>NC_040036.1:79146733-79513892 GCF_003713205.1 Coffea eugenioides
TGATGGTTTAGATTATTTTGTATTAAAAAGGTGGTAACCATAAAATTGAAATTTAAGGATATTGATGAATATTGTTGTGTATTAAGTAAAATCCGATATTGATATGAGATTGTAGATAAGCTTTTGAGTAACGAATATAGCGTTTATAGTCGATGCAATAGTATGCATAAAAAAATTTTAGGTAAAAGAAAAAATTAGAACAAAAATAAGTGTTTATTTAATTATAGTTTGGATTTTGGTGGATAGGTAATAGTGATAGCAAGTATAGATAAATGAAATAGAGATTGTAAACCATATTTTTCCTTTACATTTTTGTTATAAATTATAACTCAAGAGCATTATAGAAATTTTGAGAAAAAGTATAGTCTTTTTGAGTCTAGAATGTTATTTAAATAGTGAAAATAGGAAAGGTATGTATAATTTTTAAAAGGGTAAAAAACAAAAAGCCCCCTGTGCTAAACCTAACACACAAAGAAGCCCCCTATGGTTTCAAAATATACAACGCGACACCTCATGTTTTGAACTAATTTGTAACCCGGACAGAAATGGCTAAAATTAACGGGAGTGATGTACTGGAAGCTAAAAACAAATTCTTTATACTTAATTTGAGCAAATATTCCTATTGTACCCCTTAGCCCCCAATAAAACTCCCAACAGCGATGCTTGTGTAGAGAAATCGATTTTCTACTTGATTGAGAGAAATTGAGCTAGCCTTTAGGAGAAATCACATTTGCCACCCAATTAAAGAAGAAGGTAAAGCTTCTTCAGAGATGAAGTCAACCACCGAGCAGCTACTACACAATCTTGGCTAAGGTAAAAAGTTTTGATTTTGGGTTTTGGCTAACAAATTGTTGTTATTAGGGTTTAAAGTATGAATATTGGTAACTAAATTGGGATTTATCTACTAATGAAGGGAAACGACTGGCTAAAAAATTTGCTCATGTCTTCCTCAAGCTCTCGAGGGGGTAGTGGAGCTAGGGATCTACAGTACCAGTATAAGCTTTGTGACTGTCGAAGAAAGGCGAAGGTAAAGATTGTTGAGTCCGAAAAGCCATCCAAAGGGATGCTGTACTTTGTGTGTGAAAGGGATGAATGTAGATTTTGGTCATGGTGTAATCCCATCTATAGAGATGAAGCCAACAGAGAAAACTTTTATGGGAGGCCAACGGTTGAAGAACATTTCCCGCGCTTGAACTCGAATTGTGAAGTGAAGGACTTGAATGATGAAGTGAAGAACTTGAAAGCACTAGTTAGTTATTGTCTAATAGTGTCTATTTTTTCACTTTTGCTTCTGTTGATGATAATGTCTATAAAATAAGACAATGATTTTGTTATGAATGAAAATGTTTGTTTTGTTCATGAAAATGTGCACTTTATTCTTCTGATTTTTCGAAAAATGTCCTACCAAAAACAATGAAACTCCACAACTATGAAATACACTTGCAGCCCTTCATCATATTTGTGCATTAAAAACAGTTGTGAGCAACAAGTACACATAATAACGTCTTCTGCAATTGAGAAATACACTTGCAGCCCTTAATGAGCATAAGTACACATAATAAAGTAGACAAAAGCTTTCCAACACTTGACAAGAATTCTCCATTGAAACAGTCAATAAGTACATTAAAGTTTCCAACACTTGACAAGAATTCCAAATAAAGTAGACAAAAGCATCCCACCAAAGTACATTAAAGTTTCCAACAGTTGATAACAATTCCAAATAAAGTAGACAAAATCATCCCACCAAACAAAAGCTGCCTCAAAAACTATTGAAATGTTTGCCAGCAACTCCAACAGTAACCTTAAAAAACTACACAAAAGGCAATCAACAAACAAAATGTCCTGATCCTAGTAAATCAACTTTAAAGTTGCTATGTTAACTGAACTACTTCTGTCAACATCTTCTTGCTTTCTTGGATCTTAGGTTGGATAGAATATCAGCAACTCTAGGCCGAAGGGGTCCTTTTGCTGGTGAAGCTGTGCCACTCACGGGCTACAATTAAAGAGGAAAAATATGAATATCCGAATGAAAGATGCTTCATTAAATCACATTTGTTTTTAGATCTTATCCAACCTGAGAACTTGCTTGTCTAGCAGGCATATTTTTTGCCACACTCGCAATTGTTGGCTACGTATACTGCTTCCCAGGCCTGTAGCTTGTTTTTTGAACCGGTGCAACTTGTTCTTGATTTGGGGCTACTGGTTGCGGGGGCACCATTGGTGAAGGAGTTGATGAATGAACTGCTGAACTTGATTCAGCTACATTAGCATCATGCCTATGAAAAACAAGTTCGTAGTAATGTGCAAGTCTTATATGATTTGGGACAGCAAATAAGATGAAAAATCTGGTTTATGTTACCATGTAGAATTTAGAGTTGGGATGAATGGCATTCTTGCGGGTTCTTGAATTATGTCTTGGCTGAAAACATCTCTTGCAATGTACCACAAGCCCCTTCTTGATTGAGACTTGACCCTTTTTAGGCTCGTTGGCTGCCTTCTACCGGATCTTTTTGGGTTTGCCAGGCAATCTTCGAACTACAAGAGGATTTGGGGGTTGTTCTTCACATCTCACCCAGTACTTATCACTTGGGATAGGTGTGATAGTGTGCTCATATATTCTCAAGTAATTTTCTCTACTGTAGCAGGCATGCACATAATCAAGCAAAGGCAATCTACGTGCTCCTATTGCAGCACATGCATGAACACAAGGATAACCAGTAAGCTAGAAATAACCACATGTGCAAATCTTTTCGCTCAAATCTACCACAACAGATTTTCTAGGCCCACAGTCAATTTCATATTTGTTCTCGCCATCCTATGTGGGAATACACAGCCTACTAAGTTTCAGATTCTTGTCAATCTTCTCTGCAATATTAGGACAGATTTTTCCTTGAAATTTTTGCATTCCAGACCGCTTCACTTGAATCCTTTGCATAAGCCTTCTTCGGATCCACTCAAGCATCCCTATGATAGGTAGCTCTCTGGCTTCTAAAATATAGTTATTGAAAGACTCACAAAGGTTGTTGACAAGAATATCACATTTGCTACTTTGTCTAAAATGTGACCTACTCCATAAAACTGGTGGCATTTTTTGCAACCATTCAGCTGCATCTTTTGAAGCTTTTTCAAGGGAATTCATTGCTAATTTCCAGTCCATTTCATTCCCAGCACTTGCAGCTGCCCAGAACAAGTCTTTCAACTCTTTTTCTTTGACTTTTGCTTGAAATTCTGGTACATATGCCTCAAGCAAAACCTGTGTTCGGAATTTGGAAATAACTCGTTCACTGTATGGACCAGTCCTTTTTGTCGATCTAAGATGAATGTCCAGGGTATGTTTTCCACACCAAGTCCCAGATCAGCCATTAATAGTTCCAAGAACCACTTCCATGAGTCATACCTCTCTACCTCTACCACTCCTACTGCTATTGGAACCATGTTGTCATTGCCATCTCTACCAATTGCTGACAACAACTGACCACCAAATGCAGATTTCAAAAAACACCCATCAAGACCAATTATTGGTCCACAGCCATCGAGGAACCCCTGTTTGCAAGCATGAAGATAGTAATAGAGTCTTTCAAATGTCCCTTCTGCATCATCTTCTGCTGTATCAAGCTTAATCTTCACAGTGCTGCCAGGATTTGTCTCTTGGATTGTAGCTACATAACTCCAAAGGTGGTGATATTGCTCCATATCTGTGCCAAGCATCTCATCTTTTGCCAGATTCTTTAATCTGCGTATCTTGGCAACGGACACGTTAATCATTATATCTCTTCTAATATCATTCTGAAATCCATACATGGCACACTTCGGGTCACCTCTTTTCTTGTCATGGTACTTCATACTCAAATATTTGGCTGTTGCATACTTGTTGTTGTAATCTCTTGCACAAACATGCTGACCCTTCAGAGATTTAATTTGAAAAGTAGTTTCACCTTGGATTGGTGTTGTACAAATCCTCCAAGAATAGCCTTTTGCACACTTGGTAATAATTTTTTTTGAGTAAATTTTTACCTATTTAGCCTCATATCCCTCGCTTACCAACCATTTGACCAACATATATCTAAAAACTCTGAAATTGAAAAACTTCTGCCCAACCTTCAATTCAAAATATGGCTTTAGAAACTGCATTTCAGGGTTAAAGTCAAGGCATTCTTCATGGCCTTCATAATCAGATCCTAGATTGACCAGCAACTCTTCATCAGAAACTACAGGTTCCTGCCAATCCTCTTCCAGTGTATGTGGTGCTCCTTCTTTTGTTAATTTTTCCTCAGCATTTTTATTGTTCATTGCTTCAGCTTGTGATGGGATCTGAGATGGGTGTTGGTCAGCAGTTTGAGATGGAGTCTCAAATAAAAACTGAAATGAGATATGAGGTGAAATTTCTCCAATGTTGTCTGGCCCTACAGATTGCTTCTTACTTCTGGACCTTTTTTCCTTATTAGTTTCACTTTTGGCAGGGCTCTTGATAGCTACCTTTGCAGGAAAAGAGAACACATTATAAGGCTTAAAATAGGTGGAATGTAAGATGGACCCGCTTTCTGATTTGTTGCATTTATCCACATCTTTTTTAGTTGCAAAAATGTCCTCGTCCTCTTTTGTTTTCAACCCCTCCTTCAGTCATTCAGGCTCATCATCATCAGTATTTGTCTTCTTTGGATTGCAATTACTCAGCCCATTTTTTTTTTCTAAAGTCTCTATGTTATCTACCCCATCATCCCTGTTGTCTATTTTGGAGTTATGTACCCCATCTGCACATTTATTTGATGTTGATGCATCTATTGTCGAATTTCGCTCCAACACATTGTCCCTACCGTGTTCTAGTGGCTCTTCAAAAGGATCATCCCTACTGCAAGCATATATTATCCTTGTTGCCAAACCCCAATTTGTTTTATTCATCAATTGCACATCATCATTGTCCCTAATTGGATGTAGGCCACCATCTAAGTCTACTTGTGGAGCACAAAACCAGAAAGTCACTCTAGTTGCATTCTCATCCACTTTTTTAAACATCCTACAAAGGCTAACTATGGAGATCTGGTCTTCAAGTTTATTTTTAAACATAGCCATACGGGTTCTTGTGTAGTGGAGCCATGGAGGGCAGGATATTCTCTAAATTTTCCATCAAAATACATATGTATGTCTACTTTTTCCTCTGACTTGTCTTCTTCTGCTGAATATTTCAAGGAATATAATAAATATTTTTTAGTCTCTCGACTACTACGTCTCCATCATTGATATATGATAGAGCGGTTATTTGGCACATTTTGCACTGTTATTTCGCCCTAATTTTGGATACTTACTGTGCTAAGTATTGAGGTTTTACTCATATTTCATATTTGTGCGAATTATAGGTGATTGGCATTAAAAGTAATCTCTTGAGGCAAATTACCAGAAGACCCTTCATTTCAGGGCGTGCCTACGCCAGAAAAGGTAGATGTTACCGAAAGCCGGAAGGGCCAACTAGTGAATTGGGTCCACGTGAGCCCGGAGCATAGGATTAAAGCCCCAAAAAGAGGAAACTTTGCTCCAGACGTTCCTTTCAAAAGCATTAGACGTTTCTTTTTCTTTTTGGTTGACGGCGCACTACAAAAAGGGAATCTACACGCGGATTGAGGAGGAGTTTTCCTCTAGGAGTCCTTTTCTTTTAAAGTTCCTTTCCTGCTCAAGAGACATTAGCTTTTAGTTTTTCGTAGCCGTCAGAGGGGGATAGACTTTTCCTTCCTTTTGGCTTTTACGCTTGGGACTTTTTATTTCACTCTTGATTTGGCTCTGTAAAAAACTCTCGTGGGTTTTGTGTTGAACTTTGGGGGCTTTAGTACGAACATCAACGCATAGACAAGGATGACTTTTTCCTTTTTCTCTCTTCGGTATTTAATCGTTCCAAATTCTGTGATGTTTGTGCGGATGGAACCAATTAACCCACGTGTGATTGATACGATGAGGAGCGGCTAATTTTCTCCTCTACTCACAGGTCGACGCGAAGGCGTGGTCCATAAAATCTGTGAGATCTAATCGAATCTTCATTATTTCTTCCAATTTGTTGCTATTCGTGCGTTTCCTGAATTAATTGTTCATGGGTATTTTATTAATTGTATATCAACGGCCGGGTATTTGATTTAATTTAATAGCCTACTGTCACATTAACTAAATTGAATCCGTAATTGTTCGTTTAGTTGATACCTAGTGACAACCACCATAATTGGCTTTATGTTGGGGAAACGTAAGATCTAGTTTAAATAAACCCTCTTAGCGTGTTTATTGGTTAGGGCTGGGTTCTTCTAGCTTTAATGCAATTGGGTAATTAAATTCCTACGGTCGTACCTAAGGTTGTTATCTGGTTAGAGAGGCAGTCAATGGTCGTACATTGACTGTCGAAAAGGTAAGGAAGAACTGGTTGTCAGAGCTTGTTGATAACTATAACTAACCTAGTGATGAATGGATGAAATATCTTTGCATCGATGATCATTTAATTGGACCGTGCCTGAGCAGTTGATCCTTTGGGTAGAATTTTATTAATTGCTAGTTTTAGTAAATTGTACTTGTTGAGTTAGCTCTTGAATTTTATTTATTTCATTTTTATTTTCATTCCATTGAATATCCCCTACTTCTATTCTATTGACTTGGAAAGAAATAATTTCCTACCCGCTCCCTGTGGAATCGACCCTACTTGCCATTGTACGCAAAATTAATATTTTTATAGACAACTCTGGTATATCGGATCAAGCAAACTCTTCGAGAACAGGGTGAATCAAGTAACCCATTGCACACCTAGGGTCCCTGCTCCAATACTTGGATTTGTTCTATGATTAATTGTGGTGGTAATTAGGACTTTTTAGTAATTATTATTGCACAGGTTCGACACCTGTCAATATACATAAAATCAAATGAATAGAAAAGTACAAACACAACCAATTGTAATAGCATACTGGACCACTAAACCAGATAAGACAGTGACAGGTATAGAAAATTAATGATTTTACTTACAATTCTTTGTTAAATATCTAAGTTATAACAAGTAACTGAGTCGTATGCAAACACACAAACACACACAAATAGGTCCTAGTCAACACCCCTAATCAGCAAAAATCTCCTATCAGAAATGGAAATTTCAGAAATTATTTGCATGACTCCTAGTCAACACCCAAATATCAACAAAAATCTCGGCTTTAAATCCAAAGTTGCAGTCCCAAATCAGCAAAAATCTTGACTTTAAATCCAAAGTACCAGTCCCAAAACTCACAAAATCAGGATTTTTCTAAGGTTAACACCCAAATATTGCATATTATTAAAGTAAATAACATCATCAGCCCTAAAAATCTGAGATGGGTAACCCTAAAACATAAAATAATTATAACATACATGAACTAATTTTAATTAATTATAACATGAACGAAGTATAACATACATACCCATTTGCCTTCGATTTTATGAAAGAAATCTTCGTTTCCTTAGCTCTTCTTACTTGATTCCGTTTGGTTCGGCTTTAGTTGCTCTCTCTCGCTCTCGCTTTCCCTCTCTCTCTCTCTCTCTCTCTCTCTCTCTCTTCGTAGGGTTTGAATGAAACAAATAATTCTGTTCAATTGCCTTTTGGTTATTATACAAGGGCATTTTGGTCTTTTCATCAGTTCCCGTTAATTTTACCGATTTTCGTCCGGGTTACAAATTAGTTCAAAGCATGAAGTATCGCGTTGTATATTTTTAAACCATAGGGGACTTATTTGTGTATTAAATTTAGCACAGGAAACTTTTTTATTTTTTACCCTTTTTAAAACTTGAGAGGAGCTTTCCGTAGTTGTCAAAAACCTCAAGAGAGGTATGTGAAATTAACCCTTTTTGATAGTATCTCTTAGCATAATCGTGGGAGTATTGCTAAGTTCTTCTTCCATTTGTGAGACGGGAATTCGAGTCGGTTGGCCTCGCTCTCTCTTTTTAAACGAGTTTGGCGTACATCAATTACATTGTACTGGTAAGTTCTTTGTGAGACTACTACCAAGTTCTTTCCACAGCGAATTTGTGAGACGTCAACTCGAACCAGGCTGGTCTCGTTCTTTTCTTTCTCAATGAGATAGGGATGCAATGTACATTAATCAGCAGTTTGACAATTGTCTCGTCATACTTGGCTTTTTTAACTTAAGGCCACAGAATAAGTAGATATTTTGAGAGCTCACAATTTTTTTTTCTTTTGGAAGGACACTAATGTTGTTCAGCGATTAACATCTGTATCTCATGATTCAGTTTTATTTCTAGTTGGAGGAAGTCAGGGGTCAGTCTAGATAACTGAGATTGAACTGCGAAAAAAAGTCTCATCAGCCGCCGCGTCAACCTCCAAATACTTTTGATTGGTGGTAGATTATTTGCCAAACTTTGTTTAATTGCATCGGTAACATATTTTTTAACTATATTTTTATTTTATATATATCTCATTAAAACAGTGTTAACGGATAATTCACTGTCCAAACAAAATTCAATAAATAGAAAATGCACAACGCTCGTCTGAGCTTTGCCGAAAGCAAATGCCTTGATGCACCGCTTCTCAGGGGAAAAAAAACAGAAGAAATTCTTAAAGGACAGAAGGTGCACATGACTTCAATTAACTAAACAAGTTAATCAATCCATTTGTTCAAGATTTTGCATCATTCATCTTGTTCCGGATTGCTTTCCGGCTGCATGGTCGGAATTTTAAAAATCGATGCGTCTGGTGTTTTAGACGCCGCAATAGGCCACCAGTGAATTTTGAGTTTTCCGACCCTCATCGTCAACCCGCTCTGTTGGTGACTCTACCAATTTCTTGCAATAGGAAAATTGTGCAATAGAATACCTTTTCTTTTCCCTTCACAGTTACGCTATGAAATGGGGAATGCACTCTACCATTGCTCCACACCTGCATTTCAAAAATATATACAATCAATGTATTAATATCCACTAGAGAAGTCAGTATTTACAACAAAAAGTCCGAAAGTTAATGGCACAAATGCCACGCCAACATTCTAGACGATTTAGGTAGAAACATCTGTGAGGCCAAGAGGTTAAACAATTCAGATTAGGAACAAACAATTCATGGTTTTTGATAAAAACACCCTTGGTAAAACTATATACACGTTTGTAATAATCTCATCCTTTGTAATATCACTAATCTCCCGTAAAACACCCTTGGTCATTTGGAAGCTACCGATGGTACATTCGGTCGCATCACATCTACCTAATACCTAAAATGGCAGAGCAGTGTAATGTTCTATATTTGAGGGTATTTAAATGTAATTATCAGAAACCTTGAGGATGGTTTTTGATATTATCCCTTAGCTTGATCATGGGATGATGGGAAAACCGCTAAGTTCTTTTCCAATTACACAGTAGTACACAGTACATTTGTGAGACGTCAATTCGAACCAGGCTGGTCTCGTTTGTTCTTTCTCAAGGAGGTAGGTGTGGAATGCACAATAATTAGCGGTTTGACAAGTGTCTCGTGATCACAATTGGCTCTTTACAAAAGGCCAACAAATCAGTAGATATTTTGAGAGCCCTCAAGGACACTAATCTTGTGCAGTGATTAACATCTGTATCACATGATTAAATTGTATTTTCTAGTTGGAGGAGGTAATTGGTCAGTTTAGATAATTTACGCTTAACTATTTAAAATGGAGATTGAAATGGAAAAAAAATATTTCATCAGTTGCATCAACCTCCAAATACAAACGAGACCAGCCTAGTTCTAATTGATGTCTCACAAATGTACTGTGTACTACTGTGTAATTGGAAAAGAACTTTGCGGTTCTCCCGTCATCCCACGATCATGCTAAGGGATAATAAAACAATACAAAAGGGTAGAATTGGGAGAAAAATATATCTCTCTCGGTAACAGATTATTTTAAGAATTTTTTAATAATACGAGAGTGAGATTATTACAAAGGTATAGTTTTATGGGAGGTTAGTGATAATTTTGAAACTTTAGAGATCCTAAATGCTATTAATGTAAACTGCAAGAGAGGTTTCTAAAATTATCTCTAGCCAAAAGGGTGAGGATATACCATTTTACAAGTTTAAAGGTGCAAAGGGATGTACTTAATAGTTGGAGGGTTAAAAGTTGACCAACTTAATATTTGAAGATCATCCAAATTTTTATCCAATTAAATTATACTTACAAATCAAATAGATATGGATTTATAATCCTAAGACTTTTAACTCCTTTTATTAATAAAATAATTTATATTTTTATAAAATAAAATAAAATTTTAGTTGATTAAATGAGTTTTTCTTTGAATCGTAAGTACATTCAACAGATTAATAAATTTAGTAATTTATTGGTTAATTAATACCTCTTTAAATTAATAAAATTTGCATGGTCCCAAAATTATTAATTTATAAAAGTTTTACTATATATCTAAATCTGCTGGTGCTTGTATTTTAAATTTATAACTTATCATCAGCTTTGAATTATATATTACAAAGTACAAAAGTATGTTGAAGTAAATGCTAAAAATCATATTTTTTTTCTATCTTAAATGCAATATTTTAGTTTGAAGACATACATTTTAGTAATTTAAAGAGAAAATGAAACACATTTAGGATTTATTAGCTTAATTATATCGAGAGAGAGAGAGAGACAAATAAAAAATAAAAAATCGCATTCAAAACAACAAAAATTGTTGTGCCACAATTTTTTCCCTTTATATTAAGTATTGAAAGAGGGAATAGAATAATATGCATTTCTACTATTTATAAGAACATTATATTCAGCTAATTCTTTTGTTTATTGCAAAAAAAAATCGAGAATATTAACCTGATACGAGAGTGGTATAGAACTATGACTGCTAGGCAAGGCAAATTTTTTTTTAAAATGTTGGGCTGCCAAGAGTTGGGAATTTTTCTAAATGCTGCCGGGTTGTCGGCCAATGTTGGGCTACCGACTTACGTTGGCAACTTTTGTAAAAGGCTAACGGGCTGTCAGCCCCACAACTTGCTAGGTAGGTTTTTTTTTTTTCAACTTGACTAAGTCCGGCAGTTTTCCTTTCAACTTCAATTGTATAAGCTGAAATGTATTGAACTTTGGTAATATTTTTATAGTTTAATTTTCACTAATAATTTTTTTTTCCCCTTATCATGTAAAATAAGAGGGATGTTTTTCTCTATCTGAAAAAATGTAGTTATGGAGATAAAATTTAACAGGATTTGTATTCTTAAGTGTACAACAATTTGTATTATTATGTTAGGGACATTGATATGTTTAAATATTATATGTCTTGAATGATTTAGAGACAAACAGACAAATTCAAAGAAAAACGATATTAGAGTTGAAGATTAAAAAGAAAGAGTAATGAGAGAATGAGATTTTGTAAGAAAAATGGAGAAAAGAAAGATGGATGTTTGTTCTATATAAATAAGTTATCAAAAAAGACTAATAGAATGTGGTGGTACAATGGTTACTACATTGTCTTATATCACAAAGGTAGTTTGAACCTTGGTAGCTGTATTTTGCAAAACTTAAAAAAAAAAAAGAGGGGAATGTTGAAAACTGGAAATTGCCGGTTCACCGGTTTTAACGGGGTTGACCAATTTTCTGATAAAGTCAACTCTAGTATAGAACCAGACCGGTACTATGGCTGGTTCGCGGTTCAACTGATCGAACCGGCCTGTCCAATTTGATTTTCAAAACACTAAGAGAGAGAGAGAAAGATCAAAAATCAAGAATTGCATTGAAAACAAAAAATAATAATAATTGTTGTGCCACGATTTTTTTCCCTTTGTATCAAGTGTTGAAAAAGAGGATAGAATAATATGCATTTCTACTATTTATAAGTGCGTTATATCCACTAATTCCTTTGTTTATTGTTGAAAAAAAAATCATGAATATTGATTTCACAGGAAAATGATATAGAACTATGCCTACCGTGCTAATTAGCTTGATAGGCAAGCAAAAAATTTTTTTCAGCAGCCAGCTAGGAATTTTTCTAAAAGGCTGTTAAGATTGTTAGCCTAACAACCTGCTTGAATATATATATTTTTTTAAAATGTTAAGCTGCCGGGCTTAGGCTGGAAACTTTTCTCAAAGGCTGCCGGGGTGTTTGGAAGGTGAAGAGGTGATTTTTGGACCGATGGATTGCCTCGGATAAGCTGGAGTATACCTTTGCTCGAAGAGGTAGGACACTAAAATCACCTGCTTAGATGGTTAGAAGTGGGGCTAAGTCCCCCGATTTTTCTCCGAAGATTAAGTTAGTTCGGAGTGAGGTATAAAAGAATTATGTGGAAGAGAGTAAGCTTTAGTTACCAGAGATTCATCCCCTTTCTCAGCGGGACATTCTGCTATTTATAACAGACAATTTGGAGGGAAGGACAGTGGGATCCATTTCCCTAGACATTTGATTGAGACAGTGTATCACCTTGACGGGACCACTCTCGGCAGTGTCAGAGTAGTAGACAGAGTCAGGACAGGATACAGTGTCAGGGGTCATGTCTACTGTTCGGTCTTCGGTTTCTTTGCTAGAACCCCGGCTATGGTTGACCATAACACTGTGCCGAGGTGACTGCGGGATGGTAGGAATACCTCGGTCGTCGCGATGCTAGGTGAGGCCGAGGTGGTCGTGACAGATGGGTCTATTATTCCGAAGCGAGGGTATGACCTCGGTTAAATCGAGCCGGAATGACCATTCTCACTTAGCCCCCAAGTCTCCGGGAGAAGGAAACAGCTCGTTCCTTCCCGAGGCTTCCGAATGGTTCCAAAATGCAAATTTGCAATAATGACACGTCATATGCGTGTAGATAAGAAGGAAATGATGAGACGGTTGGCAGCTTTCTGTTGTCCGCTATTATGGATCGCTGCCTCAATGAAATCGTGTAGGTCTGTGGTGCATTGAAGAAGTCGGCACATATGTGAGGGTATGTGCATATATGAATAACAATAACGGTAAATAGTGGTACGTTGGTAGTGGGTTCTCGTGGCTCAATTTCAAGTGAAAATTTGCTTTAAATTCTTTTTAAATTCCAAATCTTTCATCAGTTAAACTGGAGATGACCCTTAGTGGGTGTAGACAGGCTCTAGTTTCTTGAAAGAGTTAATGCAGAATTTTTAGGACACCTCCCTTTATATTCTGTGATTTATGATCTTAAACTTGAGCATCAGTTTTTTTTTTCCCCCCTCATTGATATGATTTGCATAGGGAGGAGTTTGATTTGATGTTTGATTGGTGTCTTAATTCTTATGCGAATGGAGTTTGCATGGGGAGGACGAGGGTATGGGACTTCACAACCATACCTGACCTGTTAGGCGTTTGATTTAGTCCGCTTCCTTGTTTAACGCTCTCTTCCTTAAATCCGTGACTTGGTACCCAATTCACTTCAAACACAATTATCCCAAACGTATCTCTGACTCAAATTCCTATGATTAGCTTAAGCTTCCGACAACAACTCCAAAACCAAAAAAGCGTGCCAAGAAACCGGTGTTCCTCACCCATAAATAAACGCGCTCGATGCAACCAGAACCCTTAGACAGCAAGCTTAGTCCTACAATAAAGAGAGAGCACAGTCAGCATTCCTGAAATATCCTAATCCTCCCACTCCCACCCAACAGGTAACATGATGAACACAACAATCTTTGACGTCAGACAAAATACAAAGCAAGAGATTGTACAGCGGTATCTCATCTCAGCGGCAGTAGATTTAAAGCTTACTAGACTGAGATTATCCCCCTTCTCCAGTTCTCTCCTTCCCCCCCCCTCCTCTCTCTCTCTCTCCCCTTTTTCTCCCATCCACCCAGCCCTTTTTTAGTTTTTTCTTTCTCACCAAATCCTTCCTATATTCTCTTAAGAGCTTTTTCTCGCTCGAAAACATACTGAACAGTCATCAAGAGAGGGAGAGAGAGGAACACGTACTCCCAAGCCTCGACCACCATGATGCACGACCCTTATGCTCCTAGATCTAAGTCCAGCAGCAAAGGCCGTACTAATTTAGCTTCTTGTATAGTGGCCACAGTTTTCCTTCTCATCCTCGCCGCCGGGGCTGTTGTCGCTTACTTCTTGCTTCTTAAGCCCAAAGCTCCCAAGATAGCCGTGGACGCTGTCCAGTTCCCCACTTTCTCCGCTTCCAACGGCACCGTCAACTTCACCTTCTTCCAGTACGTGACCGTCACCAACCCCAACCGGGACGAGTTCACCCATTACGACAGCTCCCTGCAGCTGGTCTATTCCGGGCAGCCCGTCGGCCTGGTGTTCATTCCCGCCGGCAAGATCCAGGGCGGCCGGGCCCAGCACATGTCTGCTAAGTTCAACGTTCAGTCTTACCCTTTGCCGCCTGCTGTGGCAGCAAGAGTTGGTGACAACCAAGCTGCCGCCGCCGCCGCTGGTGGTGGGGGGTCGGTGGGGCCCATGGTGGCAGGCCCCACCATGGAGATAGAGACGAGGATGAAGCTGGAAGGGAGGGTGCGGGTGCTGAAGGTGTTCACCCACAGGGTGGACACCGGGGTGAGGTGTGGAGTGGTGATTGAGGTCACCCGCGGTTCTGTCTTGGGTTTCCACTGCTGATGATGCTGGCTTTCTTTTTTTATTTTATTTTATTTTCTTTATTTAACGTAGTACTAGTAAGATTGAGTAAAATGGCTAGGCCAAGCCAAGCCTAGTAGGTAAGGTAACATTTGTTATGGTGTTTGTGCTGTAAATGCATCCAATTAGAAAGTGCACCGCCAAAAGGGAAAGAAAACTCTGCACTTTCGGTGTGAGGTGTACCTAACTAGCGAAGGAGAGAGGTAGTATTGCAATTTGTAAATTTTAGGAGCAGCAGCTACTGGGTTTTGTATCTACAAAAAAAATTTCCAAGAATTGTTAATGCATTCCTAACATGGAGTTTAAGCAAGGATTGGTATGGTATGATAATAAATCCTCCCATCCCATCCCATCCTCTTGTAGCCAATTGCGAAAAGTAAACAAACATGAAAGGAATTTGAAGGAGTGCAATGCTTATTTCCTTCTTTTTTCATCACATTGCAGCTGTAAGAGGTGGCTGAATGAGGGAGGCTTCAAGATACAATTTCTACATCCAATTCAGTTCAAACGTCTAACATCAGCACTGTAATAACCAATGGCCAAGAAAAACTTCGAGCTTGACCAGCCGCAAATTGACTTTCCAAATTCAGCTTCAGAAAGTAGAACATGCACATGCCAAGGGTCCAATCCGTAACTCAAAACTCCCTCCCTCTGAACTGGAAAAAGTGGAAACCATCCAACTTTGTGGGATCAAGAGTTACAAGGAGCTGGTAGGTTTTTTCAGCTTCCTCCTCGACCTCTTCCTGGTTCACAACAAGAGCGAGATTATAACATACAAACCGGTAAAAGGAGGTGGGAAAAAAACAAACACAAAAATGGTCGTACTCATCCACAACATATTTAAATTTGCTGTAGAGCCAAAAAGAAGCATGCTGCACTTTTGTACAGGCCTGCAGGAGACCAAGTTTACCTTCTGACACGTTTCTTCACACCAAATACCCCTTTCATTAGGCCGTTGATATCCACAGAGCGTTCCTGCATGATCTTATCATGATATATCTTACTTCCAATTTCGGCAATTAATTCTTCTACTTCTTCCAGTGATTGATCCACATTGAGCTGCACCTCCCCTTTTCTGATGACAGATACACCAAATCCATTGGATTTGGCTTCCCGAAAAGCATCCTGCACACAGTTAGCAACAGTCAGGGCGGGAATGAGAGGGTTGCCTATTTGAATAACAACGATAACTTTCGAGATTTATCGTTACTGAAAATCTTTACACAGTCACAGAACAAAGTCGTCCAGTAGCAGTACAGAAAATATATGAGATTCAGCAGAGTAAGAACGTCCATTAAACCTTGATTTTCTCTAACAATTTAAGTACTATTACTCGAGTATAATCATTCAAGCATTGCTGAAGCCCAATAGCTTTGCTTTAGTTCACCAAACTAATCAGGCAACATGCACTGCCTAGATGTATTTACTTTCACCATCCTCTCTATCCAAGGTAAACCCTGAATCAGATTCTTCAATTACTTCAGGAAGAGACAACTGATTGC
Source organism: Coffea eugenioides (assembly GCF_003713205.1). NCBI lineage: Eukaryota > Viridiplantae > Streptophyta > Magnoliopsida > Gentianales > Rubiaceae > Coffea > Coffea eugenioides. The sequence continues at coordinate 79,162,767 of NC_040036.1, forward strand.
TCCCCTGAACTAAACAACCTCTCCCGGTTCAGAAATAATAGCTACCGTTGTTTAGAAATATCCTTGAGTAGCCTCCTTGAGTCACCTTGATTTTCTCACTTACAGCCAATCGAAGTACAATATATTGCAAGTAATTTTAACATAAAATTTGCAAAAGCATAGTGATATAAATACACGCAGGCACCATTTACCTTAGGCGGTCGTGCAACAACGAAGGCATTCCCGTTTCCAAGCATTTCCATATGTGCCTGAATAATGTAGCACATATTTTTGCAATCGCCAGCATCTTCAAAAGCAATCACATGATACTGCTTAGGATCCAATTCAAGATCAGCAGCCATCTCTAACGAATATAATCCTATTTTCTGCTCCCCCTCTTGCTCTGTGTATAGTTCGATACACTACAAACCACATAGGGAAAACCACATTATTCAGAAAACAAAAAAATTATATTTAAAAAATTCACCACAGTTGACATTTAAACATAAGACCACCAACACTTTTATCACGTAGAAGAGATTTATTGCACAATTTACCAGTACATAGGGTAGATCCAGCCACCACAAGTAATCCTCTTCCTTTTCATCAGCATATTCACGATACTTGCTCACAACAGCCTGTGGACCAAATACTTCCATTTCTCTTTTAACCTTATTGAGTTTTTCTTTAATTAACTCTTGACCCCTTTCAGGCAATTTATCCATCAAATCAGCTGCTTCCTTTATTTCTTTCTCAGTAATCCATCGGTCCAAGTCCTTCCCCATATCCCTCATAATGGCTTTGACTTCTGGATCTGTTTCTGCATTGTAAGACTCTAGAAACCCCTGAGACCATTTCCTCGTGTGTTGCCAGTACTCTTTGCCTGATTTTTTGCCAGCTCTAACAGAGCCATCACTCCCTTCGACAACTGTCCTGGGAGTTTTGGGAGTCTTTTTTTGAGGCTTTGTATATTCATTACACAATGCCGAGGCTTCACCTGATGAAGATTCTTTTGATAGCTGAAGAGAGTCTTCCTCATTTTGCTTTGTGATATTTGACTTCCTAACATTGTCAGGAACAAGTTCTTTCCGTTGAGCTGAGGAATTTTTCAAAAACTCAGGAATTTTTTCCACAGGGGGCCCTCTCCACCGAGGTATAATTTTCTCTGGTGGATCATACAGGCTAATGCCATCTATAAAAAAGGATAAAAATATCAGATCTTTTGTTGTGCAATTATTTTGAAGGGAAAAAAATGCACAAACATGAAAAACCAGTCAAAAACAGACGAAAACTTCCATAGAATCTCAGACAGATACTACAAACTCAGAGCAGTGGCAGATCCATTGAAGCTTGTTCATAAGTTTTAAAAATAACACTAATTCCAACATAAGAGAAATATAGGGCAAAGAAAAACAAGATGAACACCGAAAGAATTACTGTATAGCTTTACCGAAAGAAATATAGGACAGTTGTCCCTTTGTACCCTTGTCCAATTACTGTATAGCTTTTGTGATGATTTATAAAACTAACACGTTTCGACAAAAAAAAAAACACCGAAAGAAGCTCTAGGGAGGACTTATTCTCAGGTACATTTTTCATGCTTATAAAATCTAGGAAAAAACGTTAGCACGCTACTCCGATGAAACTGCAACTCCAAATTCATAAAAAATTCAAACATTGCCCAACCCTCATTCCGACAAAACCCCTACACCCCCAATTAGAGAGAGAGAGGTCGGCTAATGTTGCCAGGAAAACAGTTGGAGTCTAACTTATTTAAGCAATAGACAGAAGTAATGTAATAGGCCACCTCAATACTTTCTCAAAGTTATGAGTGCTTTACTTCAGATTCTTAGCTCCGTATCTAAGAGCTAAGAACTGAACAGAAAAACTGACAAAGAATTTATTACCTCGTCCATAATCAAGGTTCTCAATATTTGAGTGGACCCATTCATGCAGATTCGCTAACTTAGCATTCTCTTGCTCAACTTTCTTCTCAAGACCACTATAGAATGCAATTTTATCTTCATCATCCATTAGATGAAATGGATCTCTTCCAGCCATTTCATTTTCACGAACTTTAAACACGATTTCTCTCAGCCTTTCATTTTTCATCCATTCAAGTTCATTGCCATCTTCACCAGGCATAAGTTGACCCATGTCTGCCTTTAAGTTCACATCATCATTTGTCCTGGCCTTTGCCATCATATAGTTGTCTCTAAAGCCAACTCCAATCTTTTTAACAATGGGTTCAATTTCATGGAAGTTCTCCTCTAGCCAGTTCTCCTTATTCACTGATGAAGCCAGCTTCCAATTTCTGCCTTTGCTTTCTTCACCAGATGGATTTCCAGGCAACTGAAGATTAACCTCTCCTTTTGGTTCTTTAACATCCTTGCTACTATGCTCCTTGGCTGGAGTTTTCTGGTTTCCTCCAAAGATTGAGTCTACACAAGTAACTGAAAAATCTAAAGATTCAATGGAATCAGAAAGAGGAAAAGGTTTGCTGTCATCTTGCTCTTCCTGGCTCATGACAATGTCTGTTTCCGTCTCTTTAGGTAACTTTGCTGCAGATGATTCAGTTTCTGAAAGTCTCATGGTTCCAAGATCATCCTTTAGTTGTTGACCTCCTTCCACAATCTTGGGATGTCTACCGATGGTTGGAAGATATTCTGTTCTTCTTGAAGAAGATATCTCAGGTGTACAGATAGAATCATGGATCTTGGTCAAAGTGGAAGTGTGGGGTGGTCTTTCACTTCCATCTGACCTCTGGCTTGTATCTACATCTCTTTCCTTCTGGTCTAACTCAGTCAAAAAAGGGTGAACCCGTTCCTCAGTTCTTGCTTCATGTTCAAAAGTTGACCCTATATCGTCATGCTTTTTTGCGAGGTATTCTCTTGCTTCTTTAACAGATTTTATCACCCTAAACTTCCTTGCAACAGAACTATGACTAGCTTTGTTCAAATGATCGTTGGAAGTCTTGGATTGTTCAGAGTCTTGCACTGCATCAAATGAATGCAAATCTAAGTTAGTGACATCCTTTTCTATCACAGGCCTGTCACTGCCATCTAGGAATTTCTTGCTTATGAGTTGACTGGATTGAGTCCATGCATTTTCAGTTGAAGCGTCATCAGTGTTAGGCCCACTCTCATCTTCCAAATCTTCAGACAAAGATGTATGCTCACTAGTTCCACTACCATCCCTTGCTTTTCCTTCATATCCATCAGGATGCTCCACTTGAGACCTATTGGCAAATCCATGCTTCTGATTTATTTCCTCTCCATTGGACAATACATTAAAAGTCTGATGATCTTTTGCATCACTATTATCAGGTAAAGAATCCCCTTTTTCACTTTCTCGCACTTGCCTCGCCAGAGCTCTGGTTTCCGGAACTTTATGATCAACATCCACAGATAAGTTATCCTCACTAACCACCACGTAGTTGGGTGAGACAGGAGTGTCATTTGATTCCCCCGCTTTCAAAATGCTGTTCATTAGTTCTTGCTTATCAAGCTGAGGCCGCTCAATAGAAGCAGTTACTGGCTCTGTGGAATCCTGAATTACTTCCAACATGCCTTTCCTTGTCTTCTCTTTCTCCAATCTAGCTTTTAATTTTCTCCTCATCATTTCTTTCTCAGACCTCGTGTACTCCAGCTTACCTTCCTTGATTGTAAACAATCGCTTGAAAGCCAGGATTACAAAGACACAACATGCCACTGTGATTCCAACCGTGGGCAATTTCGTTTGCAGAACAGGTCTTAGACTAACTCCCTGAATCATATTAACAAGGTCAGATTTTGCTTCTGAAGCAACAAACTTTACCACAGAACTATTCCCGGGAAGCACATCTTTGCCATTCTCCAATTCTCTAGCCACAAATTTTGCACGAGAAACTCTCTCATTCACTAATTCAGTAAAATCCTTCACATTTCCCTCCATATACAACAAAGGGTCGACCCCACTTCTTCGGAAAATCTCATCCTCGTTAACAGCAACCCTTTCAACCTTAGCCTCAGAATCTTGAAAAATAGTAAAAATAGGACCAGTCCCTATACCCCAAAACTCAACATCCTTCTTATACTGCTCAACCCAATCCTCTAGCTTATCCCAGAACACGTTCCCACCCAAAAGTTTTGATTTTGATTCCAATTCAGTTCCTCTGATGATATTCCCAGGAGGATTAGCAGCATCAGGACTAGTAGCAGCGTTCTGAGAATCAGAATTGGGACTGACCTGTTTGTGCTGAGTGAGCTTTTTCCTCAGATAGTTTTGGCGGTTGGAGGGGCGGCGAAGTCGAGCACAAAGTTTGAGTCTTGAGTGCGAAGAGAGGGGTGAGTATATTGGGGAAAGAGGGAATTTCTTGGAGTTGGGTATTGAGAGCCTTGATGAACGGGTCTTCTTCTTCCATGATTTGAAGGGAAAATTGGGAGAGAAAATACTATCACTAGTTGGTAGTGGTGGGGAGAGTAGATGATTGCTCGAGGTTGTGGAGCGATTGAGAAGATCCATGGATGAAAGTATTAAGTAGTTCACATTCTTGTTGGACGATAGGGGGAAAAAGTGCATAAACTCCTAATAAAACCCCGTGCAAATGGTTCATCATCATTATTATTATTATTTTGCAGATAGCTTGAGACTGTATTTTTCGTTTTTTCTTTTTCCCTTTTTTTTTAAAAAAAAAATTGTTTGAAGACGCCACGAATTAGAATTGTACCTTAAATTAACTGCATCCATTTCTTTTCTTTTTTTTGTTATTTTTTAGTATTTTTTAACTAGTGCGGGCGACGGACGTCGAACTGATTCTGGGATTCTAACAGGGAATTGTATTCATGGTCTGCTCCCAAATGTTGGGAAATTGAAAACCACATCTGGATGGGATTTTCTTGATCAGTTAGACAATGATTATTTGGACGACTAAAATCCTCGAAATGAAGATTTTGCCCCATCCATGGCCATCTTCTAATGGGAAGGGAAGATGGGGAAGATGGGGAAGATGGGAAGGGAAGACAGGTTAGAAACCATAATAAAATTAATGTTTTTCATTCCTTATCAAGCGGCATACTTACTGAATACAAAATGCGAATTCATTTGCATTCTATCGTTTCTTTTTTTTTTATTAATTTTCCTTCATTTTTTTCAATAATATTTTGCATTTTATCCAATTATTTGGAACATGACAATCTTGCACATCGCTTCTTTCCTCAATTTACACGAAGCACCCTCCTCTGCAATTGCCATTGGTAGATAATATTGGAAAAAGTCTGTCAGCATCTAACTTCCAATTATGGGGTAAATTTTAAAAAAAAAAAAAAAAAAATCACTGTTGAACAATAACCTTTGAAAAACAAATAAAAGAAAAAATAAAAGTTCAAACAATTTAGCCGTGCAATTGAAAAAAGCATGATTCCGTGAAAATGCCCATTCTTGCATGCATGCGTAAAACACACACAACAGAAATAGAAATAGAAATACTCCCATCATTCCTGACAAGGAACAAGGCTTGTTCTTTAGCAACTCTCATCTTAAATTTGATTGTAAAAAATATAAGCAACAATTCCAAGAAAGCGAGAGAGTTTATTAATCAACTCCGGCCAATTGATGCACATATTCAATGATTTTGGACATCTCAAGGCACATATAACGTGAGAAAGAAAAAAAATCAGCAAAGGTACAGATAGATTAGTGTACTGGGAGTAATTTTAACTACAGAGATTAGGTATGCATGCCCCGTTTTCTGGATTCTGCTGTTCCTTCCATATTCGCCCCGTTACACGTAGCTTGAGCTCTTTCCTGTCTCCACCAGAAAAGAACAGAGCCATGTTGCGCTGTATAATCAGACCATCATGGCTGTCCCTGACTTTCTTGTGACTGTCTCTAATGCTTCTAGGAGTGCCCTCCCAGGTGAGTTTCCGGCCATTGCCTCCAACCTCCAAGCTGTAGCTGAAGTTCCGAGCTTGCATCTCATCTCCCATAAATCGAAGAAACGCCATATAAACAGGAGCCATGCCAAGTTGAAAAGCTTCAAAATGCAGGCAGAAGTAGTGGCTGAAACAATTAAAAACCTGAAAAGGAACACAGTATAGAGCATACTCATCACTCACCAGTAAAGGGAAGCAAAATGCAGTCCTTGGCCAAATTCTTTTGAAGTCACTGCTACATAATGAGCATTTGGTTCCCTTAGGCCTTATCTTTCTTTTTTAAAGAAAAGGGGAAGAGGTGGTGGGGGCAGATATTCTTTGGAAACACTGGGCAGTTATTAACTACTAAGCACTGAAATCATAGAAACAAGAGCTCTTCTAAAGGAGCAGCGGAAAAAACATGAGCATAACAGAGAAAGGAAGTCTGAAATGAATAGGTTCTGCATAACACGATGACCTACATATGATAATAACAAAGTATTCTCATGAACTTAACTAAATCAGAGTACAGCTGGCTCCAAGGTTTAACCCATAAGTTACAACTAAATATTCAATATCCACCATAAAGTCCAAATTTGTTTGGAAGCAATATTTAAGGAAAGAATACAGAAAGGAAATCACTTACAGTTAGCATCCATGTAGCATTTTCTACTTCTCGAGGATTAGATTTGACATAACGGTGATTAAAAGTGCAGCCAGAGTGCATGTCCACCTTGTGATCATCTCGCAGATGCGCAACTAGGTGAGGAATATCACCAAGAACTGAGCACTCTGAACCAGCATATGGACAGTTGTAAGGTCTAAAATTACACACAGCCTCATGTTTCAATTTACTGTAATAAGGGAAGATCTCAGGGCATCCAAGGGAGCAATACTTGCACGGTAGTTCAAGTGATTCAGCCACCTTCTCTAGTGCTAAACATCTTATGTCACCAAGCTCCTGCCTACATGTTGGACAGCGATTATGTACCCTCACTTTACAGGTGGAACAGAGCGTATGCCCATTGTGGCACTGCAGTAAACAACAATGCATTTGCTTAAAAAGCATGTTAAAGAGAATGCCATGCAATGATAAAAAAGGGAAAACCTGATCTTTCTGGAAGAAACAGTTAAGATGCTATGAAAATTGTAAATAGATTAAAACAAATCACTTTCAATAGATTAAATACTAAATAGAGATTTAGTTAGAGAGATTGAAACAATTCAAGCAACTCTCAGAAAAATAACTCGAGAACTGACATGAAACATGTAACAAACAGCTCCAAGATAAATGAAAATGGTGGAGCATTATTAACAGTTCAAAATGCCACTAGAGGGTCTAAAATGCTTCTAGCAGTCAAAGTACTTACACATGCACTCACATTCATCGATTGCTTTCATGAGGATGTATCTTTAGTTAATCTGACCAACTCAGGAGTAATCAAATGTAATATATCCACTAAATTTAGAGAGTCAATGGTACATTATCTCATGGGCAAAATTCCATAGTGAAGTAGTTTTATTTAACTTTCAAATACTTTACCACAAGACGTACTATTCTAAGGTGTATGTACGTATACGGTTTATGATTTTTTTTAGATTAAAGATATTTGTTGATTTTGTTCATATCCTGAATATAGAGAAAACTACTCCTGAGAAAGTGAGTATAAACTCTAGTATCAACTCCTTTGTCTGCAACTATTTTTCTTTTATTCCGAAATTTCCTCCTCTCCTGTTCTCCACTCTTCCCTCTCCTTCTCCTCCTGTCTCTTCTCCAAATCTTCCAACCAAACAGTCCATTCACTTTTTGATGTGCAGCCACCAAGGCCCAACACTAGTAATACTAGTTTTAGTTTTGTAACCATTGACTTCTTGATAACCTCCTTTTTTATACTAACCCTGCAATTTCTTTTTGTTGGCATCATTGTTTATTAATAAGGGTTTACTCTTACTCCTGATAAGGGCTTGTACAGTGGCAGTTCAGTATTGATCGTGGTGGAGGAAAAGATTGGGAGTGGAAGAGGACAGCAGAAGCGCGGCATGCGGTCTACTCTTCTACTTGATTATTCCCTTCTCACATATGCATAGAAAAATGATCGAGAAGGAGAGGAAAGAATTAAGGGAGTTTGGCTAGAAAAAGTAAAACTCAGAGGAAGGAAGAAAGGCAAAAGAAGAAGAAAGAGTCTAAGAATCGGGCAACAGAGTTTCCACTAACCAAAGAAACGATATTTATTTAGTTTCCAATAAAAATATCTTTAATATGGAAAATAACCCTTTATAGAGATACATCATGTACAATCACATATATGACGTTATTCAAAAATAAAGCTGCAAAATTATAGCTGAGAGTAAGAGATTATCCCAGCTCTCGAAATATTAAATCCCTGACTTCAAAGTAATGCTGGATAATTGAAGCAATAACTTCCAAGTTCAACCAAAGATCAACAATAATAAAGAAAAGATTCCACCAATAGAACCTAGGATGCTTTTATCATTACTTGGAAATACACACTTAAGGTGTCTAAGCCCCCAACTACTGCTGGATAATTCAAAATAAAATCTTATTTGAAGCTACAATTTTATGAGTTGACAATGATAATTTAAGGAAAATTACCACAGATCATGTTTGATAAGAAAAAGAAAGAGGATGTAACAATTATGCAAATCAAAAGAAGATCCCTGGTGCTTGACAGAGAAATATAAGCAAACACCACTAAACCAACAGGATAAAATATATTGGGTACTCACACATGGGTAAGATTTTAAACAGCACAAGTTATAGATAGAAAAAGATTCTGAGCCACATTAGTTCCATAGACTAAATTCAGATCCTGCATATCCCATGGTTTTTGCTTTGTGCCTTGAAGGCAGTAGGTGAATGAAACTTGCTTAAGCTAACTCTTCGGATGTAGAAGTTACACCAACATAAAATGTTTCATTCTGCTATCAAAACAAGAAATTAGGACAAACAAAATTTTGATCCCCCACGTTTTCCTTAAACCAAGCAAGAAATAATAGAAGATACAATGCCAACAAAATTCCCCTTTATCTCGTGCTTTTTGAATTTTTACAGCCTCTTTTCTTCTTGTTTACGCCACAAAGAAGAGAAACAGCAACTATTGAATAACCTCGTACACTTTGTTCTTCCACTACACCCCTTCCCAAGCCTGGTCCCTGTACAGTATTCTCCTTGTCCTTTTTTTTTCTTAATGCCAATAAAGTAATTAGAAGTTTCTTTCCCACTTTCTCTATAGGAGTTTTCCCCTGTATGCCTTTTGATCCCTTTGGTCATTATTTTCCTATCAGATCATTTCTTGACATTCCAAAAATGTCATTGATCAAGAAAGAGGCAGACAACTTAGCTTAATACTCTATGCTGCTCAGTACACATTAATTTAGTCCAAGTTCCAATAAAGCAAAAATCTTATAGAAGAGCCATAAGACAGAATATACAACATAAGTGCCATAAACACAATTTTCCAACAAAAAAACCTAAATTGTTTTCCCTTCATCTGAACCTAATTTTATCCACAAAATGTAAAGTTAAAGTGCGTCATTGAAATTTTCATTTTGAATTTAGATCACATAAACAGAAACTTCTGAAGGACAAGCAATATATCGTGCAATTTGCTGCATAGACTTCCGACCTGTAGCACATAAAGGAGGACTGTGCAGAGAAAAAGAATTAAGAGCCACCACGTACAATATCCAGTTTCCACAACAACACACATCTTGCTCCTTTGAATGCTTTTCAACTCAGACCATTTGACACCAACAAATTCAATCAGAAACAAAAAGGCAAACCTAAGTTTCTTATAAGTTTCAGAAACCTCTAGTATCATATAACAGCCCAAATTAGCATGTCTAGATCCTCAAACTAACGGATAACAATAAAGCAGGGCAACTCGGAAACCTCAGTTAAATCTATTCAACCAGTAATGCCCTTTCTACAAAAAACCCAACTTTATTTCATAACCCACCAAAATTACCCAAGAATGCATCCCAATCATTTCCACCAACTTGACAAGAATCATTGAAGAGCAAACAAAACACAATTAACATAATACTGTGCACATATTGGATATAACGGAATCATGAAACGGACCACAAATCCCTATCATCCAACAGTTTGAAAAAAGAAAGCAGAACAATCAATTAAAAGCAAAAAAAAAAAGGCGATCTTGCATCAGTTAACCCATGAGGAATAAAGATCCAACCTTTGAAATGAATTTGAGGGAATTACGGCTAAAGAGCAAAATAGTGCAAACCCATAATCTGAATAGAGAAAATAACAGACCTGATGGATTGGAGGGTACATAGAATTGGTACAAACGGGGCATTCAAGGAGCTCATGGACACTGGGAGAGGAAGGAATCAGGACCCCAGCATTTTGGTTGTTGATGATGTTATTATTGTTGATGAGATTGATGTTGTGGGATGATTTTGTAGAGGATGAAAACTGGGAATGAATGTTCAAATGAGAAGAAGGGTGGGGGTGGGGGTGGATCTCATCCTCATCAACAATTCCATCTGAAGATGTTATGCATTCAATGCTATCTGATTCCATTCATAAAACCCAAATCTTCAACGAGAAACAAAAATTAAAAAAAAAAAAAGGGAACAATTATGTACAAACCTGAAACAATTACTACTAACAGTTTTATTTAAAAGAAAAAAAGGGATAATACTAGCAATTAGTATGTGTTCTGGGGCTGTAATGGGGCTTGAATATGCAGAATGCGGTGGTCAAATTGTTTCAGGTTTTGATCTCTTCAAGGATGAAGAAAAGGAAACAAGGAGAGAGAGTATAATGCTTTCTTTTTTTTGATTGGGGGATTTTTTTTTTTCTTATTCTTCTGCCTCTCCAAACATCGGGAGCGGGGGGTGGCTCTCACTTTTGCCAGAGCGGTTTGGAGATGCGAGGGGTAGATGACATTAGGGACTAACTAGTGCTATATTTTAAGCAGACTTCCAAGGTGGTTTAAACTTTAAAAAACTCGTCTCGTTTCCAATTTTCCTTATTTTTCGAATGACTGTTTAAATTTTGAAATTGCTCTTGCGTTTGTTTTCTCCTATGTGGTACTGTAAAACTTTGCCAAACAACCGTAAAATGAAATACGGTGGAGATTCATTCAGTTGCACAGAGCCTCAGAAACCAGTATAAATAGCATTGGTAGAATTTGTTCTGCATTTAGAAAATGGAAATGTAAATGTAAATAACTTCCATGTTTTCCATATACTACGTCTTACTATATATGGAATTGAAAATTGACTCCTCTATGTAGCTATATATGCAACAGTCTCCTGAACGATAAATCCTAAATTATGTTATAGAGACTAATATGTTTTTCTGGAACGTGGTCAGCGAGTGCGTAGAAATTAGTCTGGACCGGCGGTGGTTTAGTTTTCTTCGAGTTTTCTTTAGGTCTTTTCATGTCCCCTTCCCTAATATAGAGTAAGTGTAGATCTATTGTGTTCAGAAATTATCCAAAATATAACTTCCCAAAAGGAAGAAAAAAAAATGCTACTCTATATGGATAAATAAGGGTACGGTAAATCTCAATTAATACTGGTAGTTAGTAGTAGTTAATCTCGCTCAAGTCTTGCTTGTTGCGTGACACTAACTTTCTCCTTTTCTATAAAATTGGAAATGATTTGTGGATATAGAAGCAAGATGATCCATGTTTGTTGATGATTATGTCATAGAACTCTATACTTTGGAGGATGTTTATCCTTGAAAGGTGTCTTCATCGAGAAGTTTGTGATTTTATCGAGAAGTTTATGTCATAGAACTCTATACTTTGCTTGTTGGCTGTGATTTTGTATTTTCTTGGAGATTATAAAACATACTTTTTATCTTACATACATCACATCACAAAAAGTGGATGTGTTTGAACAAACAAGATTTAAAGTAAAATAATTTACTTCACAAATTTCAATCACCTTTTTTATCTCACATGCATCACATCACAAAAAATATTACAGTAATTATTTCAAATAAATCATCCAAATAAACTCTTATCCAAACAAATTCACTAGTACCTACCCACAAAAAAAAAAAAAAAGGAAATGAGAATGAAATTGCATCCAATATGACATAATCGAAGTTGTCTTGCAGTTTAAAGGTTTGGAGCCTAGTGCGGTACGAAAAAAGGGAAAAAAAAAAAAGAAGAAGATGATTCATAGAACAAGATTTATCATGGCGGACAAGATAAAAGATTACTGTTTCACAACATGCATAGACTAACTGAATAGTGCCTTCTTTATCTACTACTGTGGTTTATGAATGAGAGACCTGTTTGTGCGTATATGATTTAATTGCAGATAGAAAAGTAGGGGTCAAAGTGGCATAAATGATGGCTTAGTTTAAAAGTTACTTCAAAGCAAAAGGTCCACTACAGCCTACAGAACCACAAACAACATACAGAAGCATCGATCAAATCAATTCATTGCTTGTAATGGGCTAATCATTGAGGAGGAATGTTACGTCATCCTCCCACTGATCACAATTTGCAGTTCAACCTGTAAGCCATTAATCAAAGTTCTCTGCTTGTATTATTGGACTTGATCATCAGCTAAACCAATAGTACTTAACTAGTAATCCTCTGTTGTGTTGGACTTTCTTTTCAATAAAGAAAGCTGAAAGCTGTGCAGGCTGGACTGAGGTTATCGTCTCGAAAAGCAGCTGCAGCACCATAATAATCTTCTGCTCAATTTGAGAAAAACAGAAGAGAGTTTTCCAAGCTGTTTATTGAATATAATACTCGAGAAGATAAGATAATACATGCATTGTCGAAAGTGGGGTAAAGGGCGCAGGGAAGGACGATTATGAAGTACCACAATATCCTATCATGGCCAAAATCATGCAGGTCGGTACCTAAAATTTTGACACACTCATTCCTGCTCAGCAAGAACCACCGTGGTTTGTGGCGGTTGGAGCCTGGAGGACCAAAATCACACAACGTTTGTTTAAGAATGATTCCTATTTTAGGTTAGATGTTTGTCCAGAATTTTGTTCATCCAAAAAAACCATTCACACCAGCTTATTCTAACCAACTTTAAGCTCACCAATTAAACCCGCCGAGGTTACAAAATGAAGGGAAAAAAAAAACAGTGAAAAGAAAGATTATATCCCATCTAGATAAACTAAAAAATCCGTCAAGAATCATTACATTCCATTGAATATGACACCAGATCCAAGGGATTTCCTTCTTTGTGAATCATTTGCTGAACTCACCGTTATCAAAATAAGTCTTTTCATCTACCATTGGTTCGGAAATGCTTGCCTGTAATTTGACTCCTCTTCCCAGTTAATTGTCTTAATTTAGCATCCTTAGCACAGGCACTCGGTAGCTTCTGAGCTAGCCTGGCTTTAGTAGTTTCTTTCCTTTTTAGCCTTGATGCGAGGGTGTCTCTGTTGTTTGTAGCCAAAGATCTTGAACCACTGGCTATCCTGAGCAATGTATGAAGATCTTGAAGCTGAAGCGAGTGCAGCATCCTGTAGAACTGCTTCATTGTGTTCTTGAACTTTCGCAAGCTTTGCTCTTTTCAAATCCTGCTTGTCATGCTGTCTCTTCTTAGCTGCTTATTTGTCTCTCTCACGAACATTTCTCAGTCTGTTTTACTAACTGCTCGACTAAATCAGGAATCATCTCCGCCACCAAGTGGTTGATACACCCCAATTCAAGATCTGGGTTCAGATTGATTCGTTTTCCTACGTCACCTCCAGGGATGACTGGTCCATGAAATGGACAAACTCTCGAGTCTTTTCTCGAACAAAGACCCCCCTTCCTCAAAGGGGCCCGACATGGGTGTATCTCAATGGGGTCCTCTCTCTAATCATGTGCCTGAGCATTCAACTCAGCAATTTCTTCTTCCTGCTGGAAATACTGCATCAAAGTCTACACTGTACCCTACCCAATGAGTTTCAAGTTCCAAACCCCTCTGATTAGCCAATACATCCCGGTTTGGAAGTGGATGCAACACATAACTCACTGTTTTTCCCTTCGATAAAACATTTGCAAATAATTCCAGTGGACCATCTTCCCAAAAATTTTCTTCCTCAGAAGTCGTAATTTCAGGATGAGCACAACCTGAATCTTCGCTTCTTCTCTTCGCCGATTCAAGGTGATTTCGACTATCAATCAACTCCTTCAGTGTGTTGACTCAGAACCTATCATCTGCTCTTTCCACTCTTACGAGGACAGAGATCCATTCTTGCAGTGCAGCCAAATGCTTTGTTACTAAAATTTTGTAATATTAATAATTTAATTAAAAAATGCAATTACTCGAATGAGCTCGTAGAGTCTACTTTCGAGTACTAGAGTTTAGAGTTCGGACTCGATTCATGAACTCAAACGAGTAGCGATCGATATCAAGCAAAAGTGAAACTGTTAATCGATCTACTACTCGTGAGCTCAAGCAAGTAGTTTGAATCTTCTGCATCCCTACACCGCCTATGCTGAAAAGATTGAAAAATCCATGCATGAATCATGAGTGTGAAGTACAGAGTGCACTTTCGTTTTTTGAGTGTCTCAAAAACCTCCATACCAATAGCAGAGTATATTCGGATTCAAATTAGCTCAACAAGATCAAGCCAACTATCAAATTAAAACTAAAATATCTTCACGTTTGACTCGATAAACTTGTAATTGACACATAACCGAATCAATATTTTACTTGGAATCAACTTGCTCTTTTGTTCCAGTAGCTGAAATTTCGTTTTTAACATTCCAGGAACTAAGACACAAATTTTAAGTTAATTCAACACATCAAATAAGAAATGAACGCTGAATGTCTCAATTTAGCTCCTTTATGGCAAGATCAAGGCGATTGTTCTGGTTTCACACAATTTTCACAATATTGGTGGATTAAGAGCCCGTTTGGGGTTGCGGTAGCTTATTAAAAAGTACTTTTCTAGTAGAGCTTTTAATAAAAGTACTAATTAACTACTTAAATTATTTTAAATATATTGTGTGGAGACATAGTTCAATAAGTACTTATTGTATTGGATAATGTGTAATTTGAAATTTTTGAAAAGTGTTTATCTTTTTATTTGGTTCATAATATAGGATAAGATTGGTTAAATTTGATGTTTTATTTTTTAAATCACAAAAGCTACTCTTAAATCACCATATTTGAACTATTGCTAAAATCATTTTTAACACCAAAAATTCTACTCCTAATTTTATGGGATAACGTTCACCAAACTCTTTTAAAAAAACTTTTAACACCTAACCAAAAGCACCGCAACACCATCGGGGCCTAAGAAAAAGACAAATCGCATGGGAGCCTAATACCTGTGAACCCGAGCCCTAATGTCTGTTATCATGAAATGTGTGGCCCAATGGGAAACGGCAGGCCTAGGCCCAAAGGAATGTTGGTACTACCAGATAGTAATTGCACGGAAGGAATAAAATGTTTCATCATCGGTAATACAAACCCGTGACAATAATGAATAAATAATATATGTTTCTCATCCTCCTCGAGGTGTTGAGGTGGTTGGTATTTTAGGTTTACAATGGGAAAACATGCTTCCGCATAATAAGAAAAAACTATATATTAATGATGAAGATGAAATGTTTTGGTCAACCTGAAACATACTTGGAAGAGTAAAGAAATTCATCACACTGACATGCTTGCCAGATGGTGCATGTGCACCGTTTTTCATAGATAAATCACAATAAAATAATATGTTCTTGGATTGCCATTGCAGAATTTGGTGCCACGAGAAATAGCAACACATCATTATTGATATTCATGTACAGTGAGATCCATCTATGTGTACAGTGAGATCCAGTTGTTATCTTCTTCAGCATCGGTCGGGCCCGCTCTGCTGGAGCGCTGTGGAATTAGTCGGGTGTAAATCCGGATACTCACAGTGATGACAAAAAAAAAAAAAAAGAGATCCATCTATGTTCCTATCTCTTTATTTTATTTTTCTTCTAGTCTTTTTCAATTTTTCTCTAGTAGATAAAAGAGTGAGATTAAATATATATATATATATATAGAGAGAGAGAGAGGAGAAATTTGAAACCCAGACCTATATTTAAATCCTGAATTTTTAACTTTAATCACTAGATCAATAATATCTTCTTCACTTCTGAGAGATTTTTTTTACTTTTTTTCTAAAAACAAAAAAAAAATTATTTAGTTTTCTTGCAAGCATTTGATCATGTGATGGTGCTCCAACGTCTCCTATCACAACAACAAACCCATGTTGGCCTTTTGTAGTTATGAGTCAGCAAATCAATCATCCATTGTTCACATGGAAGATGCAAATAAACGCGTCCAGGCATTCACACTCTTATCACGAGTCTAATATCATTGGTCCTACCTGTGATTTCCTACTAGATTGCTCATCCACTTACCAAAATAAATAAAGAGAAACAATTTCTACCCCAAAATGGAAAACAATTTTCTAAACAAAAAAGAAATTGTTGGCCAATATGCCTCGCAGCTTGATAATGTAGAGTATTAAAAATTGTCATAACTGTTAGTTTAAGTTACAAAGTAAAAGTAGTGATAAATTGACAATTCGAGTATTGCATTATAATTTAATTTAGAAATTAAAAGATTTCAGATTCTAGTCCCCTGTCCCCTTTTTGCCTCTTAAATTTTACCATTCTCTTCCTAGAAGAAAATTAAAAAATTTTTAATTAAAAAAGAAAAGAGAAAAAAAAAAGGGGATCATCATTGTTAAGAACAAATTTAAATCAGCAAAAAGAGGATAACTTTAGAAAGCTCCCTTAAGATTTATCATAATTGTACAGAGCTCCCCTCAAATTCAAAAAATAACATCTACCTCCCTTGTTTTTATTGTTTGTATTACAACATAGGCGTAATATGCCTTTTTTTAATCAAATATCCTAAAATACCTTCTTGTAGAAAAGAAAAAAAAAAAGTTTACTCATCACAATCCAGAATTAGTCATCTAACTCGAATCGACCGTCTGTGCAAATCATAACTATTTTTGGTAGCCCCAAAATCCCCCACCTCTAGTGCCATAATTCTTCCAATATAAATCAACTAATTTCCACCACAAAAAACAATTGCTAGCTAATTTTCTTAACTAAAATCAACGCTCCATTAACAACTAATTGCAAACACCAAACTGGGATTCCAACGCCCGCAAATAATACAGTTCACAACCATCAAGACCAACAATAAGAGCAACACCCCAAACTTAAAGAGTATAATTCATCATTATTACCAACACCTAGAAATAGAGAATTCTACCTTTACAAAACAAAAAAAAAATCACAATCAATTGTCGTAGAAATAAAAAGAGAGAAACAAAATGCAGTTCTTAACATTCTAGAATAACTTTCTGCTTAACAGACATAATACTCCTCATCCACTTTCAGCTATCAATTTTAACTTTTTTCCCTAAGTCACAGCTATGCACTTCATTTCCCTCTAGTTTGAAAATGAAATCTACTATCAATACCTTATTGATGTGGCAAATTTCAATTTGCTAAATTCTTTAAAATATAAAGATATTGGAGAAAGGGAAGAGGGTCTAACATTATTGACATATAATAAAGAAAGAAAGGAATAGGCATTGGAGGTGATGAAAAATTAATTGCAATTGTTAGCAACGGAGGACAATGATCGGTGAAAATAAAAAGGTGATTATGGGAGGAAATAAAAGAGTACGAAGAAGATGGAAGATGAAAGTGAAAATTGGAAGAATGGTGGCTGTTGCTTGAGAATGGAAGGCAGGAAAAAGGCTCAACTTAGTAGTTGAATTTTTTTTTCCCGACTGTATATGCCCCGTCATGAATTTAACTAATTAGGTGGAGTACATTGTAGTCATTTTATTTGACCAAGGAGGCCACTATAATTATTCAAACCTGAAAGGAATCAAGTGAAATTGTTAGAAACCTCAAGGTAGTTTCTGAAATTATCCCCAGCGAAAATCACCGAAAGGTTGGATATAGGGAATATATAACGTGACAGGAAAAAGATTACTGGGGTCCACGAGCAAGACCAACCAAGGTTAACGTCATTGACTGTATCTCAAATCCAATAAAAGCACCGTACAACTCCCCTGGCCCCGCCCCCCATGTGCCCCTCTCCTGTCAGAGCGTAAATTTTGCCATTTCACAAAGGGAAAACCACCGCAAAGTGCGGTTCAACCTCAACCTTCTAATTCCTCACCTGTGACGTGACCTCACTCCTAATTAGAGGCACCAAATTAGTGAAATGTTTATGTCAACTCCAATTTTTTTTTGTGTTATTTGTATTCTCATTATTTATTTATCATATAATTTAATAAATAAAAATTATACGATTAAAATAACACTGAAAGTGAGGAAGAGGGATTGATTAGGTTGTTCGATTGAGAAAATATAAGTGAGATATTTGAGATTCAAATCATGTCACTTACACTAAAAAAATGATATAAGTTAGATTTTTCGCATTCGAAGCATCTAGATTACGTACACTAAAAACAAATGATATTCAGAGTGTGATTGATTAATAAAAATGGGAGTGAAAATGATATTTTTCTTAAATGAAATAAATTTCATATGGTAAGGGATTTCTATAATAATCTATAGACAAGTGTAAGGGGAAAAAGAATTATAATGACGAAGCATGCAGTTCCACAAAAAAAAAAAAAAAAAAAAAAAAGTTTGTAGAAGTAAAACATGAATCAGTTGTTTGCTATGTGACGTCACGCGCACATGGATGCTTACCTAATCCACATAATCACAAAAGAGGAAATATACTTTTAAGGAATTATTAGTAAAGTTAAAGCAGAAGTTGCAAATACTTTTTGATCGTCAATTATATATTATTTTGTTTGATGCGGATGAAACCGAGATTTCCATGTGTTATTCAATCCATCCTTGGAGTCTTGGACGTATTAACGGAGCCAGTACAGTACGTACCAAAGTGCAGAGATTCTATTGATTGATGTTTTCCAGGCCAGCCAGGATCTCCTCCTCCTCCTCCTCCTCCTTGTTTTTTTTTGGTTTAGATTTCTGTAGCAAATGGAGGGTGATGGGTGACCGTACGTTTCACTACTATGACTCGGATAATGATCTTCTTCTCAAAACAAAGTGCCATGAAAATGAAAGTCAAGAAACAATTCTACCCAAAAGAAAATTAGTCCAAGATGAATTTTGCACTATGTTGTAAGGGAAATTTGACAAATTGGTTTCTAACATTTAAAAAAAAAAATTTAATCCCTAACGTTTAAAATCAGTCAGAATAATTCATAACATATATAAATTATAAGTCATTTTGATCATAATGTTCGTATTTACTTATTTTTGTGATTAAAAATAACATACCTCTCTCACGTGGACATAATTTTAAGGACAAAATCGAAAAGCATTAGTTAATCTATGGTTTTACAAGCAAAACCGACGTTCTCAGAGGCGAAGGCAATGCCTCCACCAAACCCATTGGGTTCCTATTACTTTTCTCTTGGGTTCCTATTACTTTTCATTGCCTTCCACCAAACCCATTGGGTTCCTATTACTTTTCTCCCTTTTCCTCGACACCATTTTGCAAACCAGTCAAAAACCATCAACAAATTTCACCTTCTCAGCCAAAGCAGCTTTTGCACTTTCCTCATTCTTATACCCTCTTGATTTCCCAGTCCCCATATCAAACCCGACTTGTGTGCGAGTCAAGGTGCACTTGTGTGCGACTGAGAGACTATTATGGATGGAAGGCTTCCAATCAATTAAAGCTTTGAGCATATCTATAGATAAGCCAACCAATGTGCTGATTTTTTTTTTTTTGGCAAAAAAGGGAGCAGAAGCTAATCAAGACATTTATTTTTGTTTACTTCTAGACCAGTGAAAATTTCTCCTCTTCTTCGTGAATTGGATTGTAGAGGTTTTGCTTTGCCTCGTTTTGTTGACTCCTAGTTTATTTAGTAACGCATGTTGTCCTCGTCTTTCTTACCCCCACCAAAAAAGAGATAATAAATGATACTATCCGTCGATACTCAGGAAATCGGTAGAACTAATAATGCTACTATCTCTCCAACCACCATCAGCCACGGTCTTTAAAAGCCAATAATAGTAGCTGGTGCAAATAGCAGTGGTAAATACCACTGCTGCTAGTAGCATCTTAATGCGTGATAGATATCTACTAGGAGTATTTAAAATGTACTAGCATCCGCATTCCACAAATAATACCGTACTCTAGCATCGCCTCATTTTTCAATAATATGTCTTGTGTTGCATCTTCGGGTACAAATACAACCAATATACGTACGTACGTTCAAGTTTCAACATGCACTACTTGCAATGTATCTTCTTCTTCTTTGCCTGATAAAATATTTTTAAAAAATTTGCACAATGGCTAGTACGATCAAATCACTTGCACCTGTTTTCAGGAATTTTAAGCTCGATTTAACCGATAAAAAATCATTTCATTCGGGATCACGTAAATAAATCCTCAAGCAAAGATAAGCTGATACAGACTGACTGCTTGCAGGAGGTCACAGACGCTAGGTACCAAATCTTATGGAGAGATGCGAATAAAACAAGAAAAACCTGCGGCTGCCCGGTGCCCACGCCGTCTTGTCGGACTGACATAGATACCAGGACGTATCTTCTCTTCTGGGTGGGATTCATTCACATACTCCAAATGACAATTTGAGTTAAACCATCATCAGGTTCCTTGTTCCTACTAACAACATCTCATAACACAACAAACAACATGTGAACTTCCTCTGCTCTGCAACCAGGTCCACCACCTTAACTGCAGCTATCTGCTACTCAACGGTTTTGGTTCTTGGGAAGTCTAAAGAGGCTATAGGCCCTCTTTTTTCTTTTTTTTTGGGTCCTTTTTCTTTCACACATAATTAGAAGAAGAAAATAATAATAAGGAAGGAAAAGTAAAGGAAAACAAGAGTTTTCTCCATATTCCCAAAACTACCCCGCTAACTCCGCAAATCAAGCACACCCGCGCGGAGCAAACCCGACCCTTGAACCCGCCAAATCGAACGACACCCTGAAACCCTGCTGCTGAATGTTCCCGATTATGGACAACCCGCTTATTGTCCCCGCAAATGCAAAGCAGAACCTCCCGTTGCCATCCACCGGAATCAAATAATTCGATGCCGGCAGCGACACGTCTGCTCCGTTGAAGTGCAGCACCACCGTCGGCACCTTCACCTCCGTCTTCCCCGAGAGATCGAAACATGTGTCGAACAACGAGAAATCTGGGGCCCGCCTCAGATTCGAAGCTCCGGCCCGGAACGCATCCCGCAGAGCTATATATGCTGGTCGGGTCAACCGGGTAACCGATGTGCCCGAGTCCACAATCACCCCTCCGTTCCCTGCGGCGTCTAACTTGAAGTGGGATTCGGTAATGCCCGGGACCCGAGCCCCGCCAACGCTAATCCCGTTCAGCCCCACGTAATAGAAGGTGTCGAGCTTGGGGTTGGTTAGCAGAGGGGTAAAAACGGAAGTTCGGGAAACCGAGGATTCCCCAAAAACAACGGAGGACGGTCTGGAGGAAGAGGACCGGTCCACCAAGCAATACGAGAATTTCCGGCCGAACCGCCTGCCCGCTTGACTCGGGAAAGACAATTTACCCCGTCCGAGGCCCAACAAGCCGGCGGCTCCAATGAACAAGCCTTCGTTGTCGTGGCCGCAGCCGAGGCCGACGTTGTTGACGCGCACTCGGCGGAAAGTTAAGGTCTCCGTGGAGAACTCGCCGAAGGTGAAGGAACCGTCGCCGTAGGAAACCTGGTACAGGCACTTCTGGCGGTTGTTGCAGCCGGGCGAGTCGAGACGGCGGCAGAGAGGGGAGGCACAGGTGACGCCAACGAAGGAGGAAGAATGAGAAGGGTCAAAAACGGGGTCGGTTTGGGTGTAACATTTCTTACAGGGGGAGCACTGGATCCAGACGACGTCGCTACCGGTGTCCAGCACCATATAGGAGTACTTGGGAGGGGTCCCAATCCCAAGGCGCGTGAAGTACTCGCCGCTGCCCTGCGAGAGACCGGAAATGACAGAGCTGCTGAAGTTCATGCGGCCGAGGCCGACGCCTTGAGGCCATGTCGGAGATGGATTTGGCTCTGAGGGCGTCGCGTTGGAGGCGGAGATTGAAGAGGGACTCAGGGGAGGCATGGGGCGAGAGGGAGAGTGCATCCACGTGGTGCAATTCCAGGGAGAAATTGTTGGACTGGAATTCTGTACCGGCTGCAGTTTCTTGGGAGAGAATGGTTTGAGGTTCACCGTCGGAGGTCCAGGAGAGAGACTGGGTTGGTTTTGGAAGAGAGTTGGGGATAAAGGTTTGGCAGTCTAGCTTATGGGTGGGGGTGGAGGTGGAGGTGGAGGTGAGGAAAGTGGAGAAGAGGAGGAGGAGAAGGGAAAGGGCAATGGTGGGAGTACTCATTCCTTTTTTGAATTTTGAGATAGAGAGAGTGGAGAAAAAGGGCAGAGGAGGTGTGGTCGAATAAATATCAGCTAGCCAAGCTGTAGCAGTGGTGGCACGAAGGGGCAGTGAGCATGAGTTGAGTGGGGTTTCGTGCTTATTTATGGTGCAGAGCCCCACCGGGATGGTGTGGACGGGGGGTTGGGAATGGGGCTATTTCCAGGTTTCCAGTACTGGTGCGTTGTTTAAAGTTGAAGGGAAAAAGCGGCTTTAGTTTGGAGGCATCTGCTGCTTAGGATTAAACTACCGGTACAAAGCACTCGAATATGCTAGTACAGTACAGTATAGTAGGGGCGTGGGGATTCTCAGTTATTTTTTAACAGACATTTGTTATCTTTTTAATTAAATTTTTTTATATAATATATATCACATCACAAAATTATACTACTATAATAATTATTTTAAATAATATTTCAAATAAACCCTGTTCAAACACACTTAATATTTCAAATCATCTATGTGGGATTGAAAGGAAAATGGGATGTGAAACGCAGGAGTAATTGAAAGCTGTCTAGAGAGAGACACTCGATTTAGTTCGGTAGAGAGATGCATTATTGATTGTTCATCCGGGCAACGTCTGTTTGGATTGTAAGTTATTTGGGATTATTTGAGATATTTTTACTGTAGCACTTTTTGTGATGTGATGTATGTGAGATAAAAAGATATTGGGAAGATAAAAAGGTGTGTTGGAAATTGTAAAGATGATGTAAGCAAATAAAATTGGGGAAATATGAAGCAATCCAAACAAAATATTTCATAAACATCCCCTAAGGTTTTTGACAATTTCAATTTCACTGCATTTTCTTGAGGTTTTAAAAATTTCATTAATCTTCCTTAAAACTAATATGTTATTGTAACAAACTAACTCAATTCAAAAAAAAAAATCAATAATAAAAAAATGATTTCAAAAGTGAGAAAAATATTTCATACTAAAAGTACCCTTCAAATTATTACTCGTTGGTTGACTTAGAATCAAAAGCAAATATTAGTTAAAAATAGAAAATAAAGACTAAACTTTAACATGAGCACAATAAAATTTAGTAACAATGACTATTTTTGATAGAACTACGTAAAATAGTAAAATCAAAGTATTAAAGAGAAAAACTTGTTAATTTGGAATCAAGATTTATGCGTAAAATTCCTAAATTCTTAGTATTAGAATTTGAAAGATTTTGAACACGAATTGAACAAGACAAAGTAGAGCCTCATCAAGAAAAAAACATCACAATAGATTGATAATGATTAAAAATATAAAATATGCTAAAAATCTGTTATTTTTTTGAATTATTTCTTTAACTTATGGGGTCCATTATTTCACATTATTAACAAAAAATTGCCATCATTTGTAATTAAAAAAAAAAACTCTTAGGCAATGTTTGGATTAATAGAAGGGTATGGTTTTAATGGAAAAACAAATAAATCAAGTAGAGAAAATTATTTCTAATCATCATGTTTGGATTACATATACAAAGAAAAGAATAGAAACACAAAATATTTTGGAGAAGAAAGGAAAGAATAGATTACTTGTAGTTATATTTTATTCACAACTTAATAAAATCCAAATGCAAACAAATTTTAATACTTTATCCTTTTTTTTGTGTATTTTCATGTTCGTCTTGTTATTCTTATGAATAATTTATGAAATAATAGTATCTCAATAGAAATTTTAATCTTTTTTGGGGGAAGAAATTATAAGAACTACTAAAATATAGATAAAAAAATATTAAAATGTTAAAAATTATCATCATAAATTTTAGTATTCAAAATTTTTAAATTTTTTATATTCCAAATCATGATTAATTTAGTACAAATGACTCAATTATTTATCTCCATATAAATATGTAATTTTTCTTAAGTTGTAAGGATAATAACGTTATTTGACCATCCATGAGGTAAGTAGTGGCCTAATAGGTCCCAAATAATTTATAAGGGAGATAAGTAAAATTTCTAAAACCTCAAGAGACAGCAGCAAATTTATCAGAAATCTCAAGAGAGGTTTTTTAAATTATCCCGAAAAGTAAACCACTGTATAAAATGGGGACTGCTTTATCCTCCACTAGCAGTATTAGTTACACTGACCTCGCATAGTTGGGGACAGACGGTGAGCCAGAATTCAAGTGGTCGTTGGTGACTTGGTGTAGTCAACTTCATATTGTTGAAGCCAGGTGTTACTCTCCTAATGATTGCTTTAAGAAGAAAACACATATTTGACAGACTTATGGTTAAAAAAATGGAAAAAAAGAAAAAAAGACATATATCCGACAGAGAAGTTTGGATTGTTACTTTTTAATTACTTTGCCTCCAAAACTAATGTTCAAATTTAAATGAGTTTGTTAATTCAAGTGAAAAAAATATTTTTTAACCCTTAAAATTTACCCCTTAGAGTTATTTTTTAAATAATTTATCTTACCATCAAACTAATTTAACAAGTTAAAAAAATTTAGCAGAAAGTATCCTCTCATTTGTATAATAAAAACAATAAAAATTTAGATTGGCTCTTCTCTATTTTAGTATAAAAAAAAAAAGTCAAAGCATCAATTTCTTTCTTCTTCACAATCTTATTAATATTGAAAAAAATAGAGAGATAGGGGGAAGAAAGAGAAGGGGAGATAGAGAGAGAGATCAATTCTTTTTTTTAAATACAAATAAGAAAGAATTTTATTATTTTATTATTTTAAAATTACTTTATTTCTTTGTTTACCACTCAATTCCAATCTTAGTCTTAGCGATATTAAAGTAATACGATAATATTAATTTTTTTTTCTTTTTTTTTTTTTGCAAAATCTAATTTTCTGTCTCATTCTCTCCTATCTATTTTTCTTTTCGTAGTATTAATAAATGTGAAAAAAAAATTTGATTTTTTTTAAAATTTTTGTGTTTTGAAACTATTAGAGTAAAAAAGAAAGAAGAATAATCATTTCAAAATTTTTATTTTTAATTATATATTAAAAAGGTAAATACATTTAAAATTTTTTAAACACATTGGTTAAATTAATGATTGGGTAAAATGTCTAAAAAATAATTTTAGGGAGTAAAGCGATTGTATGACTATAATGTCAAGGGATAAAATGATAACAAAAATATAGTAATGCTATAAAATAAAAAAGTATTTTGTACAAAATTCGTTGACATAATGAGTTGAATTTCTTATGAGAATAAAGTGACTAAAAGATACATTAGGAGGTAAATTAATAATAGTGATATAGTTCAAAAGAGTAATGGCAGCGGCGCTTTATAAGTTACTAGTAGTTTATAACTTAGTAGTAGGCCTATTAATTAGCCCATATGAGTTGGGTTTTAACAAATTTAGGCTTAAAAACTCGACTTATGTAGTTAATGCTATTTTGAGTTTTGGATTATGAGTTTCGAGTTGAAAAATGTGAAACTTATACTTGACTCACAAAATATTCGAGTTGTATGCCTAATTTGGATGTAGCTCAAACTTGCGTAGTGCTCCTAAATTTTCTTAATATAATTACTAAAACTATTAACTTCTAAAGTTAATTCAACATCCACAAAGACCACGACATTAAAACTATACACAAACTAGTAACAATTCATTAAAAAGTATATAAATCAAGAATTTTCAACAATAATATATCCAATTAGTTTAAAGTATATGAAAAATAATAATAAAACATGATAAACGATCAATATATCTTCAAAAGTTCTCAATTTGCTTGTATTAAGATTTGTCATTCTTCTTTTGACATAATTTTTTTATATTTAATACATCTTACATACATTAATATATTTTGACACATAACTCATAAATATAAAGTATTAGTATCATATATTTAGATACATAATTAAATGTATATATCAAATCTGAATATATATACATATATATATATATATATATATGTAAATTAAAGGACCGGATCTATATCGGATTTGAGGATAATAACACTCAAACTTGATTCACATTTAATTCCAACCTAATATTTAGATCCAAATTTAACCCAACTTAACTAAAGGTAAGATCCATTGGGTTTTTTTCGAACCAAATAGGCCAAACTCGAGATGACTGGATCCTTTTGACAGTCATGCTTAGTAGTAGTATATGGCAGTAAAGTACATTGTACAACTCTCTAATCTCTCTATTTTAAGTAGCCGCTGCTTCGGCTTTTCAATCGTAGATGTCTTGACGTCGGGCCATCAATTATGATTTTATGAAGCTACAGGACAGGGATGGGAATGGGGGTTGGTGGTTGGGGCAGCACCCGTGATTTCCTTTCCTCATTAGCCTCCGCACTCGCTCGTGCAGATAATTACTACAATATACAAACGCGTAAACCTTTTCCGGATCCTTCTGCATTTTGCACAACTCATGCAAAATATTATTATTTTATCAAGCTTCTGACTAATGCTCTCTCTCTCAAGAAAAAAACACAAAAGAAAAATATGACCGGTAATAATAGATCAAGTATTATATGAGTAATTTTAATTTTGTTGTATTGACCACTCCAGTTGTGTAAATGGAAGACGTCTTTGAGACTTGAAACTGACTAAAGATCCGCGCGCGGATCCTAGCTTGAGCACTCCCCAGTCGTGTCTCCAAATTCTGGGTTCAGGATCCTTACACGGAATCAGTCCAGAATGTTTCCTGCTCCAAGCACCGGATCCGCCTTTGTATCTGCTCAAGTGTGAGGAAGGATCTGCTTAAGTTGATAATGTCCCCAGAATTGGATCCGCGGATGGATTTGCTTCTGTGAAGAGTGAAATTATTTGACAAATTTCAAAGTCGTGGAGCTTCAAGAGAATAAGGGTCATGAAACCAGTTGCCTCTTACGGGAAAGAAAGGAATTTCCACAGCAGGAGAGAACTGAACAAGCCGTTGGTAGAATCAAGAGCTCAACCAACTCCTGAAAGAGAATTAAATGCGTACCAAAAAGCTTAAGCACAAGAAATAACGGATAGTACAAGAAATAAATGCCCAGCGTTGCTGACGGCTGCCATTAAGTGCGCAGACTTTCTGGGACCAAAAATCCCCAAACTTCTACTACTGCACCGCACCGTTATCCATTGGAAGTACCATGGTTCAAAGTATCGGACGACTTGGCCGAGCCTATCATCGGAACGAGATGATTCGGAGATATATGAATTGCCGAGAAATTGGTCGAATCACTGAAAAGTTTTCGATATGAATAGTTTTGGTCGAGTCTAACTCGCAAATTTATATTTTATAATTTTTTTTTTTTGCTAATTTTTTTAAAATTATTTTGTTTAGCTGCGACCCATTAGCTAAAGTTAGTTATATCTGTCATCTACTGCTAACTCAAGCAAGCATAATGAGCCAACATTTTTCTTACATTCTCGTTACCGTGTTTGAGTCCTGAGGCTGAGTATATCAAATGGTATTAATACAAGATATAAAGCCTCTGTGGTGTTAACACGAACTACTGGAGTATCATGTCTGTAGTCTCCTTCATCTATAACCTCAATTTTAAGGGTAAAATCACCACAATTAGGCCAAAAAACAAAAAGAAAAAAAGAAAGAAATTCTAATGCTGATCACGGTTATCCCATAGCTAATTGAAAAGCAATCGTAATCTCATGCCTGGTCTGAAAGCAAAAACAAACTTCATCACGCCTGGTCGATCTCCAAGATTTCATGTTAATTGAAACGAATTTTGTTAATTTGCACAAACTTGCAACATTTACTGGTATAAATAAATTCGAGAATATTGCTGGTTGGTACCACGCTGGCCTGCCATCCATCAAAGTCTGGAACTGGGCTTGGAGGGTTTTGGAAGCAAGAAGCCATTTTGTATGCTTAAATCGCAGGAAATTTTAAAGCGAAATCCTGGTAAAAAGACAAAGCTCATTGTCATGGCCACTTTTGCAGTGGGTGGTGTCGACGCGGAGCGCTTTTCCATTCCCTTCAACGCCTTGATGCTTGAACCTTTGTTTTGCAAAAGAACAGGACTTCATTAAAAAGGGGAGGAACAAGAAAAAGAGGTTTCTCCGTGGTACAACAAAGTGGATTCTTCCGTTGAAAAATGTCAAGGATGACGAGTACATGTTTGCTCTGCAGCATGGGAATGTGCTACAAAAGAACAAGATAGATATTTACATCATATCCTTCCCTTGGCAAGGCTTGCAAATCTATGACTGCCGGACTGTGTCCAAAAGTCAGTCAAATTTTTTTTTTTTAGTCTGACACCGCTTCCCGGCAGCAGAAAAATCTTTTTTTTTTTTTTAAAGTTGTCAGCCCGGTTGCCGACAACTTCTGCAAAAAAGCTGGCTTCCGGGCACTCTCAGCCCGGCAGCCAGTCTAACTTTAAAAAAAAAATTTTGCATGGTTAAACGCTGGCTTGGAGATGAACGGCAACCTAGAGTTGAGACATTGCACAATGAGCCTAAAATAATTAACTCACTCAATTCAATCCCAAGGTCTGTTGGAATTGTAAGAAGAATCGGCATCCAAGTAACCATTGCTCAACAATAATCAAAACCAAAACATAGAAAAGATCAATAGATTACTGCAACTACCAACTCTCGAGTATTCAAGCATGCAAATGGACTACTGAACCGGGTATGCGGAAGCATCATATAGCTAATTCAAGATTCAATCCAGGGCTTAAAATTGAAAAGTCGTCAAAGTAAGTACTAGTAAAACAAAACTCCTCAGTTAGATTGGAGGAAAAATACGGGAGTGGGGGGAAACGACGGCATCCTGGACATAGGCATTAGCAGCAGCAGTAGAAGAAGAACTATGAGGCGGCGGCAGCCAGCGTATCTCGCTCATATTGGGCGTTTCAACAAAAGCCATGCTAAACTCTCCTACCTTTTGAACCTGTCCTCGCTTGCCAGCCCTCAGCACAAGGTTGTTGTTCCGGTTGTACGAGAATATCCCATTACGCAAACTCAGAATGTCACCGCCCTCAAATGCATCGCACTCCTCCCCCCACAGCTCAAAGTGCACTGCCGCAGTCTCGTCGGCTACCAGGGCCAAGCATGTCTTCTTTTGCCCTTCTATCGTCGCCTTCCCTTTCTCCAACAAGATGAACCTGGCGTTTATATTGTTCTCCGCTGCTGGTACTATGTCTTTCAGAGATTGCATTCTTGACTGCTAATAATTCTGGCGATGAAAGAAGTTACTCGCTTGACAATTTATAAATATGCCACCAATTCTTGTGACCCAAAAGCTTTTCTTTCCTTCTTTCTTTTTAAAAAAATAAAATAAAATTTTGTAGTACTACATATCAGGAGGACTTCTCTTGAAAGGGTTTCGGTTTCTTTCAGTCAAACTAACAAACACCTCGCATGCCTCAGAAGGATGAGCAAAAGGCGTCGACCTGATTTCTTGCTTCTTATGGTTTATGGGCGCCAGCAGCTTTCTCCTTGTATAAAAAGAGACAAAAATTGAATCGAATTACAAAGAATAGCTTTAAACCAGTGGTCAATACTGGTCATATTTTAATGGGTTAATTCCACTTTGTCCCCCCAAACTTTGGACGATTATCAACTTAAGTCCCTAAACTTCAAAATGGGACACTTAAGTCCCTAAACTTATAAATACCTCCCACTTAAGTCTCTAAACTTATAAAATGGGACACTTTAATCCCTAAACCCTTATAAAATGGGACACTTCGACAACCAACGGCATTCAGGATTTGTTAACAATTTTCCTTAAGTGGGAGGTATTTATAAGTTTAGGGACTTAAGTGTCCCATTTTGAAGTTTAGGGACTTAAGTGGGTAATCGTCCAAAGTTTGGGGGGACAAAGTGGAATTAACCCTATTTTAATAATGTTAACAAGTTTGCAAAATTTTTTTTTTTTTTTTAAGTTTGACTGGCTGCCGGGCACTCTTTTGCAGAAGTTGTCAGCTACCGGACCTTGTCAGCCTGGTAACAGACAACTTTTTTTAAAAAAAACAGATTTTTCCGCTGCCAGACTCTGTCGGTGCCAGACTGAAAAAAAAATTTTGACTGACTTTTGTGTCAGCCCGGCAGCCATAGATTTGCAACAGACCCATGTCAGAGCGATAGATGTTCGAAGTTTTTTTTTCGACCATATTCAGAGTAATTAGCCCCTTGGCAACGAGAGAGCTTGTGAGGAACATTAACAACATTTCGAACATGTTTTCAATAATATGTTTTTGATAACGTTGTTTTTTTTAGTACATTCTTAACTCCCATATTTCACATCGTGAAAAAATAATATAATATTTATTTCAAAAATAAATTTTCAAATAATCTTTTATCCAACCAGACTCATTACTTTATACCATTTTAATTAACATGACGTGCGTATATATCTTAGGTACTACTTTCACTAAAACTCTTCTTTTCATAAATTAGAATTATAACTTCAATATATGTGTTACAACTTTTGATGCACGATTAACTAACCTGAGTGTCTCTAAGTAAGTACGTTGAAGAGGGTACGATATTGTTATGACAATTTCAGGATGTTGTTATTGGAGGTGCTCTTGCTAAATTCCTTATCTAAAATGGGAGGATTAAAAGATGGCTGATGTTCACATTTTAATGCCACAGCAAACATTAAAGTAAATTATCACGCTTACCCTTCTCAAATCAAGATTGCATTTGGATTTAAAAGGGGTAATCTTGTCTATTCAAAGAAAGAATTGCTCAGACATTGAAATATGAATAGTGGCAATATTATTTGATTTATACTATTGAGTTACATAGTTATATTATAAGGAATTTTTTTTTTTTTTAACAAAAAACAAGTGCCCCCATTCTCTAAGACACATAAATTACACCTAATTTATTAACACACTCACACTTATTATCCCTTCATTTAAATACTTTTTTCGAGTTAATCTCACTCTTATTTAAAAAAATTAACGTTTAAATCCTAAAGAGTGCTCCTTAACCGAAATCATAATCTAATTCAAGAGTTGTAGAGACGAGGAAGCGATGGCATCAAGGCCTGGCCTTGGCCTTGGGCCCTCGGCTATGGTGATTCCAATACGCCATGAAATCATATTTGTCCATATAATTAATGGTGGATTAGAAACTTTAAAAAGTGACACGACGTGCTGACACCATACAGTGATCCTCTCCCTCAATATTGGAAGGTTGATTGGCATGGATTGCAGGAGTAATCCTTTCTTTGAAAAAATTGTTGAATACAACTTAGCAAACTTGGTAGGGCTGTTTGACCCAAAATAAGTCATTTGGATTTTACTCTTAAAAATTATTGGGCCCTGACCCAAGTATTATTTCAGGAGTGAAGATACAGCACAGGTCCGTCAAGTCCCTTTTTTTTTTTTTTTTTTTTTTAAAATTTTCATTTGGAAACTTATATTAAATTTTAATGTGTCTCGCAATGAGAAAAATTCGTTATCACTATATTTGTATATAACAGAAAAAAAAAGCAAAGTTTTTTTTATGTGGTCATTATTCATTATCTTTTGATCAATTAGTGAATCTTGAGAGTTTCTCTCAATATAAAAACTTCATCTCTTCAGAATTCTCTCTCCAAAAGGTTATGCTGATTTAAGCATCGAAACTTCTTTTTAAGGATAAAGCTCGGATCATATTCAAGTTGAAGATAGACCATACAACATCAATTTAGGTTGAACTAAATTTTAGCATAAACAAACGCATTTTTTTATACTTCCTTTAATAGAGGAAGGGGATTTTAAGAAATGGGAAGGGAAATAGGAGATTTATATCTGAAAATTCGAAACTTTTAATTTCTTATATCTCAACTTTGATCACTAGGCTAAAATCTTCTTAGCAACAAAAGAATCATCATACATTGCTACGCTTTGTTTACTGCAGAGTTACATCGTTATATTTTATTAGTAGTTTAGCACAAAAGTTAGTTTTTTTTTTTTGGTCAAAAGGCACAAAAGGTAGTTAGTCGACTAGTGTCTAGCTAGTATATTAATGGGTAAATAAACGACTCTTCAGAAAAATCCTTGTGGGGAAGATTATACTATATATGAGAATGCGAGAAAAGCTTCCATCAGAAATGGTTCCATGGTCTAGCGGTTAGGACATTGGACTCTGAATCCAGTAACCCGAGTTCAAATCTCGGTGGAACCTTAAGTTTTTCCCTTGCGCCTCCTCTTTTCCTTAGCGCAGTGCTTCTAATGAATAACGCTTTCTTAGTGCCAAATCGGAAATCCCTAAGCAGCATCGAAAAGCTGTTTCCCTCTTTTGGCGCAATTGATGCATGAAATCTCCAAATGCCCAACCATTAATTTCCCAAACTGACTAACTTTTTTTCTCAATCCAAGCCCGCTTTGAAAGACTTATTAAACATAATTCTCGCTTGGCAAGTGACACCAAAATGGAACAAGAAATCATCCCAACCAGCAAACGCCGGAAAATCGAAGAAACAGTCGTGAACATCCTCAAAAATGCCGACTTGGAAACGGCCACCGAGTACTCCGTCCGGTCAGCCGCAGCCCACCAGCTGTCCACCGACCTCTCTGACTTGGCCCACAAATGTCTCGTCAGACAAGCTCTGGAATCCTTCCTGCTCTCAACAGCTACAACAATGTTGGATGATGTCAACAGCAACAACGCCCGCAAGGTTTCTGTGCCACAAAAGAATAAAGATGACCAAGAATTACCTAGTTGCAGTACTGGGAGAGTTATTTGCAAAGTAAGTTGGATTTGGATATAGCTGCCGGGTTTTCTTTGTTTGTGCATTTTTTCTTTTTCCCATTATTTACTTCAGATTGAATTCTTGCTTTTGGATTGAAGTGTCGAAAATTGACAGCTTGGATGTCATTGGAAAAAGTTCACAGCTTGATTAGTTTTTTGCTGACTGCGGGTTATTCTTATGCTACTATAATATGTCATGTACGGAAGTCTGATTTGTTTTCGAATGCTATCAACAAGCAAGGAGCTGGGAGTTGC
Source organism: Coffea eugenioides (assembly GCF_003713205.1). NCBI lineage: Eukaryota > Viridiplantae > Streptophyta > Magnoliopsida > Gentianales > Rubiaceae > Coffea > Coffea eugenioides. The sequence continues at coordinate 79,195,898 of NC_040036.1, forward strand.
TTTACTTGTTATACTTGATTACTAGCTAGATTTTTTTCTATATGTTTTTCCGTTTCTTTTTTGAGTTTTTGCTTGAATCTTATTTGGTTTACTTGTCGATTTTTTCTCTTTTAGGGCACTCAATTTACTTTTCTAATTTCCCAATAATACCAATGCACACGATATATGTATATGTCAACGGAGATAGGATTGAAAAAGAAAAGTCTCAATTTACTGGGCAATGAATTTAAAAGACACTGTGAGTAGATATGCGTGTAAGTCATGGTATGCATTGTAAATTGTGGGTTATCACATGAAACAAGGACGAGAATGCAAGTTCGCCACGAGAACCAGGGTGACAAAATCTGTCATCTGATTTGAAGCCAAAGGATAGTTGGGGAGCAACATACCATCTGCATCTAACTTGTAGCTTTTTATTCTTCAGTTTAAAATGTTTCTTTTCTCATTAACACATATATGTTTTGCACTTAGTTATCAGACAAGAGGAGTGTGGCAGTTCATGATTTTAGAGGGAAATGCTTGGTTTCAATTCGGGATTACCTTGAAAAAGATGGGAAGCAATTATTTTCTGGCAAAGGTAATGTTTTTATTGTCTTCTTACCATCTTTTGACATTAGATATATTTGTCAGAAAAACTATATCAGAGTCTCCGGGGGCATAGATTTAAAATTGAGTTAATCATGGGCGGCCTACACTAGTTTCTAAATCTGTTACATTAACTTTAGAAATTTGCACAAGCAATGATTGATTGTTCTCCTTGACATCTGAGTTGAACATTGGAGGACCAAAGTGGGTTTCAATTCTTTTCCGGTGAAGAATATAACTTACAAGATTCTACAGGCATTATTTAGGTGGAAGCCTTGAGCATTTCAAATTTTTGGAAGGTTTTAGTGACAGTGTTAAGAAAGCTGTGTGTGTGTGTGTGTGTGTGGCATGTGCCTACTGCCTATTGGGGATGGGCATGGCCATGAGTGCAACACTCTGAGTGAGTTTAAACCAATGGTCACTCAGGCTGCGTTTGTAGAAGGTGACACATGCTGAAAGATACCCCTGCATTATATCAATTCTAGCTCTGACTAACACCTGGATGTAAAGCAAGCACTTGTAAGACTCTAGTTGTTTTTTTTTATTTATTTTTTTGAGGCTAGAAAACAATATATAATGGGAAAGCTAAAGCTATCAGTTCAGTCCAAGAAAGAAAGTAGATTGTCTCTCTACTAGACAAATGGTACCCTCTGTTCAAATTCACATAGAGTTTCTTGGCCCGTCTCAACCTAAATATTAGGTTTTTTTATATGCTTCCGCATCTTGGTAGGTATCCTGTTCTTAAGTGTTGCTAACCTTGACAAGTAGTTCTTGGATGGTTTGTTATACTGTATAACCTGAAGGACATAAAAAGCTTCTTGTTATCTGCTAGTCACCCGGGTGATGTCAGGTGGTTTTTTATATTTGCCAAGACAACCTTGTGCAGGTCTTTCCTGGTAGGCAAAAACTTGGGTAGACTCAGTCTACGACCCCACCTGTAGACCGAGTGATAAAAAATGTGCCACATCATCTTCTCGGTTATTCGGCTAATTCCTTAGATTATAGCTGGAAAAAAATTTTGGTGAAATGTTGTTCCGACAAATGCATGTTCTCATACCCACATTTTTAAAAAAAAAAAAAAAAAAGACAAGGCTACCATGCTTAGTCAGCACGGTAGCCAATAGTTGGCCAATAATTGCAACAACCAGGCCTGCCGTGCAGCCTTAAGTTTTTTTTTTTTTTGTTTAAAGGTAAAGGCTAAGGGTAATCTTCCCATTTGCTAAAGCTTTTGCAAAGGCTTCCCATTTGCTAAATTGGAAAGAATGGGCAACATGTGTTGGGAATCTAGGAGCTGGGAATGGGCAAAAAACCGGGCTAGGCTATTCCTAAAATTTATTTCAACTAACCTAGATCGCCAAACAAACAAACAAATTCTATTTGTCTTGTCATGTCATGCAAGAGTTTAACCTAGTCCCATCACTTACTTTATAGTTTCTCATGTCGTCCAAAAATGCAAGACTTATAATTTCTTTAAGTAGATCTAGAAATCAAATGAAAGATGTGACTGATGGATTTTCTTCCTCTCTTCTCCCAAAATTTTCTGCCCCCAGTTCTTTTGTTAGACTTTTTTTCATTCTGTCTCCTTTCTCATATGATTTTAAGAATGAATTCCAACTTTGAATGGCTTAGCTCTGCATATGTAAGCCTGATTCGAAGGCAAAATTGGTTGATGTTATAAAGACCATAAAAAAAAAGAGTAGTTGGTTCTTTGTATATTTAGTATACTACTTGGTTGGGATGTTTACCATCAGGAGTAAGAATGGAAGGCATGGGAGGGATGCCAGAAGCCTTGAGAGAAGAACTTCTTGATTCAGTCGGTGTTGTTGTGGATCGGGATGGTGGGTAGAGAGATGGGAAAATTTTTGGCTTCTAAGTATTAAATTCGCATTGATAACGTAGCAAATTCTGGGTCACTCGGTCTACGGGTGGGGCCATAGACCAGGTCTACCCAAGTATTTGCCTTCCTGGTAACTTTTTCTTTTCTTTGTCCAACTAAATGCCCTAGCATGGAAGTTCTGCCTCTACAGCTTCCAAACTCATTTTGCATGTCCATTTCTTCTCTTAAGAAATTGTAGCTGGGTTGGAAAAAGTTAAGCATACCTTTACAAGGTGGCACTGACATAGCACATCTCTAACCTGTTTTTCTTAAGTGGTATCAGTGGCACCTGAGATGTTGTATGTCATATTGCACCATGGCTCTTAAGCTGTCAAGCATCTCATTTCTCGTTTCTCTCTTGCACATTTGTTTTGTCAAATGTTTTTTTTCAGTTACGTTCTCTTGCTATTTTTTCTATCCTTCGTACCACAAATTTTGATATGCATTTGCACATGTTAAGTCAAACAGGCTAGGATTATGTTTTCCTATGAATTTTGCAATTGCACTTAGGAGGGTATATAATTTTTGTAATTTGTTAAGGGTATCTCTTCATAATGCTTTCTGTGAAGACAGAGGAGTGGTGCACTATGCTTTGGCTGGGAACTAAAAAGTGGTTAAAAGATACATAATTGCAGACAGTATTTCATCTGAAGCACCTATCTGGATTTGGAAATCTTTGGATTATGGTTTTCTATGATATTTGCTGAGAAACTAAAGCATATTAAATCTTGTAGAAATGATGAATTTTCCTTCAATTGAAGTGCTTTTTTCATAACCGTTACTCCTTTGGCTGGTACTGATAATTAAGTGTACTTTGAATCCAGGAATTAGTTTGACAGGTAGGCAATGGTCATTATTCAGGAGTAGCTTCCCTGCCATAGAGGAAGCGATTGCAAAGATGACATCACAAACAAGGTGGCCTTCCTTTTTTTCATTGAACTTAGCAACAATAACTTTCTTGTCTTTTTATTTTTTTCCTCCCACCCCTCTCCACATGCTTCCCACCCCAACTGCCAGGCCCAGGACTCAAACCCTGAACCTGGCAGCAGGGAGGACTCTAGGAGCCCTCGCCTGGCCCTGAACTTAGCAACGATATTTGTTTTTATTATTGATAATTTTTTTTGGGATTTAAAGTTGTCAATTTGTTTTAAGATCTGCACTGCATTGGAGATAATATTCAATCTTTTTGTGAATGTGTTCTGCTTCCCTGCCCCAAATTAAATTTTTATGTATTATGTCATCCAATGATAAGATTCAATGTCAACAAACATTTGCTTTGTCTATTAATGAGTTTGTGTAATGGAAAAAATTGTAGGTTAGCAGTTGGTGAAAAGCAGTCAGCTGTAGATCTCTTGGTGGGTGACATCACTTCTCAAGATATTTTTCCTGATGATAAAAACAAAATGGAAACAGATATATCAAATTGTGCTGATGCAGTTGATCCTCAAAGAGAAGTTGGAGAAAGAAACAGTGTTGCATTGGGGACAAACAATTGGATGGCCATCCCTAATGGACGACAATCATTACAAACTGAATTGGTTCAAGTAAATTCTTTTGGTGTGATGGACCATCAAAGCCAGGGAGACGGTGAGTGGAAACATGATGGTTTGGATGTAAATCACTCAGTGGCCACTCCCAGCTCTCAAGGACAGACATTGAATCAGAGATACCATCCTCGAGTGGATTCAGCTGCTACATCTGCCTTTGCTCCTGGAGGACACATGCCACAGCATTCGGTTGCCAGTTTCCCTCAAAGTCTTGTTCCGATCATGACCACCCGTTTAGACGGAAAGAATTACCATTGTTGGGCGCATCAGATGGAGTTCTTCCTTAAGCAATTGAAGGTTGCACATGTTCTCAAGGACCCCTGTCCGAGCATTTCTGCAGAATCAATGAGTTTTGAGGAAAAATATCAAGCCAAAGCTGCAGTACAGAAATGGGTTGATGATGAGTACATATGCCGCCACTACATTTTGAACTCCCTATCAGACAATCTCTTCAATCAGTACTCAAAGAAAGGTTGCAGTGCTAAAGAGCTTTGGGAAGAACTTGAATCAGTTTACAACGAGGATTTTGGAACAATAAGGTCCCAGGTCAACAAATATATCCAATTTCAGATGGTTGATGGTGTTTCTGTTTTGGAGCAGACTCACGAACTTCAAAGGATTTTAGCTACTATCATGGCTTCAGGAATCTGGATGGATGAAAATTTTCATGCTAGCGTCATAATCTCAAAACTTCCCCCTTCTTGGAAAGAGTACCGTGCAAAATTGATGCAAGAGGAATTTTTATCGCTCACTGCATTGCTGCATCGTCTGGAGGTCGAAGAGGAGGCGCGTTATCAGCGTAATCAAGAAAGTTTTTCAAGAAATGCTTTCATGGACTGCTCAAAAGTTCAAAACAAGTCTGGTCTGAGGAAAAAAGAGACGAAGAGGCTATGCTACTCGTGTGGTAAGGAGGGGCATATTTCTAAATACTGTCCCGAAAAGAAATTCGAAAGTCATGGACAGAGCAATGGAAAGGAAAATGAAATTATCCCAAATGTTACAGCTGCTAAAGTGGAGGAAAAGTTTCAAGATTAGTTAACTACCAATAAATATACTCAAGGTTTTATGGTAAGCCAATGAAATTCGTTTTGTTCCAATGAGGGAACGAAGCAACCATTAGCCTAAGCACCTAATTTGGGATAGGCTGGGTAACATCCATGCAAGAAATTTTGCCAAAACCCCCTGCATGTGATTGCGGTGTTAGCCTCCTTGATTAGAAGAAAAGACAGAAAAGGTAGAGGGTTTCTGGTGGTTTGTGGCATCTTGCCATGGCTTTTTGAAATGAGATTATGCATTGGGTGATAAGAACACTGCAAATCAACCAAGTTTCTTTTGCTTCATGTTTGTCAGGGATTAGTCAATCTGCCGATGACAAGCTTGTTTTGATGTCTCAGTTTGGCATATAACTTGAGGATATCTTCAAATCAGCTTCTAATTTAGAGTTGTAATCTAATGTACTCCCATAAAAATCAAATTCAGTGCCCCATGTCGATTCATATTTGTGTAGACCTACTTGGCCTGTTTGATTTTTAATTCGTTTCATAAAGTTAGGCTCACTTTCCTGGTGTGTTTGTTCCAAATTATAGGCCTATTTCTTTGTTAAAAGAGTAATTAGTTTGTTATTTTACTAAAATACCCATATTTAATGTACATAGTTTTTAGCAAATGCACTACTCCATTAATTAATTATTCTACTTGGAATATTAAACACATCACTAATAACTAGATTTATCATTTTTTAAAGATATAGTAATATATGTCTCTTATTTTGAATGAATGATCTAATCTTAATAAAAGGTATTTGAGAAAAGTATAAACAAAAAATAATTGTTGTAACTACATTAACTAAATTTCTTAATTTGTGTGAAAAAATAAATAGGCCTGTCCTTATGAGACAGAGGGAGTATGTTTTTTTTCTTGAAAATTGCGTAAAGAAAACAATTCAAAAGTGGGCTTTATTTGTTTTCTACTTTTAAGCCATTAGAAGTATTATTGTATAAATCAAAATAGAAATTTAGAAATATAAAACGAGACAAAAAGGCAAAAAAAAAGGTTGTATTTTCAATAATTTGCTCAGAACTCTTTTTTTTTTTTTTTTACACCCTACTTCCTCTCCTCAAACAATCATTCCCAAACTATCAAACTCAAGACTTGAACCTTAAACTTGACATGAGAAAATTTTCAAAAGTTCTCCGCTAATCACTAGACCAACCCCAATGATAAATTTGCTTAGCCAACCCTAATCATTAGCTTGCTCATAATTATAGCTACAGCACTATAAATTTTTCTGCATTTTAATGTAATATGGGTTCACTAAAATCCTCTATTTTAAAATGTGCTGCAATTAGATAATCTAAAGCTCCCTGCTCTAATTCTGCGTTTTGTAGATCCCACTCTTTCCTTGCTAAAAATTTGGGGAAAAAAAAAAAAAAAAACTCTTAATCTAAGAAGGTGTTTGGCAAATGAGTAAGAAGGGGGGAATGAGTACCAAAGTTAGTGACACTCGTATCTATTGCTTGCCACCCTCACTGATGACCAATCAAATAACCAATCTTCAACCCAAAAAAGGCCAAATTACGTATTAGAAAAATGTAACACTAATGAGGACCTAATATATGGTGTGGAGAAAATTTAATGTGGGCCTGTGATCCCAGATCTTTGTCAATGTATGGCTTTTGACCTTTGACAATTCTGAATTGGATTTTAAACACTCTGAAATTCTGAGAGCAGTACACCTCACGATGATGATCACTGAACATGGCGAGATTCTTTTTTTTTTTCTTTTTTTAAAACAAGAAGTCACGTTCACATGAATATCGAAGGTCGCTCAAAACACGCGTTGACCGACTGATGCCTTCCTTTTATTAAAAAAGCCAATCACCAAAAACGATGAGTCTGACCTAACAGCATTCCGAGCACGTGCTGATTAAAGAAGCATTACGAGAAAATATCCTTCATCCCATTAATCACGATTCCGTTTGTTTGTTTTTCAATTTTTAGTTTTATTTGTATTTTTCCTTTTTTATGATTCAAAGGAAAACTTTATGCCTCGTAAAGAGAATGGAATGGGATTAATAGTCAAACTAGGAATCTCATTAATGACCTTACCAATTTAAGTGAATCTTGGGATATTTCGTGTGCCAATTGCTAATCGAAACCCCCGTGTTTGGATCGGAGATTATTTTAAAAATTATTTAAAATAAATTGTATGTGATGTATGCTAAATAGTAAATACTTAAGTAGATCTGATTTATATAAATTTACTGGCAAAATTTGAGTACATCATCTCTTTTCAACAACGCTTGAAAATCAACCAGTTAAATGGGGATTCACTAAATTTCACTGTCCAGACAATTGTTGACTGGAAGGGAGCTCAATGGACACCATCTCACCAACTCAAATATTGAAAATGTGGCAAAACCTATGTCACTAAATCTACAAGATCGGTCTGTTCAAGAAGCCGCCCCCGCTCCCCTAAAAAAAAAAAAAAGATAGTTGCTCCGAAGTTCTGCCATTAAAGCACCGGTGGAAGAGAAGTCTTCTTGACTTCTTGCGGCTGCTGCAGGAGGTTAATGACAATTTTTGCATCTCCTTCGGGAAGTAGTACTAGGGGTAGATCATGATGCAATTCCCATTGCAATTTTCTAGGCCTGTGAAATGAGAACACTGATGAGATTTTTTTTTGCCCTTTAATTCTGTAATTGAAGCCAAGTAACAGAAAGCTAAAATAAAGAATAGAGATTAGGGTTGTGAACAAGTCGAATTGAATCAAATTTTAAAATTCGAATCTTTGGGCTCAAACTTGAATATTATACTCGTTTAAAACTTAATTTTGATACAAGAGCTCAAAATTTCATTTAATTTTTTTAAAATTTTAGTGTCATTTTATCAATAAAAAAAATATGTATATAATTTGATATAATAAAATAATAAATGTACAATTTTGTGTAAAATATCAATAGATATTTAAATAAAAAAAATAAAAAGATTATTCGAGCCTTAAAATATGTCAATAGTAAATGTATATAAGATAACAAGTCAAATATATGTGAACTTGAATTCAATTCAATATTCTAATTGAACCTTAATTATTGTTTAAATTTGAGCTCCGACTCGTTGAAAATAAAACTCGAATCGAGGCCAAAATATGCGTTACATGCTGCAATGTTTTACAGGTGCCAGGGTGGGGTTTAGCTCGTTTAAGCCTTGGAGTTAGGGGTATAAATGAGTCCAATCAATCAAACATCCTAATGTTCAAGCTCATTTGATTATTTTAATGCGTTTAAATTTTTGTTTAAATTTAATTTATTTATTTTATTAAACCGAACTTGAACGAACTTTCATCGAATCTCAAACGAATTCTAGTATTGATTTAAATATTAAATAGTTTGATTCATCTTTTAATCCCTACTTGAAAAAGTAGGGGTTGGTTTTCCATTTGCGAGAATCCGGAAAATATTTCCAACTCAAGGTCAATGAATGAAGGCGTGCTCGCGACCGACCTGCTAAAAGAAAGTTAGTTGGGGATTGGTTTTCTTTCCATTCAATTTCTAGGTGGTCCTCGAGTTGAACGTGGTTGATGCTACCATACGTATGTGCATGTTTAACACACACAAATGCTAGGTTAAATGGAATTAGACCAATGACCACATGATGATTCTCTAAGTCTACTTTACCAAAAAAAAAAAAAAAAACAATAATGTATGGATAGATGCTCATTTCATATTATCTTTCCCCATCAATTAGTTGTGTATTATCATTGCTGAACAGGGCCCGCGAGAGGATAGCATTTTGTGGACGTATATTTTATACCATTAGGCTTTTTTCACAACTACTGGATCATGCTTCGGCCTTTTTCTAGTTTGTCTTTGCCAAGAAGCACATGCATGCCCCTCACAGTGTCGGTCCGTCTAATACACACTCCCCTTTTCTTTTCTTTTTTTTGGTTTTATTAAATGGAGGTTGGTCTCTATTTGCCCTCTTTTAAGTCCTCCACCTCCATTTCCTTCCTCTTCCTTTGGTGTTTGGACCAAATGAACGTAATAGTAACCGACTTTCTCAATAAAAGAAGAAAAATTATATATTCGAGTCCCGCTGTTAACGTGTTCAGTGTGGAGTGGGGCCTCCTCTACCGGACAGCAGGGGATTAGTCGGGCCCCGTAAGGATTGATCCGGACACCCCTGTGTCGACAAAAAAAAAAAGAAAAAAGAGTGTCGCTGTCGATAAATTTGTACTAATAATACTTTTGGGCACATGCTTTCTCTATAACGATGAAAATCGAACGCACCCAGACTCTTTTAAAAAGAAAAACAAGAAAAAGAAAAATAGAAAAAGCGGTGGGAGGCCTTTGCTGCATAGAAGCGATTGCACTGAAAACTCGAATGCACGTACAAGTGTTGAAAATTAGAGTGGAGACAGAGAAGTATGGCCAGAAAAGCTAAAAGGTACTCTACTAGAATGCAAAACAAAAGCAAATAGGAAAAAGACGACTAGGCCTTTGCTGTAGTAAATATTATTATTATTATCCAATTTTCGGTCACATGTTTTTATCCACTGCCACACCTTTTCTCCTTAAACGCATCAAAAATGGAGACGCAGACAAGGGATGTCGTATTTGATTGACCACATTCACACGCAGCTGGCGCGGGTGAAACTTGAAAACTGAAACCGGTGGTTGAGCGTTACGCAGGACGCCATTCCACACTGCATCATCACCAATCACGATCACAATCACAATCACTGCTCCAAATGGCCAAATTTTCCATCCTTTTCAATTATTATTATTATTGAATACTCCATCCAATTCACGCGAATTCCACTCTGCGGTACTGCTGCTCCTAGCATTATTAAGTACTACTACTACTAACCTAACACAGTTCACACGCATTTTCCACGGGCTTCTTCTTTATGTACCCCTCAGGCTCAGCATCCCCATCCCATTTTATAGACACATCTACTTCACTTCCTACACCCACTTTCAATCTCATTCATACTTTTCCTCTTACATCTTCTTGAAACTGAGCCACTGAATTACTACTGCACTCTCTTGATCTAGTAAAATTTGTGTACTTACTAGCCCTTAATACAAAACCTTTTTATGAAACTGGGCAGTGAATTACTATTGCATTCCCTTGATCTAGTAAAATTTGTGTACTGTTAATGCAAAACCTCTTTATGAAACTGAGCAATGAATTACTACTGCACTCTCTTGGTCTAGTAAAGTTTGTGTACTTACTAGCTCTCAATACAAAACCTCTTTAGACTCCTCTCTCCAGTAGTTTAGAATAGATAAGTTATACAATTGTCGTCTCGATAAAACAAACAAAAAAAAAGAAAAAAAGAATTACTACTGCTCAGTAATTAGATCTTTTTTTTTTCTCTCCTGGGGCCGGAGGGAGAGAAGAAGGGGGGGGGGGGGGGGTTGAGTCAAAAGTTTAACCACTTATCTACCGTGCAGAATCGGTTCTGTTACTTTTTTGTGTGCTTTACTATCTTTTGCCTTCCGCACAGTCAGTCACAGTGCGGCAGGGCGTTCGTTCGTTCATTCTGGATCCGACAAAGATACCTCAAATTTACCTAAACAAGGAGAAACAATAATAATGTGGAAATGGACCCTTTCCGATCTCACGTCCATTCAGCAATCTGGGCTATACTCATTACTTTACCACTACCAGCCTACCGCCAAGCAAATGTGCAACCAAGAAAAACACAGAATAATCTCTCTTTCAGGTTTGAACCACGTCAGCTCCATTTTCCATACCCCCCAGCTCTACCACTCCAGTATATACATAGATGACAAGTTTAGATAAAGTTGTACAGCATTTCATCTGCGTAACCAAACCAACAGGCCCCATTCCCATTTTTACCCGAAAGAGAAGAGAAGAAAAGAGCAGTTTCATCCTCAAAGCAGTGCTCCTCCCATTTTAATCGTAGGAGGAGATGCCACTCCAATATTGGGTGGGTAGAAAAAAAACCGTAAGAGGAAACAAAATCAAGGAGAACCGGCTCCCTGTTTATGAATTTCGTTTTCCTCACCTACCTCCTCCTGCTTCTTCAGAAACAAAAAGCACTGCTGAGCTAATGAAAATAACTAGCGCATCACTGCAGTCATTTGCACAGTTAAATCGAATATTAAAGAAGATGAACTATATATAATCCAATTGAAAAACAACTAATTTATAGGACCAATACATTCTAGAACATAATTCATCTTGTAAATTCACTTATCACAGACGATGTATACTATAAACAAACACACAAAAACGAAAATAATATCCTACACAGTTAAAAGCTAAATTATTTCTCTATTTCTAGCTTGAACTGCTGTATACCAAAATCTCTGCAGAAGCTTTTCAAAAGGGTGCTCACTACATTTTATACCTAATGACTATGTCAAATGTGATGCTATCATTTACCCAACTGATCACAATGCCTGCAAGGAGGTCGATTCGCAGCTGCGCGAAATTGCTGCTATCAACTTGTCCTTTGTCAACTGCTCTGATCCTTGAGGCTTCACAACAAATGTGTGAAACACTTTGTCATTCCCTGCTGCTAGCTTAGACTCGATGACATTAACCCCCGCTTCTTTCAATCCGTGGATGACTCTGGATGCAGGATGGGTGTCCAAAGGGCAGCTCACCTTCACAATGACTTTATCATGGGCACCTTGAATGTCAATCTCAGGAACTAGGCTTTGAACGTCAGAGCTTGGGCTAGCTTCTGAAGGCAATGCATCTCTGGAGGCACTACCGAATTTGTCCCTCTCTGATTCCATGTCCTTGAGCTTCTTTTGTAGCTCTGTTATGTAAGCAATGGCATCTCCCAATAGGGAAGCTTTGTCCATTTTGGAAATATTAGGCACAACGGCTCGTAATGCATAGAACCGTTGATTCAGCTTTTCTCGCCGCTGCCTCTCTGCCTCTACATGATTAAGGGGCTCTTCTCTACCATTGGCAGGCTTTCGGCCTCGCTTCCTAGGCCTCTTTTCATCGCCTAGAACTGAAACGTCTTCCTTACATGAGGCCTCAACATCTGAGTGTTCAGAGTCCACACAAAGAGGCCTCGAAATTACAGGCCTGGAGGTTGCTCCAGTGAAGTCAATTTGCATCTGTGTTGGTTTCTGATGCTGAAAGTTGCCAAGCCGAAATTCATCACCGGAGCCATTAACAAGTCCTTGTAACTTGCTTGTTTGTGTCTGAGGACTGTAAAGTTCTGCGCCATTCCCTGGCTTTACGTGACTGAAAGTCGTCCACGTTGCACCGTGAATACCATTTCGAGGGCTTGGAAACGCAATTCTGTTTCCATTAGGATAACCATCCCAGTGCTCTTCATTTGGCTTCCTAATAGCAAGTTTTTCCCGAGATTGGGGATTACCTGGGTTCAAATCTTGCCCGAATATCTTAGGAATCCCATCTGGCCGCTCTCCAATGCCCAAATTCGGACAAGGCGCATTACCATCTTTCTTGTCAGCTCCCATAACCACAGCTGCTGCTTGTTTGGCCCTGATGAAAGACGAAAACGACGAGAAAGAAGATCTTACTGATTGCATGAGCTCCAGACTTTCCGGGATTGATCTAACTGAGCCTAATTCAACTACTCCGACATCAGTTGGAATCAAAACTAAAGTCTGCATCCCGGCAGACTTTGCAAGGAATGACCTCACACAATAATCTGCAGAAGACTTGAGTGCATCTGATACCCACAAATGCTTCCCAGATCCAAAGGACTTCCCCGGACCACCTTCTCCTCGCGGGAAGGAGAAATACATGGAGGCAAGGAAGAACATTTCAGTATCAGTAACCCTATCCAATCCAAAAGCATAACTATCCTCGTCACTTCCCCCAAAGCAAGTGTGCAGTTTCTGAAGAACTCTTTTTCTCATCCTCTGTTGAGTCTCGTCCTCGAGGCGAAGATTAAGGATTCGGGTAACTTCGGACTCCTCCCCTTCCCTAGGCTCTCTACAACACCCATCTCCCCATCCTAGGACCAAGTCACCGGACTTGGACCGGGAAATTTGCCAGAAAATCGCATAATTCCAACTAAAATTCGAGGAGTTGGGATGTTCCACGAGATCTGAAAGCTTATTCTGTAAATTCTCATCATTCCCCATTGCCATCAATGAACCTTCAGCAGAAAGGGAGCTCGAGAACAGGTAATCAAAAGCCTTAGTCCCCAAAACAGCCGCCACCACAGTTTTATCTTCATCATTCCAAATCAATCCCCCCATACCGACCTCAAATTTCATCTCCAATTTTAACCACCCCTCCTACCAGAAAAGACTCCAAATTTCAATACCCAAACGACTAAAAAAGAAAAAAAGAGGGGGGGGGAGATAGAGAGAGAGAGGAGAAAGAAGGAGAAAAACCAAGAAAAACAGCCAAATACTGGAAAAAATGAAAAATAGAAGAATCTTCTCAACAGGCACGTTGAAATTCAAAGCATTCAACAGCTGAAAAATCCAATTCAAGACAAATTCATATTAGCTTTTATTACCTTAATGCCGGAATTGGCCATAGCTTGAGTTTCAGATCTCGAAAGCTCGGCTTTTTTTTAAGCATACTAGCTAAAATCAAGAAAACCCCACAATATTTACCACTGCCTAAGGCTAAAATATATGCATGCTTACAGATAGGGGGAAAAAAAAAGCACTGGTAGATGATAAGGAAAAATGGATACACACCAGAAGTAGAGAAACCCAACTCTGCTTCTGCAGTGAAGATTTATCCAGGAAAGTGAGATTGAGAACTCAAGTGGAGGAATTTTATAAAAAAGAAATACAAAAACTCGCTCCCTTTTCCGGAAAACAAACGACCACCTGTTTCACAAGCCAAAGCCAGAAGCTCTCTATTCTACCAATAATAAATACCACTTCTCCTACTAAAATAGCTGGGCAGTACAAAAGAACGGTTTTTTTTTTCTTTTCTTTTTCTGGGGGGTTGGGGGAATTCTGGGATTGGAGTGAAGATGTAATTTTTCTGGAGAATCGTTTGTCTAAATCTCAACTGTATTGGTCCGACGTGTGTCTTAGCCGCTACTGCAAAGCTAGTCGAGAGTTCTGATTAGGGGTTGAAAAGTTAACCGTGGTTAGGTTGAAAATGAAAGGAGTTTGACATTATCGAGGGGTTTTAAAAAATAAAAATAAAATATAGAAAAGCATGAGGTTTGGGTCCTCTTTTGGATTTGCTTCTTTATTATTTAATAATAAGAAAGAAAGATAGATAGATGTGAATATAAATAAATCTGAAGAACGCGGAATCGTACAGCTTCCAAGTACCCTAATGGCACGGATGATTTTTTCCTAAAATAATTAATTCCGTTTTCGACGTTTCACATATATACTTTGAACGAAGGATGTGATGACATTAAAACAAACTACTCACTCGTCCTTCATCATCTGATTCGCATTATCAAGTCTAATGTGGTGAAACTCATCATTCACTTTTCACATTCTCATTTGGTCGCGTTGTTGTAAATTGCAATAAGCAGGAGGGTCACGATATAAATTATAAAGTGGTTTGCTTTTCCTTTATTACTATACTATGTATTTTAAAGTGCTGTACCAGTCTAGTAACACCTTCAATTTAATTTCTTAAATCTTTTGGGGAAGGAAGGAAGCTCTACGAAGTGACACGTCTGGCAAAATCCTAAAACCAATCGAAGGTTGCTCATATCGATGACTTTTAAAAAAGATAAAGGGAAAAAGTAAATCCTAGGAACCAAAAAAGTTGCGAGAATTAGAGAATGATGCCCGACTTGAAGGACAATTAATTACAGCCTTTTATTGGACACCATGATCCTTGGTTGAGTGGCATCTAAGATTAGAATGCTCCCCCCCCCACAGCAACCCCAAAAATATGTACTTTTAAAAAAAAAGTAAAAATCAAATCAAAAAATTGCCACTCCATGGATTTATTTAATTAATCTGGATTAACTCCCTGCTACGGGGTTAACTTAACTCTCAATGCGGCAGAGCGAATAAAATTGAGCTATTATGTGTTTGGATAGGAGATTATTTGAAATATTAATATTATTTGGAATAATTACTGTATTACTTTTTGCGATGTGATGTATGTGAGATAAAAAAATGTATTGAAAATTGTAATGGTGATATAAGTAAATAAATTTGGCCAAATAATCCTCCGTTCAAACACATTAATCATGATGTTAGGTCACGAGTTTCCTTCCAAGTCTACTTTGCACATGACGATGTTAGGTAAGAAGCAAGTCAAACTCTCATGAAATTTATAATTTCCAATGCTTTTAAACTTTTTTTTTTTTTTGTGTATCTGGAAGATTGATTTGACTGACTTAAGATTCAATAATTCTAGTTTCTTCACGTTGAATTGAAGGGGAAAATTTTGTGTATGCTAATAAGTTATTTATAAATTCCCTTCCCTTTGTCGGTCTAATTTTTGAGAATTTAAATAATGATTAAGCGGCTGAGAGTGGAAGTTGGCGTTTGATGTTGCGGTACCGACGGATAAAAAACACGGTAGTGTGTGCAGCCCCGAGGGGAAAAAAAAGAAAAAGGAAAATGGCGTGACGCACAAGACGACGTACGTAGTTCATCTAAGTTATGCCACACGCTAAACACGTTAGCACAGTGCAAAAAGGTAATCTAAAATTAGCGGAAAAGGGAGGGGGGGGGGGCTAATAAATGGCGCGTCACGTGCTTCTTACACCACAGCTACATATTTGTTTCACGTGTGATTCACGAGCCTTCCGCTACTTTTCCGGTTCACGGAACACAGCCATTAGGCATTAGCCAGCCCTCCTTCTGCCTCCTGCCTCTGCTACGTTTCTTTGACTCAAATACCTTTTCACTGTGCTCCTCCTATAAAGTTTTGGATTCCAATCGCCTTGCTTTTACATAGCCCCTTTTTTTTATCAATTTTTTTCTTTAAAATTTTTAGATGGGGAGACAGAAAAGGGCACTAAAGGGGCATTTAGTAAGATTAAAATTTAAGCGCTGAGATATAAATTTGCTGACGCTCATGAAATCATAAATGTTTGATTGATAATTAATGGAATTTGAATACTGAAATAAAAATATTATAATCAACCATGTTTGGATTGTGATTTTTCACCCAAAAAAAAAATTACATTTTCTGTAAATGCTTTCCTAATTACTTTTTTATCTCACATATATATCAAATTGTTACAGACCATTTTTTTACAAAAACTCCCAAAAATAGCGATCAAAAGATCTTTACTTTTATATTAACTATGCTTTTTTAAATATTGATAAACTACTATTATGGAAAATGTTTTTAAGTGTGTGCTAGGAGACAAATTATTGAAAATATTTTTATTTAATATTGATAAACTACAGATATGAAAATGCGTTTATGTGATAAAACCGTGTTTAGCGTTTTATAAGAGAGAAATTATGTTTGAAAGCGTGTGTTAGGGAAAAATCGTGTGTCTATATGAGAAAGAGAGAGAATATATATATATATATATTTATTTATTTATTTAGCGTGTACTTGTGAAAGTGTCCGTGTTTATCGTCTTTGCAAGAGAGAAAGCATGCGTGTCTAAAAGTATGAATTTATTAACATTTAATAAGTTAAGTGATATAATTTTCATTTGTGAGCAAATTAAATACTAGTTCTTTATGTCTCAAGAGATAGCATAAATTTGTTATCATAAAAACTTTTTTTCTTTTATGCTATCATACAAACTTAATAGTATAAGTACTTAATTCATTGATTTTACGTATTTAACGCACTTATCAAACAAGAACGTCTTCAATAACTGTGTCTTCGTCTGGATTAACTGTTTTTTGAGGTATTTTTGAAAAATTTTACCGTAGCAGTATATATGAAAAATTTTTACTATGAAAATTTTTTGAATTTTTTGATATATTGTATGGATAAGATGTTTTTTGAGTCATTGTGTATTACTTTTATAAAATGACTTTTTTCGTCCCTCACTTTTAAAAGTATAATTTTACGTCCCTTATAAATTCATATTGATCAAATTTGGTCCTTACCTAGGTTTTTGACTAGTATTTCAAGCTCTCAAATTAACTATAACTCATATATGAGGCGACGTTTGAGCACATGCTTTTCACTGCATATTATTGTTGTTTCTGGGAAGAATGCTCTCAAACTAATAAGCATAACGTACAAATGCGAGGGGAAAATGAGACTCAATAAAACTTCAAGGGGCAAAGTGAGAAATAGTTGCTCTTCTTCTGATAGCTTAATAGATCGAGACAAGGCAGTCGTGATTCGTGAAGGATTAGTTAAACACGCGTGAGAAAAGCACCAAAAGCAAAACCCACGTGGCAAAGACTGCAATAAACAACGTGTAACATCTGAAGATTGGAGGAGAATTATTGCTGGAAGTGAACGCATGCCTGAGCGGGAACCGCCCAAAACGCGTGATGGATAAGCGGCCTGGCTTCCATTTTGGCCTTTGCATATTATCATCCAATGTCCATTCTCTTGCACAATCGTGCCACCACCTTTCAATGTTATCACGTGCAATTCATGATACCCCGTTTCCGTTTTTGAATCTTCCAATTCCAATTTTCACGACTGTGAAGATAATGTTCAATACTCTATTACTAAGAAGAAGAACATAAAGATTTTGGGAAATGATTTTAAGTTCGAAGTCAATTGGATGTCTGAATTTGGTAAGCGATTTTGAGTTACCCTAATATCTACAAAAAGGAAAAAAAAAAAAAACCTAGTTTTAGTCTCCGATATTTAACACGTGTCCGGTTTTAATTTTTTAAAGTTATAGTAAAAACAAATTTGATCTCCAATATTTAGCAATTGTGAAGTTTTACTGCCTAAAATTTTAGCAAAAATAAATTTGGTCCGCATTGTATCTAATTTAAGGTATATTTAGGACATCTGAAGAATTTTTCTCAATTAATGACAAATTTTAGTCATATGCAATCATGTGTCAATTAATTTGAATTTAAAAACTAAGAATTAAAATAATGGTTTACTTTAGACAATAAGATTAAGGACTGATAACTCACGTGCTAATTAATCCAGCACAAAAGGAATAAAAAAAAAGAAATCTATGTTAAACTATAAAATTGAGACTAATTAGATTATGCAATTCATTGATCCAAAACTTTTTTTCACTTTCTGTCTCTCATCGCTTTTGAAAAATCCTAAAGCTCAAATTTTTACATATAATTTAACAAATTTCTTTTTTTATTTCTTAGTTAATTAGTTACTCATTTGCCATCACGTGAGTTCTTCTCATTGTTCACAACTAACTACATTTTTTTTTTCGGTACGTGAGAAGTCTCGAATCTAAGACATTTTATTTACAACCCCTTACATCTTACTTTTTAACCCAATCTTCCTCCAATCAGCTGCCGTTTTGCTTCTTTATAAAAAAGAAATTAATTTAACAAATATCTGACTGATTTTTGTAAATATTCAAAAATATCCATAAATTGTCCTAAACCTACTTCAAATTTGAAACATTAGGGAACAAATTTGTATTTGTGCAAACTTTGAAAACTAAAACTGTACTAAGTGCCAAACATCGGGACCTTATTTGTTTTTATCAAAATTTTAGGTCGGCCTGTCAATCGAACCATATGAGCTGACTCATTTAATTTGTAATGATTCCGGTTCCGGGCAATGAGTTTCGGGTTAATAGATGTGAAGATCATACCCAACTCACAAAATATTCAACTTTTATCTTTATTCGGGTTTAGTCCAAATTCATTTATTACTTCTCAATTTTCTTAATATAATTACTATAACTATTAAATTGTAAAATTAATTTAACATTCACATGACTATAACATTAAAATTAAACATGAGCAACTAATAGTTCTTAAAAATTACATAGATAAAAAATTTTCAACAAATTTATATATAATCTGTTCAAAATACATGAAAAAATAGTAATAAAACATGCGGTGATGAGCCAGTACATCTTCAAATGTTGGAACTTCTTCATAGCCTTGTAATTTAAATCTAAACATGCTTGATGATTTGTGTTTCTAGACCAAAAAGAAATCGATCAGTATTATACCAACATAAAAATTTACTCAATCAATAAGAAAAATTAGAGTTTCAACTATGCATTACCAAAATTGGATCTCAAAAAAATTAATAGAGAAGTTTCAGATGTATTTTTGTATTTTGTAATTTATATATATTAGTATTTAGTAATAATATATTTGAATATATAATATTAAAATATAAATAATAAATATATCATTATATATTTAAGTAATTAAAGGGTCGGACCTATAATAATTTTGAGTTTAATGAGACCCAAGTTGAATTCATATTTAATTCAAATATATTTTTTAGACCCAATCGCAGATCGACTCACTGGAATAACGAGCTTATTAGATATTTTTTCGAACTGAACGAGGATATCTCAAATTGATCCGACTCCGTTCACAATCCTAGTCGGAAGACGAATCACCCCTAGGGAGGGTGTCCGTCTAAAAGTGGATCGGGGATGCACTGATGAGCGTCCAAGTGGGATTAGGCCGATTCTCGGTGCAGAGTGCAGACACTTTGGGATTTTTATTTTTTTTATAATTTTTTTTTTTGCCGGGGTCGAAAAGACGCTTTGGGCTTAAGTAGCCCCGTTTTGTTGCGTCTATAGTCAGTAAACTCTCCCTTGGTTAGGAGAAAAAAAAAGGGAAAAAAAAAAAGGAACACGAATCACACCGTTCACGTGCTCCCTTGGATTGGACCGGGTCTCCACCAGTGGTGGTCCCCGCCCACCCGAAATTTCATTTCACAGAGGTTGCACCGCAATACTACTCCATCTAGAACTTCTATAAGCACGAATTTCTGATCCGTAACGGAACCGGCTGGACCTCATAGCTTCACGGGCAGGATTGTCAAACAATCGTAATTCATGTGGCTAAGGTTTTCTTAATCGAAAATTATGCGGCGAAGATAGAAAGGTTTTCTTAATAACGCCCATGATCAAATATATGTAGTGTTTTAGTTCCTATCATTGGAGACCCTAAATGTTGAGAAAACTCTTCTTAGAATCATCAATAAAAAATAAAAAAAGTCACGTGCTCAATCTAATATACAGAAAAGCTTCCCGTAATTTCAAAACGTATAACACGAGACTTCATGCTTTGAATTAAATTATAAAGATGATGGAATCCGTTAAACTTAACGCAAATGGATGAAATGACAAAAATACCATGATGTAATTAAGCAAAAGACAACTCAATAAAACCATTTATTTTATTCTTTAAAGAAAGAAAATTGAGGGTTAAGGGGTAGAACAGATATATTTGTTAAAAATTAGGTATAATTTTTTTTAAAGTTTCAATAAGTCATTTCCCTTAAGTTTAACGGATTCCATCACCTTTACAATTTAGGTCTTGTTTGGCAGACAAGTTTTTTGTCAAGTTTGTCTGCTACAAGTTTTTTAAAAACCTTAGCTACAATAACCTAAAAAAAGTTCTTAAAGTTTTTAAATTATACACTTCAAAATATTTATAAAAAAAACACACTTCAAAAATTTTTTTAAAAACTTCTACGGTAAGTTACAATAAAGTTTTAGACAAATATCCAAAAAACTCACTTGCCAAACGGGACCTTAGTTCAAAACATGAGATGTCGCGTTATACGTTTTGAAATCACGGGGGACTTTTTTGTATATTAAACTTAACACAAGGGGATTTTTTATTTTTTTCCCTAGATAGTATCCTCTGGGGTTGGACAAACTTAATTTGTACTCCCCTATGTTTGAATAACCTTTATAACATACTAACCTGATTGCTGCAGGTTAGTGTACCCAAATAAATAAATTTTTCGTTTTATTTTTTAAATTCCACCATTCTCTTACTATAAATGGAAAAAAAAACGCTTCATAATTACAGATGAGCAAGATTACGTGATATTTCTTTGTATATACTCTACATGTTTAAAAATTAAAAAAGCCCCATCACGTTGGTGTTGGAGACTTTTCTTCTTCTTTAACGTGAGAATTGTTGACCACGCTCTGGTTAATGAACCAAAAGGGCAAAAAAAGAAGTCTTTGTTTCTTCCTTCGCGAGGTTTTACTTTTATTAGAGGAGTTTTTAAATGTGTTTTTAGTGTTTGTTGGGTGTTTCAAGTCCTCAACGCACCAGGCCCCTGCGGTCGCAATCAAGGCAACTGTGAATGCGCGAAAAGGTTGTAGTATTAAATTTCCTTCGCTAACATGGGCGATTGAATTTTGTTTGGTTCTTGCAGTCTTATTTGCTTAATCACTGTTTAACTCTCGTGATATTAAATGATTTCGTCTTGCATGCACCTCTGCAGGGAAAATGACAATGAAGGACCAATTATGCGCTCGTGAAAAACGATGGACGCAATTTTGATCAACTTCGATAACTCAATACATTGCTTATTAATTAATTACATGAATCAAGTCATTATTTTTTGCTTATTAGTTTCTTTCTCTCTCCGTTTTTTTTTTTTTTTTTGGTTATATATACTACTAGTAGTTATTTTAGTACTATTATTGCTTTTAACTAAAAACAAGTTAAGAAGCTCGTTTTGGTTTTAAGCTGATAGGTTCCGTATGTTAGATGAGGGCTTGGCGCTTCTGCAAATTAATCTTGTTTCTAACGACCAATTCAAACTCAACAGTTGTTATTTGTGAAAAAAAATAAAAATAAAAGTTGGGGACCGATCCAGCCTATTTTAGGTATCCGTCAACATCAAATGTGACTCGTGCTGTTAAACGAAATGAGTGGTTTGAAAGCTCGAATAGACTTGGTTCGATAATATTTGAATTGAACTCGTTAATTTTAGCAAATGAGTCGAGTTCGAATTAGAGATATACTTGATTAATTAACGAGTCGAATTAGTTCGAATTGTTTGTTATTCGAACAGCTCACTTGAACTCGATAAAAAATGGCATATATGTCATTTCATAAAACGAGTGTGATTGAATTGTGGCATTCGAGCTCAAATTCGACTTCGTGCGAACTCGGCTCATATGTGATAAACGAGTCGAACTCGAGTTCAACTTTTGAGCCACAAGTCTCAATCATCAAGCGGATCTCGAGCATGCTCAAGGCCATCCACTTAGTCGAGCAAGCTCGAATTTGATTCGATAGAGGCACAAGTCGAGTTCAAGAATCAAATACTCGGCTCGGCTCGGCTCGATTAACAGCACTAATTATGTGACAGACCTATGTATTTTCCCTTTCTTTTTTTTTTCTTTTTAAAGCAATAATGGGCCTTCCTTCAAAGTCTAAACTAAACTGGATTTAGATTTTATACACTATTAATTAATTATGTTAAAGATCACTCAGGCATGTGATTATTTGGTGAAGCTAATCATTAAATGGTTGAAATATCTGTCAAGTCAAGCCATGGGTAGTGTCATAAAACTTCTCCTCACGTTTTGTGTTAGACTTTGTTGGCTTCTTGTTTTGCCTCTTCCTAAATGAGTAAAAACCAAGGTCTCCACCATGCCGAATGCTAGTACTAATTAAGGTTTAACTAGAAAGAGAAGACAAGGTCTACATGCTTGTTGGTATTTTATTTGTAAGCACCTTCTCTAATTAACCTCTTAATCTTTTTATTTTTTTCATTTTTTCCTTAATCTCTTAATGTTATAAATATAACCTTCTTTCACATATCGCTCATCTGTATGATGTATCCCCTTGTGAATGTGGACAACTCTTACTAAGTGGTGTGAACAGAAGGCATATTGCGATTTAACTGGTCCGTTGAATTTGCAGTTTAGCCCACAGAAATGGAAGTTATCTCTTTGGTTCAGTTGAGCCCACCCACGACAACAAAATCTGACAACAGTTGTCTAGCCCCCTCCCAAGTCCCAATCCCCCTCCCACCCCACAAAAAAAAAAAAAAAAAAAAAAAAAAACTCTTGCCCTCTTTTTAAAGCCTCTGAAGTGCGTCTTGTAACCTCAGGGACTTGGGTGAGGAGGGCCAGGCTTTTCAGTCAGACTGAATGGGCGGAACTTATAATGGAAACCATTTTTTTTAATTGGTCAAATTCCTGTCCCAATAACCAGCTAGCTCCGTCACTGCAGTGTTCCCAATGGTGTGGGCTTCAATCAACTCCGAATGAGACACGGCCCTAAAAGGAAATATTTTGACCGTGGGGCAAATAATAATTAAAGGAAAAAGATTTTCCATTGCGTTTTTTTTTATTGTATAATTAAATGTTTTCTTTTATTGTATAATTAAAAATATCCCTTTAGAAAATAAAAATTACACTTTGACCCCCTCAAGATTTTAGAAATCCTTTTATATACCATCCAAAGATTAAAGTTTTTAACTTGTATCCTTGAAAATATTAAACTTCATCCCAATTTTTTTTTTTTTTTAAAATAAATGTAAGGATGCCCCTCCAGGTATACTTCTTTACTGGTCTTGTCCTTCACTTTCTTCCTATCGCATGGATTCATCTTTATACACTCTCTTTTTGTCGTCGTATAGGATACTCCTATCTTTTTCCATGACTAAATATAAAAATTCATAAATCATTAAATTGCCATTGTTTGCGGCAGGGTGACTGTCCGAGGCCTGTCGAAAGGCCATATTGAGCAAGCGCAGGCCCCCAGTGATCCGGCCTAACACTTGGTTTTGGACGGTTAGCAGGCTCCCACCACAGATTGTGATTGCTTACCCAACCTTCAATGCCAGACACGATAGTTTGCCAAAGTAGACAAGGAATTTTTTTTGTGGCAGAATAGTTCAAGGTTGAAACTTCACACCCACAAAAGCCACGTACATGAATCCATCTGCACCACATGCAACTGACGTATCTTTCATTGTAGATTTCTTAAAAGATCAGAACTTTTCAACATATTTTGCTTCAATTGTTCAGTCCCGTCGATTTTTTTAGGTCTTGTTGGCTGGAAAAGGTTAGACTAGTTGTTGCCGACTACAGAGGAGCCAATCCTCCACAGACACGTGTGTTCTACCAATCCTGTTCGGCCCAACAGATGAGTCTGTTCAGTCCTCACCCTGAACTCTTCTCCAAGCCGAACTGAATAGCTTAAGGGAGAGTTCGTGATTCTGCGGGATAAGGCCAGAGGGAGAGTTCAAGAGAGACTCCGCTTCTAGTAATTTAGTAGGACTCACGTTCGAGAATGGGATAACTACTACTACAGGTAGAGGGATAACTTCGGACTCCTTCATGACTATCCTAAAGAGCTCTCTAAATAATGAATGAAAGAACCAAAAAAGGTACAATAGACAATCCTGTCATTCCTTTATTCCTTCTTACCTCCCAACTGACTTGAGCGTTAGAGTCACGACAGGGAGCTAGTCTCGCTGTTCGACTCATTGCAGGTCAGTTCGGAACCTTAGTCGATACCCTGTTCGGATCGCGATCTCGACATATTCATCGCAATCTAATGTATAAAAAAAAAAATTGTTGCACGCTCACACACACACATATATTAGAACTTTTTGAGAATGGGATAATCCTGGCTTAACTAAACACACGAAACAGAGACCTTTAATCGCTAATATATCTGTATTGGATTCTGAATGGCTAGCGTTCTTGTGATCGACCAAGAGGAGCCAAAATATCTCAATCAGTCTAATAATGTATGATTTGTGAAACCCTGTAACTTGAAGTACGACGGAAGGAGCAAGGGGGCCGGGGGAGGTGGTCCTCCTCTTATGTTCTTATCAGCCGCGGGAACCTGATGCCTCTATGTATACAGCGCTTCTGATGAAATGTACTACTTTTTGCTTTCTGTTGTACGAGCATTGGGGAATTGAAGATGACATGAATATATGGATTGAATTGAATATGTTTGGTACAGAGAGAACTTGATGTACGGAGTCCGCCGGGGAAAAAAACCTAAAAAAATCATTGCCGACAATAAGGCCAGAGGGAGAGTTCAAGAGGGACTCCGCTTCTAGTAACCTAGTAGGACTCATATTCGAGAATGGGATAACTACTACAGGTAGGTAGAGGGATAACTTCGGACTCCTTCATGACTATTCTAAAGAGCTCTCTAAATAATGAATGAAAGAACCAAAAAAGGTACAATAGACAATCCTGTCATTCCTTTATTCCTTCTTACCTCCCAACTGACTTGAGCGTTAGAGTCACAACGGGGAGCTAGTCTCGCTGTTCGACTCATTGCAGGTCAGTTCGGAACCTTAGTCGATACCCTGTTCGGATCACGATCTCGACATATTCATCGCAATCTAATGTATAAAAAAAAAAATTGTTGCACGCTCACACACACACATATATTAGAACTTTTTGAGAATGGGATAATCCTGGCTTAACTAAACACACGAAACAGAGACCTTTAATCGCTAATATATCTGTATTGGATTCTGAATGGCTAGCGTTCTTGTGATCGACCAAGAGGAGCCAAAATATCTCAATCAGTCTAATAATGTATGATTTGTGAAACCCTGTAACTTGAAGTACGACGGAAGGAGCAAGGGGGCCGGGGGAGGTGGTCCTCCTCTTATGTTCTTATCAGCCGCGGGAACCTGATGCCTCTATGTATACAGCGCTTCTGATGAAATGTACTACTTTTTGCTTTCTGTTGTACGAGCATTGGGGAATTGAAGATGACATGAATATATGGATTGAATTGAATATGTTTGGTACAGAGAGAACTTGATGTACGGAGTCCGCCGGGGAAAAAAACCTAAAAAAATCATTGCCGACAAGAACAACTGATCATGCACATCAATACTAGTACATATAAGAACAACGTGAAATTCATTCTCAGTTTTGCTCGAGATACTGGAGCTGGTGATCTTGAGACCTGAACAGTAATTCTAGAGAGCATGGAGTCAATACTGTACGTGTCTGCGCTCTTTTTCTTTTGGTTGATGAAAAAATTGACTCGTGAATTCATTGCAGGTAGTTAGGTGCCTGAGTCATCCTAATTTATCTTCAAATAAAATGTATAAACATTTAGCAAATTCTTCCAAGGAATTCGCATGCGCGCAACCATTTTTTTTTATATAAAAAAGAGAAAAAAAGTTTAGCGAATTCTTCCGATAAGTTGTACTGTTTTGGATCGCTGTAAGTTGTAGGTATCATTTTTCTCTCCCATTTTGCTCTTTCACTACGAGCAATGAAAGTTGGTTTGATATTCATCATTCAGGACGGAAACTTTTGTTGTGGTCGAAGCCTGAAGGGAAATTACTAATCAGGCCTGGCAAAAATCAGGTAACTATATATAGTGTTGCTTGCAAGAAAATTGAAAATTAAGAATTAAAAACAAAAACAAAGAAAAAAATCATTCAGCAGTAGTACTAAAGATTTGGGACTTTGATGGGCTAAAGTGAAAGGGTACAAGGAAGGCCCGCTCTTGAATGTTGTAGATGAACAAGGCTTGCATTAAATTAGTGAGTGGGCCAAAACTTGCTCAGCAACTCTTTAGGAAATGTGCGGAAAACAATTTTGTCATTTTCTAGCCCGACAGCTTGGCTTATGTTATGAAACGAAACCAGTGGGCCCTCCCTCCCTCTGGAACCCCGCGGTTGTTAACAAAAGTTCGATCGCATCTGGCTGTGGCTCAAAATTCTTCTTCCGCCACCAGATTCTCTACTAGCTGCACTGTATGAATCAGGTTTGAAACTTACAAAGATGGTACTGTATGAATTAAAGTTCCAGTCCCAACAGCCTGCCGGCCGATTTGGTAACAGTATGGCTCCCATTATATACGCTAAGCATTAAGCACTGCATGATCGAAACAAACAGATATTTTCAAAATGTTCAAGGACCTTCATCATAATTAACCCAAGAATTGCTTCCTAACCCTTAACCTCCTAATTTTGTCATTTTATTAGTATTTTGTTTTCTGAAAGCAGGTCCCGTCCGAGTACATGATGTTATGCCTACGCAGTTATAAACTGCAGCAGCACAGCAAGTGCTTGATAAAGATAATGCACATGTGGTCTTAAAAGAATTACTGTGCAGGAGAGAACGATGGACGACGTGGTAGCTAGGCACGTATTTGGGGTTGAGGACCGACTCTGAATTGAAAGGGATAGATCGAGTGGAGTCAATAAACTCATGCCTTCCCTTCTGTCCTCTCCTTTCTCCTGCAATTCTTGCCACCACCAATACTTCCACGGCCTCCACAAGACAAGAGAAGAGGCCGCGGGGGGGTTGGGTTTCGGGCTTTGGGATTGGGGATGGCTATGGTTGACAGTTTATTATTGTGTATTTGTTTCGTAATTTATATACACTCATGAACACACATTGAACTGATATATACGAACAAAATTTATGCGTATAATAAACGTATGTTGCATCACGTCTCTGCAGTATAATCTCAACGTTAACTACTGCCCCAAACTCATGAATTGGAAGTACGTACCTGCTCGTTGTATACAATTTTCACAGAAGCTAGAGTAGTGAACAGCTATGACAAACAGCGTTAATGCATTAGAATCTTTTCGTACAAGGAATAAAACAGAACTTAATTGTCAAGAGCTGCCTCCTTCAATTCTTCAATCCATCCATGTTCTTTTTGCTATTCTAGTCTCAGAAGAATCCACCCAAAAATAATGCAGAGCAAAGTTGCAGAAGAAGACACGTTGGACCATGCCATGCATACCACAGTTCCCATAACGGGGCCTTTATTTCCATTCAGTCTTTTACCATTGGAATCATTTTTTTTATTCAAGAAACGACGCTAGCTAAAGTTGGTGATGGACTTCTAGCTAGTTGTTCTAAAACTGACTTTAAGAAAGCTCTTTGAAAAATTTTAGGAACAAATCTAACTAATTGAAGGTGCAAATGAGAATGCGCCAAAAAGGAGTATAGTTGTGGAAAAGTTAGTTGATTACTATATATATATATATAAAAAGGTACGAGTTTCTCGAACAAATTTGGTAACAATAGAATCGTTTTTTGCTTGTTCAGGAAAAGTTTTTGGATTGAGGGTCTGTTTGGTTGGAAGTAAAATGTTTTCCTTGGGAAAATATTTTCCGTTGAAGTAATTTTTCATGAAAATCATTTCCCTTTTATCATTTTCAGGTGTTTGGTTAGCTTATTGAAAATATTTTCTTACTTCATTTTTCTGATGTTTGTTTAACTTTTGAAATATTTTCACTTTTATCTCTATCTTTACTTTCTACACATTATAACTACATACTTCTTCCCATGCAAAATAAGAAAATTTATCTCATTGTTTAACTTTAAAAAATCTTGAAGAAAGGTATATATGAATAAAAATATTTCCTTAAGCAAATAAATAAATTGCTGGCCATTTAGTGTCAAATATCAATCACATGCAATGCTTATTGTGACATATATCTTGCACTCTCACTGCTGAAAGTTTCTCTAGAAAAGAATGTCCCTATTATACATAATTAATTACTAGCATAGGATGAGCAGGATGAGGTTTTTTTTTTATTTTGAATATACTAGGGGGAGGGTTGGGTGGTACGGGGGAGGGAGTGTAAGGAAGAGGTCTTGGGTTCGAGTCTTCCTGTTTACACTAAAAAAAAAAAAGAACATACTGCAAGATGATTTCAGTAAGTTTGGAACATACTACAGGCAAGATGCATGCATTTCGGAAAACAACTTCAGGAAGTTGGGAAGGGAAGTTGTTTTCCATAAGATGAGTGAAAATATTTTACATAGGAAAATGTTTTCAGTAACTTTTGTGCAACCAAACACGGGAAATTAGGAAAATATTTTCCTGGAAAATATTTTCACCCGAAACAAACGGACCCTGAGAGACAAAGTTTTTGCAGTCAAAACTTGGATAAATTCGATTTTCAAAACTCAGTGCGATTGCGGCGTTGAAGAAGATCAGATCTCTTCAAGTGATTTTGCATGCTCAATCTAGATATATATATAGCAGTAGTAGTACTTGCAAGCCATGAAAACATAGGACCACCTAACAGCTGCAAACGTTGGTGTGCGCAATATAATCAATCATTCAATCCCACCAAAAAACACAAAAACAAAAAGGAAAGAAGGAAAAAAAAAAATGGAGCTGGTCATTAATATCTCGTGTAAGGCCTACACATGTGAAGCTTTACGGCCCAAGGGACCCCGAGAAGCTTTAAGCGTTGAGAGCCCTCATGATAATGCACGAAGGCCGATTTCCCAGAAAACAAAAATTAATAATCAATCGCTATCCGAGCACGCGGGTACCTATACATACAAGAACTAATTATTATGGTCACAATTGGTGAGAAATTTTTGGGTGACTTGTGACCTTCCATCACAAAGGCCGTACATTTTTTTTTTTTTTTTTTTTTGCTTACGGAGTGGGTGTCCGGGTCAATCCTTGCGGGGTCCGACTAATCCCACTCCGACCTGGGAGGAGAGGCTCCATCTCCCGAACACGATAACTATGGGACTCGAACCATTGCGGGCACTGAGCCGTACATGTACATGACGATATTTATTCTCTATTTTTTTTTTATCCTACTTCTTATTTTGATTTAAAATTAATGCGTGCTCTCTCAGTCTCTTTGTTCCAAAAAAGGGGACAAGCAAACAAAAAAAAAGAAAAAGAGAAAAGAAATGGAAATCCTCCTTCATCACTCGTCTAAATTTTGACGGCCGTCTACTACATGGTAACCCAGTCAATTTCTTGTAGGATTTTTTTTTTTTGATTTGGTTACATGATAAGTTGAGGATTGGTACCTTGGAGTGTGTTGTATTATATACACCTGTTAGTGTTGGAAAATTGTACTTTCATTATCTAAACTTTAGGCTTGTTTTCAATTATTTATTTTAGACTGATTATATATTCTAATTTTGGATAATCAGTTTTTTTTTTTTATATTCTCAATCAGTTTTGTATTCTAATTATAAATTTTTAAATGACCATAAAAGTTAAAATCTATAATCACTCAAAGAGTAACTTTTTGCTGATTCGGATTATTCTTCATAATCAGCTTCTATATTCAGATTTTGTGAAATCTAGAGCAATAAAGAACGTGACATATGTCTATGTGCCAATGGTTACTCGCTTTTCACCCTATTGTCAATTCATTGATTAATTCCACACTAGATACTTTCAGGATTTCACGACACTACTTAGAATTAAATGGAGACGTTGGAAAATATGCTTGATGAATTCAGAAAAAGGGTGAAGCACGTAGATGGTTAATTATCGTTGTTTGGCATAGGTATGGCAACGGGTAGAGTAAAACTCTATCCTTGTGGGTGTTTCAATTAGACGATAGATGGGTAATCCGTTAGACGTATTAATAAGGAGTTACTGATGGATAACCCGATAGAATTTGGTAAGATATTTTCTAAAAATTGAATACTCAATACTCGATATTCCATACACATGTCCGCGCGAGCGCACACACACAATTTGTTTCATATGTGCGTGTATCAAAGAATTAATACCTCTATAATAGCTATTTATCCTCTTAGTTTGTATTCAGTTGACACACATATTTATCTTTATACAATGTACATGCGAGTTAGGATTTAATAAGAGAGATTTTTAAAGGTATTCAACTCGCTGCCATTCCTATTTTGGAATTATAAAGATAACTCAATATGGCATTTTCAAACTTAAAAATAGTTAAATAGAACCATGTAAATTGTTCAAAACTTGGTACCATGCCCAAGTGACTAATTTTACATTCTCACACTTACACGATGTGAGTGATAATCCTAGTCTTACGCACGAGTGCCAGCTCATGCAAAATAAATAAATGAATAATTAATGGAAAAGGGCGTTTTTGTCAGATTTAAGAAAAAGGTGAATGGTAAGACACACTGCAAGCATAAATACAGAGCCGCGATAGATTTTATGTATTGGTTGCATGCCCAGCTAGCTAAGCTTTGGTTTAATTGTTGGTTAATAATGGAGATGCTCCTACAGCAACCACCGGCGCCGCCATGCATTAATGAAGATGACCTAGCCCCTTCTTCCTCCGGCTCAACCACCACCGCCACCACCCCCACAGCCGCCATCAGCAGAAGAAGTGATACCAGCAGTAGTAGTGCTGCCAGTGGGGGCACACGGCATCCGGTCTTTCGAGGGGTCCGCAAACGGCGGTGGGGCAAATGGGTGTCGGAAATTCGAGAACCGCGAAAGAAATCACGGATATGGCTGGGTTCTTTCCCAAGCCCAGAGATGGCAGCAAGGGCATACGACGTGGCCGCATATTGTCTGAAAGGACCCAAGGCCCAACTGAATTTCCCCGACGACATCCAGCTGCTGCCGCGGCCATTAACCACCACGGCTCGAGATATTCAGGCAGCAGCCTCATTGGCCGCAAGAGTGGCGATGGCAGAAGGAAAAAAGACTACTACTATGTGTGGTAGTAGTAGCACTACCGCTACTACTACTGCAGCTCATATCGGCGACGATGGGAGTGGGAGTGATGATTTTTGGCGGGACATAGAGCTGCCGGAGCTCATTGAAGCTTGGCCGGGGGAGAATGATAACAGTACCAGCGTAACTGTGAGGAGGGATTATGTGTGGGAGTTACGCTACTGGAGTGCTTCATCATCGTTATCATCATGTTCAGGGATGTTTTCCGGCGATATTGCCACGTCGCCGATGGAATGATTCCAGTTGGATGAAGATGACCGAGCCCCCGACGGACTGTGTAATTGCATGTACTAGTTGTACGTCCGCGGCCGTATGACCGTACATAATAGTTAATACAACACTCCTCCTGCAACTAGTATTAATTACTTGGTGTTACAGTTTTAACTTCCTCATTCAATTAAAGCTTCAGATTGTGATTAACTAATGCTCCATTTCTACTACTACTGTATATATCTATTATCTACTCGATGATGCATTTACTTGCTCTTCTTCAATATTTAAGTGACATGAATATTATTGCCTTCTTGTAGTTTTTTTTTTTCTCTCAAAGCCATATCTATGTAATACATATAATATCCTCCTCCTCCTCCGTCTGAGTAGTTGAATCTGAATCTGCTAACTAGTAGCAATAAGGTTCCGACCAGCTTCACTAGAAATCGTCGGAAGGAATTTGTGATGATGGATGGAAAAGGAAGAAAATTAAGCCTGAATTAATGATAAGTATAAGCTGGAATCAGCTTTGCCAGACTCGAAGTGGTATATGAGAATTGTACACCTTTTGATTACTACTATTTGAAGATTAATTAGAATAAACAAATTGCTAGGAAATTAACAATTGGAAATTCATTGTAAGATGGATTTTTCTTACACAATATTTGATGTTCCGGTATCTTGTTGGATAGAGATCGGGAGGATGGTTTAATAGTAGTGGTAAGGGTCTTAATCGACTCGAACCCCCAACACTCTTAACAGTAGAGTGGTTTAATAATGTCTTTGGGCTGGGCGTTTTCCTACTTACTTGTTGCTTAAGTGGTTCTAGTATTAATTTGAGGTTGGGTGGCGAGAGTGTGCAGTCTGGACTAACTCAAACACTGGCCTTTCAGTTTCAGAAGCCTGTCCCAAGAATAATGTCCCCGTTTGGCAAATAAATTTTTTAAGTGTCTGTCCAAAATTTTACTGTAACTTACAAAATTTTACTGTAGAAGTTGTAGGAAAATTTTTTGAAGTGTATAAGTTTTTGGATATTTTGAAGTGTATCGTTTAAAAATTTTGAGAAGTTTTTTCTTGAAATTATTGTGGTTAAAGTTGTTAAAAAACTTAATAAAAAACAAATTTGGCCCAAAACTTGTTTGCTAAACAGGCTCAATTGATTATGAACAACTTTGATCGAATTTTTTTTTTGGCATCATTGTGGTGGGTATTTGGGCCCATGAACTGGTAATACCGTACGGCCCAACTAATCCCACAGCGGGCTGGGAGCGGCCTGCCCCAAGCATCACCAGCCACGGTAGTTTCGATCCCTGCGTGGCTCAACTGGGACTACAACCACGGACCCAAATTGTCCTTTACAGGCAAACCTCCTGTTCCGTGATGCCCAAATTGTCTTGTCTTTGTGACTGCTGCTGCACACGAAAAAAAGTAACCTCAAGTGAGAACAGAATAGTTGTTGTAACAGTGAATGAAAATGGGCCAAAAATGAAAAGGAAAAAGGCTCAGCGGGTCAAACCATGATACAGGACCAGGACCTGTCTCTCTGAACCCATACCCATATGTTCGAGATCGACGGACGATTAGTTTCATTCACCAATAAAAGAAAAGAAAGCTCTCCGCAGGCCCAACAATTAGTCTCTTTTATTTCAACAAAAATCCCTCCCTCCTCCCTTTGTCGTTCAAACTCTCTCTCACTCACGTCTAATAAATAATTAAAAAAAAAAAAAAAAGACTGGTGCTGCTGCTCTTAGTTGTGGTGTGTGGAACAGTGGCCCTTCTGCAGTGCAGAGGTAACTCTCTTTCTCCCTCTCTTTTTAAACTCGTTTTAGTATTACATAGTGTTAGACTTAAAAAAGAAACCCTAGATTTTTTTTTATAGGTTTCCGTTGCACGCATTCGCAAAAGTCTCTGTAAAACCCTAGCTTACGTACAAGAATTGAACATGGAATGGAGTCCACAAACCCTGCAATTCCTATCGGAATGCTTCCTTAACACTCTCTCCCCACTCCCCGAACCCCGTCGCCGTGCCGAGTCCGCTCTCTCCGATGCCGCCGACAAACCCAACTACGGCCTCGCCGTCCTCCGCCTCGTCGCCGAGCCCTCCGTCGACGACCAGATCCGCCAAGCCGCTGCTGTCACTTTTAAGAATCACCTCAAGTCCCGTTGGTCCCCGCCTCCTCCCTCCCACGGTGACGCCCAAATCCTTACCCCGATTCCCGACCCCGAAAAGGAGCAGATTAAAACCCTCGTCGTCTCTTTGATGGTCAATTCTTCCCCTAGAATTCAATCCCAGCTCAGTGAAGCTCTGGCCGTTATCGGCAAGCACGATTTTCCGAAAGCGTGGCCTACTCTATTACCTGAGCTTGTGGCGAGTGTTGATAAACTAAGCCTGGCGAATGATTATGTCTCTGTTAATGGCGTGTTAGCTACGCTGAATTCTTTGTTTAAGAAGTTTCGTTTTCAGTATAAAACCAATGATTTGCTTCTGGATTTAAAGTATTGTCTTGATAATTTTGCCAAACCCTTGTTGGATTTGTTTCAAAGGACGGCTAGTTTGATTGATCATGCCGTGGCTTCGGGTGCTGCCAATGCAGCTACCCTCAGGCCCTACATAGAATCTCAGAGGTTGTGTTGTAGGATTTTTTACTCTCTGAATTTTCAAGAGTTGCCCGAGTTTTTTGAGGATCACATGAGCGAGTGGATGGTTGAGTTTAAGAAGTATCTCACCGTTACATATCCTGCTCTCGAGGATAGCAGCGGTGATGGGCTGGCGCTTGTTGATGCGCTGCGCTCTGCAGTCTGTGAGAATATCAGTCTTTATATGGAGAAAGAGGAGGAGTTGTTCCAAGGGTATTTGAGTGGTTTTGTGGAGGCTGTTTGGGGTCTTCTTCTTGTCGCATCTGCCTCTTCTAGCAGGGAACAGCTAACGGTGACTGCCATTAAGTTCCTCACAACTGTCAGCACAAGTGTACATCATACTCTATTTGCAAGGGATGATATCTTGCAACAGATTTGTCAGAGTATAGTTTTACCCAATGTAATGTTGAGGGATGAGGATGAGGAGTTGTTTGAGATGAATTATGTGGAGTTCATAAGGAGGGATATGGAAGGGAGTGATCTTGATACTAGGAGGAGGATTGCCTGTGAACTCCTCAAGGGAATTGCCTTGCATTACAAGGAAAAGGTCACTGAGAAGGTCTCCCTTCAGATCAACAGTTGTTTGGGTTTGTTAAATGAGAATCCAGCTGCAAATTGGAAACAAAAGGATTGTGCTATCTATTTGGTTACTTCCCTTGCCAACAGAAAAGCGGGCGGGACTTCATTTTCTACTGATCTAGTTAATGTCGAGAGCTTTTTTGGTTCTGTAATTGTTCCTGAGATGCAAAGTCAGGATGTCAATGCATTCCCTATGTTGAAAGCAGGAGCTCTGAAGTTCTTCACCATGTTTAGGAACCAGATATCAAAACCTATTGCGCTGGCATTGCTTCCAGATGTAGTCCGGTTCCTTAATGCAGAGGCAAATGTAGTTCACTCGTATGCGGCAAGCTGCATTGAGAAACTCTTGCTGGTCAAAGATGAAGGGGCTAGACCAAGGTACACATCCTCAGATATCAGTCCATTTTTGTTGGTCTTGATGACAAATGTTTTTAGTGCCTTGCAGAAGCCAGAATCTGAGGAGAATCAGTATGTTATGAAGTGTATCATGCGAGTTCTTGGAGTTGCTGAAATCTCTCGTGAGGTTGCTTTACCTTGCATCAATGGGCTGACAACAGTTCTCAATAGAGTCTGCGAAAACCCCAAGAATCCTGTGTTTAACCACTATCTTTTTGAATCTGTGGCTGTTCTTATTAGACGGGCTTCCGAGAAGGACCCTTCTCTCATTTCTGCATTTGAAGCCAGCCTTTTCCCTTGCCTTCAATTCATCTTGGCCAGAGACATCAATGAATTTTTTCCTTATGCATTCCAGCTGTTGGCTCAGCTTGTGGAGTTAACTCTCGTGCCTGATAATTATGTTGAGATATTCAAGATCCTTCTTTTACCTGACTCATGGAAGAAGTCAGCAAATGTTCCAGCTCTTGTTCGTTTGCTCCAGGCTTTCCTTCGAAAGTCACCTCTTGACATGATTCAGAAGGAAAGATTGGAAAGTGTGCTTGGGATATTCTCCAGACTTGTTTCATCTCCTAGCACCGATGATCAAGGATTTTATGTGCTGAATACAGTGATTGAGAATGTTGCATATGACGTAATCTTTCCGTTTGTACAGCAGATTTGGGTTATACTGTTTAACAGGTTGAGTTCCAGCAAAACAGTGAAGTTTGTTAAGAATCTGATAATATTTATGTCTCTTTTTCTGGTCAAATATGGTTCTCAAACCCTTGTGGATACAATAAATGCAGTTCAGCCAGACATATTTCGTACAATTTTGGAGCAGTTCTGGGTACCAAACCTCAAGCTGATCACAGGTTCCCTTGAGCTAAAGCTCACTTCAGTTGCTTCAACCAAACTTATCTGTCAATCTCCAGATAATTTGGATTCTAAGACTTGGGGTAAACTGCTGGACAGCATTGTGACACTTCTTTCACGACCTGAGGAGGATAGAGTGGATGATGAACCTGATATTCCTGATTTTGGTGAGACTACGGGCTATAATGCTACCTTTGTCCATCTTTACAATGTTGGGAAAAAAGAGGATGATCCTCTCAAGGAAATTAAGGATCCAAAGCAATTTTTGGTTGGGTCTTTGGCTAATCTTTGTGGTGCTTCCCCTGGAATGTATCCCCCAGTCATTGGTCAATTTCTTGAGCAATCTAATCAAGCTGCATTGCTGCAGCTTTGCAACACATATAATGTCTCATTAGTTTGAAGAAGAAGCTGTCTCATGGTATGCCTTCCACTAGTGCATCTGTTAATCAGATACACGAAATGTCTTTGTTTTTGTATTGAAACTGTGGAGGTACTTGATGAGGATAGTAATTACTCTGTACATTTGATGAATGATCTTTCTTCTTGTTATTTTAATTTCTGCTTATGTATTGCTTGATAAGTTGATAGGGAGTGTGGTTGAATATGCTTTTTGATCTTCTTCTGTGTGTATAATGACATTTGTGGAACCAAGATGAACAATGCTGTGCTTATGCATGTTTTATTGTTATCTGCTGCTGAAAAGTATTTGGGGTGTATTATATGAAGATAGTCGTTTTGGAGGCCTTTGCTCTTGTACACTCTGTCTTTATATATTGTGTGTTAATATTATGAGTTATGCTTTGATGAGAATCCTGATGTTCTTTTACCAAAAAATGATATTTAATTTGGCCTTAATTGTGGAGATTATTGTTGCTTCTGTTTGTTACTTGTGTAGTGGGAGCAACTTCCGTATATTCATCTTTTAGAATTTGTATTGCCTGAAAAGAGGCTGATAGAAAATGCTCAAAGTTATGGCATAAATTATGTTCAAGGTGCGCCATGAAATGAGTCCCACATTTAACCTCCATGTTCTCTTTCTTACTTTCTATATTCCTCTTGATGCTGGTAAACACTGCAACAATTAAGACTCCATGTCAATGCCTGATTGTTGAAACTATGTGATTGGATGCGCATTTCTATCATGTTTTGCCAACTTAAACATCATTGGTCTGATTTTGAAAATGCGGTTTCTTGTCGCAGATCTCTGGGTTCGTGTTATTCAGTGTTGCATATTGAAGTGAGCAGGACTTTTGCATTTTATTGACTGGTACAACGAGTTATAGGTTCAATCTATAATTTGGGCTTTTTCTGGCTCGTGGTTGTGTTGCAATGTCCATTGCTTCATCTACCGGCCAGACTGATATGGATAAGCTATTGAATCAGCCATGAAGTCTGGGATTTTCTGGCTTCCCGTGATGTGGTGATCAATGCTGCTGTTTTTTTGTTTTTTTCATGCTGTCCAGATGCTTGTTGAGCACATTTCACATCATAGTCAGAAAATGATACGTACTTGTGTTGGCATTTAAATTTTGCTTCCAAATTTTGATGCTGGCCTTCGGCATTTTCATTCGGTTGTATTGTTAGGTCACTGGGGGAAGAGCCTGTGGGAGTCTTGAGTTGCTATAATTTCTATGTATTTGCACTCGCTGAATGTGTATTTTAGGTATTTTTGCTGTTGAGGTTTTACACATAATTGGTGTTGGGGTAATCAGTAATTTCCGACTACTGTGACGCATTGGAGAAAATTTGAAGTATGGGGAGTGAAATGGAGACTTGGAACTTGTAGACTTGTATTAGTTACGACTAACGCACTTGCAGGTTAATAAATTTTTTACAGATGAATGGGTTATGGTACATGGTTTTTGGTGCATCCCTCGAGCGACATTGGATGTTTGCACAAATTGGACCGACATTGGATGTTGCACAAATTGGACAATTCCTGTGTACAATTTGTCTTCGCCATTTGACACATGTTGGCTCCATGCGCCACAGGGAAAGTTCTAGTGAAAGGTCGTGGGGTATACGGATCCTACTCTTTTTCTTTGGAATGAGCTGCGGTTGGAGTAGGACTACGTGCATGTGCATGCATGCTATTCTAAGCGTCTATTTGGGGTAGCCATAGGTCCAACCTGCTCAAAGACCGTGCGAAGGTTCCAACGCACATGCCGTAAACTTAATTCTGTGTCAAATTCGCTTGTTTGTTTCGTACATATTGCAATTGCCATATTAAGAGAAAAGTTTCCTTGCACGTATAACTATTCATAAAATTCCCTTTTTTTTTTTTTGAAAAAAAAGAGGCACATAGGCAAGTTAGGAGGAACACTAAAAGAAACAGCCCAAGAGTACGAGCGGATAAGAGAACAGTGAAGTCCACTTTGGGCCGTTCGTTTGCAAGAACACAACAACAGAGAAGTAGTAGTCTGTCATTTCTCCATATGTATTCTTGGGCCCTTTGTTTGCAGGCGGCCATGGATTGATGCGCTCGTAATCAATAGCTGTAATGCCGTCAGAGACCGATAAAATTTGATATTTCGTACTACTAACTTTTTTTTCCAACAATAGAGATGATGAAATTTTTAAATCTTAATCTTCAACCCAACTCAAAAGGCAACTGCTGACTTTCAAGTTGGATCAAGGGACTTAAACTCTCATCACTCAACCCTCACTGGACCGATGTGGGAGAAAGGGGAGAGGGAAACACTCAGACTGACGCTAGCTATTACCACTCTCCATGACTCTTGTTTCTTTCCAACAATAGAGAGGAAGAAATTTTTAAACCTTAATCCTCAATAAAGAGGAAGAAATTTTTAAACCTTAATCCTCAACCCAACTCAAAAGTCAATTGCTGACTCTCAAGTTGGATCAAGGGACTTAAACTCTCATCACTTAACCCTCACTGGACCGATGTGGGAGAAAGGGGAGAGGGAAACACTCAGACTGACGCTAGCTATTATCACTCTCCATGACTTTTGTTTCTTTCCAACAATAGAGAGGAAGAAATTTTTAAACCTTAATCCTCAACCCAACTCAAAAGGCAATTGCTGACTTTCAAGTTGGACCAAGGGACTTAAACTCTCATCACTCAACCCTCACTAGACCGATGTGGGAGAAAGGGGAGAGGGATATTTCGTACTACTAACTTGAGGGGGTGGGAGTGAGACCCTCCTCTCAAATCGCTCATTGGTTAAACTGTTCGCATGGAGTAATCGGTTTTGGAATCATAGTTATAAAATCTGGCCCAACCCAAGGCTGTACTGGTCAATCAAGTGAACCGGTCATAGAGCCCGGGCTAGGTAACTAATAACATCGGTAGGTCAAGCAACGAATTCGTTAATCGACTCAGCGGTCAACCACCGTATCAAGAAAAAACCGTTAGTTGAACTGTCAACTTAAAAATTTTAGTATTTTTATAATTTAAAATATATTATTATATTATATAAAATAACTGTTGTACAACCTACACTGATAATCTATAAATCAGTCACCTCTTTGGATCAATTGGTGCAGTTATTGTATTCCTTTTTATGATTAGATGTAGATTCATGTAATTTTGTTATATTTTATGATTTAATATGCACCTGCATAAGTAAAACTGAGAGTCTCATTGACCTTGACAAATACCATATTCATTTTGCATTCAAGCTACAGAAGCTCCACATACTTCCACTAGCCACTAAGCCAATGGGAGGCCGTGGACCTTTCGCCTCTCTCTCTCTCTCTCTTCTTTTAATTTGGGAATCAGTTTCATGCCCTAATGTTAACCCTTTTTTGGTTTAAATCAAAATAAGACCTTCTTCTTCTTTGCACTTTTATTTTGTTAATCCATTAAAGAAAAGGTAGTAAAATAGACAAATTCCGTCATTGTTGAGACACAAATTCCGTCTTGCAAAACTGCCTGACTTCCACTATACTGACACGTGTGGGTTCCAACATAAACAAACATATAATAATAGACCAGGAGTCTAATAGCGAATCCATCCATCCATCCATAATGCTGCTTTTTTGCCAAATGACGCTTCACAGTCGCAGCTACAACCGAGGTGCTTTGCATTTTCTCCCAACCCAAGACTGTTCCAGCTGTTCCTGAGTTAATACTAGGAGAATGTTAGGTGAAGAATTAATTAGTTGGGGCAAAAACTAATGCACGATAATAATTACGGCCTTCACAAAGAGAAAGAGGCCATCCCTTCTCATGTTAGATTAAGGGGGTCCAGTGTGGAAATGGGCATTAAATTAATTGTAACCACCCCCCAATTAAAGTAATGGGAGGGAATTTAGAAGATTCTGAGATACCTAGATAGTGGTCTGCAAAATTTGTTTAATGAATTGTAATTACTGCTACTAAATTGGCTAGGTTGGGGGGGGTGGGGACCGGAATCTTATGAAAATTACTAGTAGGACAAGAGGAGCGATCTTTGTATGCAATTGCCACCAAATGGTCCTCCAATATCTGGATTTTAACAAAGTGAAGGGCATAAGATCTTCTAATCCAAATGGAATCTTGAAATCATCCATCAGGGATAAGATCTTTCGATAAGTCCAATTCAGCTTAAAGCATTCATTGTTCTTAATCTTTGGTGGGTGTGTGTGATTAGTAGAGGCATCATATACATGAGTTTTCAAAGCCTTTGGAGCCACCGGTTACGTACTTAGCCCTATAATTAACTCAATTAACACCATTTACCACTTAATTATATGCAACTAACTACTCGTAGTTAGCTAGTTGACTGCTACATCGATCGTACTACTTGACATTACAACAAGTTTGCAAAGAAAATCATTATTATTGTACAACTCGAACATAATTGGTCTGTCCTAATCGAAGCCACATGATCAGATGAACAACTCTTGGACAAGGGTATGCAAGCAAGCAAACAAGAAAGTTAAGCATCCGTTTCTAAGTGGAAAATTTTCGTATTTGGTAATCAGTCAAGTTTTAAACAGGCGGGTTAGAGAGTATTAATTAATTACTTAAATCTTTTGCGCAAGACTGATTTTAATTACTCATTACTCTTGAGAAAGAGTTTAAACACATCAAAGAAGCTGCCCAAGACTGATCGATCCAACCACTACCACTTTTATACTCATAGTCTGATTTGCGCTCACTTACAGATTCAATCGTTGTACAAAAGGGATGGATCGGAGAGTGAGTTTTCCTTACTTTTGACCTTTCTCTGGGATAAGAATTTCAGTACCCTTTACCTTTTTATCTCTATTTGAATGTGGTGGTGCATATATTCCCTTCAAAAAACAAATTCAAAAAAATGAAAATCCTGTTCGACTAGCTAACATATATAAACATGGGGATGAGAATGGGCACATGCTATGTACTATTTGTTTCTTGAAAAAGGAAAAGAGGAAGAGATAAGACTTCCGATCGAGCCCAAAATGACGCCTTCATTCATTTGACGTTCTACAATAATAGCATCCTGTTACTTACTACAATCTTCCAAAATTTCACGAGCTTATATATGATATGAAATAAATAAGTAGATAAAAGTGACCCCCCCACCCCCGGGGGTGGGGAGGGGAGGGGAGGGGTAATTGACTTGAGGTTGCATTCTGTACCTTTTCTTGTCCAACATAAGTGAAACATAACAGCCTGAATTAAGGGCGTCCAAAACCTCAGCCATAAATAAATAGATACACTCTATTATATATGTTTATGAATGGTAGAGTTAGGAGAATGATTTGGAATCCACCACAGCACTTTAACAACACAAAATTATTCCCATTCGTGCGGGCAACAGGCCCGGGGGGGGGGGGGAATAAACTACTTAGGCAACTATATATAAAAATATATATGGTAGAAAGAAAAATACTCCTACTAATAATCTAAATAGTATATAAATATGCACGTCAACTTGTCCCTTCAAAGTTGCAAGGATCGTTGTTTCAAAAAAAAAAAAAAAACTACTATGTATATAATTCGCACTCTCATATCTCATCTACTAACATCTTCCATCCTCTAACTAAACATGTCAACTACTACTATACTTCTGCAGAGTGCAGTGCTACTAGTATGTATAACATAGCATTTGATTAGTAGTGTTTTGCAGGTCGAATTGAATTGAATTGAATTGCTTTCGCAGCACTGCACAGACAAAACTAGTACGTCTGTTACTCCCCAATACGGTACTGGACAACATCTGCATGCATGCAGCAGCAGGAACATGAACAGTAATATTATTATTGTCCCCAGCCCTATTCTTGCTGCTTTTCTATACAACAACAATAACTTGTATCGCTTGATGGTCTTGAAATTCAACAATTACTTTTTGTGTTGCTTATGTTCGAAAGCGCGTCCATCAACTTATCATTACGCTGATTGTTGAACAAAAATATATATATATATATATATATTTGCATGCA
This sequence comes from Coffea eugenioides, assembly GCF_003713205.1. Taxonomy (NCBI): domain Eukaryota; kingdom Viridiplantae; phylum Streptophyta; class Magnoliopsida; order Gentianales; family Rubiaceae; genus Coffea; species Coffea eugenioides. The sequence goes on from NC_040036.1 coordinate 79,238,197, forward strand.
AAACCATGCAGGACAAAGTCGAACCAACATTCGTGTACTGTTGGGCGTTAATACATGCTCCATTTTACGCACCTGAAATGAAATTAGGTTTGGCCGGCCGGAACCGGATCATGAGCTGAGTATTAATTAGTACTTGTTCAAATCATCTGTCGTCCGCAATTGAAACACTGAATACGTACATATCTCTCATCCCTAGCCACCACTTTGATGAATTAATTAGCTGCTGCTGCTGCTGCAGCATTCTGAGTGGAAGTCTTGGTGCCAGGTCTCAATTACTTAAACTTTATGGAGTAACTTTCATGAGGAATTAAAATCGCTAAATTTTTGGAACATGAAACTACGTTTTCTTTTTGTTTAAGAATCTGCGAGGAGGCATTACCAATTTTTTCTGTAGTGAATAAACATACATTTGAATCGATTCGCGGAGTTCACTTTTTCTATGCTTGATCGAGTTCAATATATAGCTCGATTTAATTGGTTCGATCTTGAGTTAAGTTTTGACCGAATCTACTTGTTGTAAACGGTTTGATTCATTTGCATCCCTACTTGGATTGGATATATGTGTGTGGGTGTATTGGTATATATAAATAAGGCAAACCCATGCATTTTTTGTGGTACAAAAATATTTTTGACACAAGATTCAAGGGTTATCAAATATCATCCTTTTGACAGAAATTATCTGCTCGCGTTACTTGCCTGGTATATATACACGGAGAAATCTCATTTCCAAGGTCATCTATATGTTTATCTATAGAAACTACACAACTTCAAGATCATTAATTACTTTGTATTCATACACTTCAAAGGGACGCCCATCATAAATTTTTCACCGGAGCCTAAAAGGAGATCACAAATCCTAGCTCACGATAATAAAGATCTTTAAACTTCAGACATTCTCATCTGCAAGGGTGTGATTTAACTCTTATGTTTTGGTATTAAAATTTGTTCGACTAGAGATGGGTACATTGATTTTCAAAAATTACTTAGTCAAAAACAAATATGAAATGTTGTTCGATTCCTGGCGATTACAGAATGAGAATCTGGACATGGGAGTTCGAACTTGAGATTAAACACGAATTCTAAATTTCACATCATGAATCTAATTTAAGATTGAGTTCGAACTTGAATTTGAATTGTTTAATAAAATTAAATCAAACCCAATTTGGCTCGGGGAGAGCGGGAGGGGCAAAATTTCTTCTTGCCTTGAGGTTGATGGGCAGTAGGACAGGAACATGTCCAGGGCGTCCAACATTAAAACGAGCGTGATAGGAACAGTAGGGATGTTGATACGTCTCAACCGTTGTGGCAAAAACCACGTGGGCTATGAATAATGAGGCAAAATGATGACCTGTACTGCTCTAACAAATTGGGGCAGAGTCTGATAGTCTGAGGAGGGAGCTCTGCGGTCTGCGCAGTACAGTATTTAAAGAGTACTTAATTCCCCTAGCCGCAGTTGTGGGGGGTGTTGAACACACGCCGCAAATCTGTCCCCGGATAATTAACGGCTTATGCAAGCGGAAAAAATAAAAATACAAAAAGAAAAGTTGATGGTATTCTACTTAGGAGTGAACGCACCCGCTGCGTTCGGTGGTACTTGACTCAAACTTGTTGATTCGGTACAAGTTGACCTAAGTTTGTTTTATGAACTAGTCAAACTAAATAGAAACAACATTTTATGTGGATAGAGAATCTGGAAATGCATGACACTAAGGCCTTGTTTGGATTACATTTTTTTAGATTTTTTTTTACAAAAATTACTGTAACGATTTGATATATATGATATAAAAAGATAATTAAAAATGTGTTCACGAAAAACGTAAAATTTTTTTTTTGAAAAATAGCAATCCAAACACACCATAATTTTTGAATTTTGTCGAAGTAGTTCAATTTCTTGAATTACATGGACTCCAGCTCCCTTATTAATATTAATACTATTTCATAAATTTCTCGAGACTGTCCTTGCTTTCATGATTACATTTTTTTTCTTCTTTTTATTGTCCTAATTATAGAACAATTTAAAAATTTCAATGATGTGATTAAAAATTTTTATTGTCCTAATTCATCTCTCTAATTCTTTTTTTTTTTCATCCCACTTAAAACTCATAAAAAGAAAATCAGATCTTTTTCTTTTCCCAGTATGACGCATGTCAAACGAAAACAAAATAATAATAATAATAATAAATCGTTAGACATTTAGGGGCTTGGCTCAAAGAATCATCAGGTGATTATATAAACCAAAAAAAAAAAAAAAGTAATCCCGTTCCCAGCATCTGCCCAACAGCATAAAAGTACTATATGAGAATGAATTAAAAGAAATAGGAGTAGAGCTATAGCCTATAGGACTAATACTAGTCTACTTTAGCTTGTACAGTCAACGTTAGACCTGTATACCACTACATACAGTCTTCTGCGTGTTTACTCTGGTACAGACTACAGAGCCCTGCCCGCCAGATTGCAGACAATGAAATGGACGTGAACAGAAGGAGTCTTCGTTATAACGTCGTCAAACTCCAAGTCCCATGTTCGCGAATGTCCTCCCAATTTTGCCCCAGTGTCCTACGGAATCAAATTCATTTTCTTAGCAGACGTTAGAAAGTACTGATAATTTCACTGTCCTTCCATGAGATTTTAAAATTTTCACTTACCTCCCCTCCTATCAGTCATTTGGAGCCCAACTCTTACATCACTAATGACTAAATGACTCTATTACCCTTATAATTTAGGATAATTACACATATATGTGAAGGAAAAGAGTTAAATGTTTGCTAACTACGTTGACCATAATTTGGATTGTAAAAAGTTAATTAATTTGTTGTCTAAAAATAGAGCCAATATTAGGTTCATTTTGTTTAATTTATATATTCTCGACAAATAAAAGAAATCAGATGTAATGCAGTTGATGAATTAAAGGATTTAGACACGAGAAATAATTAAGCTGTTTGCAAACTAAATTAACCATAATTTGAAATGTAAAAAAGAAAATCTAATATGGCATCTAAAAATGGATCAAATACTAGGCATCCTTTTTTCAATTTATGTGCTTGATAAATAAAGGGAATCAAATATAAAGAGGTTTCAGTTGGTCTAATTTTTTTTTTTATATAATTGTACTGATAGCAAAAATCTTAAGATATGAAAAAAAATTGTTCTGTTAATTTTTGAAAGTTGTTATTTTTTGTTATGAATGATGGAAAATTTTTATTGACCTTGTGTTTGTAATGGCCCTAAAGTAAATTAACAAGTTAGATCAAATATTCAATCTAACTCGTATAATAGTGGAGGGGCACTTTTGGCATATATAAATCTGCGCACGCTTGATATATATATTTTTTTCCCTAGGCAAAATTGTTACAGGAAAATTGATTTCAAGGGAAGTTGATGTTTATTTTCAAGGGAAGTTGATGTTTATTTTTAGAACCTCAGGGAAGACAGTTAAACTGTCAAAAACCCCAAGGGAGGTTTCTGAAATTATCCCTAGAAAGTAATGTCCCAGTTTGATTCTCGCCCTCGCTTGCCCATCTTCTCGCTAGTACACTAAAATAAAAAAGGTAAGGGAATGCATGATGACATTCACAGGTTTTTTCCTTATTTGATTGTTATGTAAATCAAAGTATTTTCTGCAGTTGGCAGTTCTGAAAACCCAATTATGAGACATGAAGAAGAAGAATATGTGCTCGACAGTGTCGTTAAAGGATGGTACTAGAATTCTTCAATGGCAAAACACTACACTGATGTAACAAGTGTGGATTCCTGTCCTGTTGGGCAATAATATTGAATTCGGTTTCATACATTACTCCTAGTAGTAATGTAGTATAGAGTACGTATGTGCTTGAGACTGTGGAGAGTGATTGATGCACACGCACATTGCACTCAAGTGGAGCCACGACAAACTGACCTGCTCCTATATAGTACTACTCTGTAAGTAAGTAAAGACTACAGAGAGAGAGAGAGAGAAGGGGGTGGGGAGGGAGGTGGGGGATTGGAGATCAGAGGAGGAAAGTGTTTTTTTTTTTAAAAAAAAAAAACCAAACAAACGAAAAGAGGAGAATGGTTTTGGGGATTTGGTGGGAGGGGCAATTAGTGGTATTAGACTACTGCTAGTGGTAAGTAACGTCTCCTGTTGATGATGATGGTGCAGCTATTGCTATTTGCTGCAGCAGCACAAGCGGTTTTCTTTTCTTTAATTATTTTTGATGATCTTCTGATGGACAAAAATGGTTTTATGTTTGATTTGATATCATATCAGCTTTGATAAGAAGACAGCAGGTAATCAAAGCCTTCACAGAGAGAGAGAGAGAGAGAGAGAGAGAGAGGCTCTTGTTGTTGTAAGTTGTAACTTGTAACTGAAAAGTGAAAGGAGGAAGAGAAAAAAACCAAAAAAAAAAGAAAAAAGAAGAAAGTGGAATTGCTGATCATTTTTTTTTGGTCTCTCTAACGTAGTAGTTTACACTTCCCTCGCCCAGTCGCTCGTTACACTTGGAAATAAACTACACTACTGTTACTCCTCCTGCAAAGCAGCCGCCTTCTTTCTCCTCCTCCTGACGCCTGACTCCTCTCCACCACTCCTCCTCAGCTTATTACCACACAATATAATATATTATTGTACCATACAACCGGTAGCAGCAGCAGCAGCGGTAGCAGTAGCAGTGTTGTGTTTTGGTAATGAATGAAGATAACGGAGGAGGAGAGGGGTTTTGTTTGGATTTTTGCTCTTTGATGATGAATATGATGACGATGGTAAAATGGGTTTGGGTTGGCTCAACTGCGTGACCAAGCCTTCCCCCCCCCCCCGGCCCCCACCACCTGTTTTCTTCTTCAACTTCAAGCTACCCGGCCCAATCTTTTCCTTCCTTTTTGTTTCTCTTTGTTACTACTCCCTCCTCCTCGTCCTCCTCCTCCTCACTGCTCCCAGGCTTATTCTTCAAACTCTTCTTTACGACTATTAGTTTTGCTACTGCTCTCTGAGCTCTGGGTATAAAATACTTGTGTGGGTTTTCGATGGCTCATGTTGATGGGTTCAGAGGTGGTGCCTCGTCTGCTCCCTCTCACGCTCTGCCCGCTCGTGATACAGGTGACACAATATCAATGTTGTTTTTTTTTTCATTTTTTTAATTTAAACGTAGGTTTTTCCGAATTTTAGTGTTTCATCTGGAAAATGACACCAAATAGTCTTATCTACCTGAGGAAAATCAATGGGGCGGGCTCTACCTAGTGAGCATGTACGCCTTCATTTCATGGCAGGACATAATGGCAAAGCTTGGAATCCTCTGGGCTGTTTACTGTGGTTTTTGTTCTTTCTTTGTTTCTCCGTTTCTAAGCCTTTAAATTGTTCGCTCAAGCAAATGAAGGATGAGGGATACTTGATAAGCAAAACTGTTGTTTCATTGGAAAAACCCGTATGTCTGGTGAACTACCCCCTTATGTTCCTTAAAAAACCAAAAATTGTGTCAATATTGGTCGTCTGTTTGGCTTCTGATGAGAAGGAGCTAAGGGGACGAAATAGTTAAAAGGAGAATAAGCCTATTTGTTTACTTAATTTCTGGGCACTCGAGCGGCTCATGAATTTATTGTTTGCTTTAATCATCTGATTCTATCTTTGGTAGGCCAAGGAGATGACATGTATACAGAGCTATGGAAGGCTTGTGCAGGACCCCTTGTTGATGTTCCTCGCGCTGGCGAGAGAGTTTTCTACTTTCCGCAGGGTCACATGGAGCAAGTGCGCTTTCCCGTCCCCTCTGATCTCCTTTTCTATTTTCCTTTTCCTTCAATCCACCGAACACTTTTTAGTTTCTTTTGCTACAATTTCTCATTCACTGTAGCACCGTGCGGTCTGTTTCTTCTTCAGTTGGAGGCATCAATGAATCAGGAATTGAATCAACAAATTCCACAGTTCAATCTACCTTCTAAGATCCTCTGTAAAGTAGTTAATGTTCAGTTGCTGGTACGTATTCCACCTTTTCCAGTTCTGATCTGTCTTTGAGGAACACTTTCCCGCACATTTTTCATTTTAACCTGCTTATCTCTCATTCTTCGCTTTATAGGCAGAAGCAGAGACAGACGAAGTCTATGCTCAGATAACATTACATCCTGAAGTAAATGTAAGCATTTTTTATTTGCTTTTGTTGTTTATAATAAGGACTTCTAACTTGATTGGGCTTATGGTGTATGCTTATTTTAGTAGTTTAGTTGCTTCATGCTGGCTATCGATCTTCTCGGTGATTTGTCTGCTTTATCTTCCATACCTTGTGACCATCATTTGAATGACTGTGTGCCCTACTGTCCATGCATTTGCAGGAACAGGAACCTTCGAGTCCTGACCCATGCACTCCTGATCCGCCAAAACCGACCATTTACTCATTTTGTAAGATATTAACAGCATCTGATACTAGTACGCATGGTGGTTTCTCTGTTCTCCGCAAACATGCCACTGAATGTTTACCTCAACTGGTAATTTTCCTTCCTCTTTTCTATTTCACTCATCCTCAGTTTAATTCTACTAAATTTTTACGGATTGCATGACAAGCTCAACTGGTTGATAGACATATGCTGCTCCAATTACCAAATGTTTTGCGTACAAATTGAAATTTGACTTTCCAAATAAATGGGCCTGTCCCTGAAAATTGAAGTTGTCTTTGGTTACTTTCAGGATATGACTCAAGCAACTCCAAGCCAGGACTTGGTTGCGAAAGACCTTCATGGTTATGAATGGCGATTTAAACATATATTCAGGGGCAAGTGTTCTGTGTTTCTCGTAGCATAATATTGCAGATTCTTTTTTCACTTGGCCATTTTTTCCCCCATTAAAGCTACAAAAAAAAAAATTAAATAAGGAGGGCACGTCTTAATGGTGATGCTCAGTATCAACTGAAATTGAATTCTTAAGTTTCCTTGTATTCATGGATGAGCAGGCCAACCTCGGAGACATCTACTTACAACTGGATGGAGCACATTTGTAACTTCCAAGAGATTAGTTGCTGGCGATGCATTTGTTTTCCTTAGGTAAACCATGTTCTCAACTTTAGTTACACTTTCTGGTTATGGATGCTTTTAGGTGTTTGCTCAATTGTTGGTTTACATTTTATTGTAGGGGTAGTAATGGGGAATTGCGCGTTGGCATTCGCCGTCTTGCCCGGCAGCAAAGCCCGATACCTCAATCTGTCATTTCAAGCCAAAGCATGCATCTTGGAGTGCTTGCAACTGCATCACATGCCATTATAACTCAAACCTTGTTTGTCGTGTACTACAAGCCAAGGTACACATACACTATTTTTTCTACCATGCATATGTACCCTATTTCTAGGATTTAGGTTTTATTTCTTAAGTTGTGCAATATTTATCAGGACAAGCCAATTTATCATTGGATTAAACAAATATCTAGCGGCTGTAAGTCACGGATTTTCATTGGGCATGCGCTTTAAAATGAAATTTGAAGGCGAAGATTCTCCTGAGAAGAGGTTTGTTGATACATTTTGTGTTTGTGTTAGGAGAGGATTCTAACTCATGAACCTTAATCTCAAGGATCATGTTTGTCAGGTTCACAGGCACTATAGTTGGTCTAGAAGAGGTATCTCCACAGTGGCCAGATTCTCCGTGGCGTTCATTGAAGGTTGGCGGTGGCTTTTGATTCTTTCATCTCATTCTTATGTCTTTTATGTCATAGATTGTTTATGAATGTCTTCCAAATATTGCGCCGTATTAGATTCAATGGGATGAACCAGCATCAATTAAGAGGCCAGAGAGGGTCTCTCCTTGGGAAATAGAGCCATTTGCAGTTGTTTCATCAGCAGATGTTGCTGCCCAACCAGTACCAAATAGCAAAAGACCTAGGCCCCTTGATCTTCCAACCTCTGGTATAAACATCTTTGGCCTTTATGTTGTTTTGAAATGTACCATGTTTGACTTGTATAGTAATAATTTGTGTCGGATACATAGAAAATAGAGCCATTGCTGCTGCTTCTCCTTTCTGGTGTCCGGAAGCAACTCAATTGCTTGAATTAAGCCACTATGACAACATTACTGAAGTCCAAAGCACGGATGATCAATCTTTCTGGCCACCTAAGCCGAAAAATCTTAACAGCAACATCTGCTCTGGTTCTAGCTTCTCTTCTCGTGGAACTTGGCCTCGTCCACTTGCTAATGGCTCATTAAACCAGGAAAATGTATCTGCAAAATCACCTCTTTGTGACTATGATTCTCCTATGTCATCAAGGGCAAGTAACGGCCATGTACTTGGCCAAGTTGAAAGGTTCAAAAGGCTGGAGAATTCGTCAAGTTGCAGATTATTTGGCATTGATTTAAGAAGCAACTCAAAAAATCTCTCTCTGCTGGATAAGGACGGACCTTCTACAGTTGTACCAAATGGTGCTAATGATGCTGAGCCTCCAGTTGGCATATCTGATGGAGATGTTCTGAAGTCTTGCAATGAGATGAAACTGGGCCAATCAGAGGTGTCACCAAAAGATGCAACTAACCGACAGGGTTGTTCCACAACTACAAGAACCCGAACAAAGGTTTAGCCAGATGATTTTCACCGTCGTCATTTAATATTAGATGTAGCCCTTTAACAGTGTTTAATTTTTGTCTATCATCAGGTGCAAATGCAAGGGGTTGCTGTTGGGCGGGCTGTTGATTTGACTGCCTTGGAAAGTTATCATGACCTTATAAGTGAGCTGGAAAAAATGTTTGAGCTTGAGGGGGAGCTTAGTCCCCGAAACAAATGGGCGGTTGTCTACACTGATGATGAGGGTGATATGATGCTTGTGGGTGATGATCCGTGGCAGTGAGTAACTTAACAATTTTCACCAACCATTTCCTTGAAAAGTAAAAGAGGTTTCTTTTTAACGTACTAATTCCTCCTCTTCCCCCCCCCCCCACCCACCAACAGAGAATTTTGCAAGATGGTTAGGAAGATCTTTATATACTCGAGCGAGGAAGTGAAGAAGATGAATACAGGAGACAAATTCCCTTTATTAACTCTGGATGGTGAAGGGACAGTACAGAGCTTAGATTCGGAGCTAAAGCTGGAATCTTGAAGTAATGTCATCGTCTTCTTTAGTTTTGTATTGTATATCTTAGAGCTAATCATCTGCGTCTTTAGTTTTGTATTGTGTATCTTGGAGGTGGAACTTGCAAGAGTGTTTCATGGAACATAGGCAGGTATATCTTTAGTGCTCAGGTTTTTTGGAGTTGGGAGGGTGTGCAAGCCAACCAAGTGACTGGTTTTGACGGAGTCTAGACTTAAACTATGTTGTATTAAAGAAATTTGAAGGTTGGTTTTGGTAAATGTGAATATGTCTTCTTGCCATGTTTTTGATCCACAAGTTACAATTTATACATCTATCTTTTGATGGCAAAACAATTCCAGTTGGTAGCTGGAATATGTATGTGCGCGGCCGCGCGCTTGCTATGTAAGATTTTATGCACTGTGCAGGCAAATTATGAATGTATATTTGTATGTAACTTGGTAGTGATATGTGAAGAATTCCTCGTCTTGATCTCCAGCATTCAAGCGAGGAGGGCCAGACATAATATGGCCCCCTATGTCCATTATCCACTTATTTGCTCTGTACTAGGATCTGTACCAATTTGGGCTTATGTATCTCTCCGAGTTCCAGGGCAGTGGTCCTCAACTGTTAAAATGGTTTACATGCATGTGAGCCTAGTACGAACTGTTGCAGTCTCTGAGGCAGAAATTTAGAGATCCATGATTCTGTATCAAAATTTCTTTTTCCGTTCTAGTTTCCTGGGTAATCTAATAATCTTACATAATTAGCAAAAGGGTTGGTCTCTCCGTTGCTTGATATCGGGTGAAAAGGAAGGAAAATAATGATTTTGCACTATTTTACTGCTGTTCTTTTTTCTCTTTTCAGAACATCAAGATTCGAGCTTTTTGTAACAAAGCTGATCTCCTTTAGCTGTCCATACCGATTTCCTGGGGATGTGTTTTTCAAAGTTGGTCTGTTTTGAGTGGACTGTAGTTAATATACTACCCTACATTTTGACAATTCAGGAACTCTCCCTGCTATGTCAGAAAAAAGAAAGGGGAAGAGAAAAAAATAACCATGTCTATGTTGGGAAAAATAGGAATTAGGGAATTGAGAAGATAATTCATTAGTAAGTAGGGCGAAAGTTTTGGCAAATCTGGTTATGGGGAAAAAAAAATACTACTGAACAATGAGGAATATATTAGAATACCCCCATTACCATCCAGAAAGCATGCACCTTCCAAAGTCTAAATCTCTGGCTCAGAAAGTAGATCACAAATTCACTATCAAAACTGCATGAAAATGGCCACTCATAAGAGACTGAAGGCGCCACCATTACCACATTTCTATCTGGCAAATATGTCCAAATCCAAACAAAACTTACATTGAACTATGATGTTATGTTGGAGGGTAGAATCAGAATGTGGATTTATTGTCATTTTTGCAAGAAAGAAATATTACTGAAGAGGGCGAAGCGCCAGAGACCCAAAGCAGCTCTTTGAATATTGTTGTTTAGCATTTATGTGATTTGGAAAAACATATTAACTCATATCATCATCATAGGTGTTAAACCAAACCTGGAAAAGGACCCGGACAAAGGGACCATTTGAAATGGACGGTAGGTAGATGAATCAGCTAGTGGGTTAATAGAATAATATTTGCAATTTCATAATAATAATTTTAGTGCACATAAAATTTTTTAAATAAAGTACTTTTAAATAATAATTAATGTACTTTGAAAGATATATTCTAAACCTATGATAAAAAGATTTAATTGCATTTTATTGTTCTTTCACATAATAGACTATGTAATCAGAGATAAAACAAATTTATTTTTGTTTAGTTTCAAGGAATTAGCAGCATGAAGGAACATTTAGTTATTAAAAAAAGAAAAATGCAAACAAATTAATCTAAAGGAACATTTAGTTGTTAAAAAAAAAGTAGGCGTGATTGGGTCAAATCCTTATTTGATCAAATTAGGAATCCCGCCTTATTTAGTGGCTTGCTCATTGGGTTGTATAGTTCAATTGTCGGACTAGATCGAGGTGAACTTAATAACTGTGCATATAATTGTTAGATAGGAGTAACATTTTTCTAATGCCAAATTTGTCAAAACTATTACCTTGTTATAAATTTTCATTCTCCTCATCATCTTATTCTTAATTTTCCCTTGGGGTTTGAAAGTTCAAAATAGGAAAAAATGGTTAAAAGATGAAAAATGATTAACGTGCTGGAGTGAGGCAGATGGGACTCGAACGAGGTCATGTTGGCGGATAATTTTTCTTTTTCGGAGACAACAACTGTAATATATTTTAATTTATCCTACACTAGGGGAGGGGATGGACCTAAGGAAGTTTAGGGATAATTCGGAGGGGACTGAATCACTACCAGACCAAACGGGTGCACTGCGCACACGCCTGAATTTTTTGAAGCAAATCCACATTATAATGTAGCAATTGGTGGTGCCTCCCACTCAACCAAGCCTTAAAAGCTTGATGGTGGCCACCAACTCAAAGGCTGGTGGTTATGTTGGCGGATAATCAACAAACTAACGGAATGTTTTCAGGTTATAAAACAAAACTGGAATTATTAAATGACACCAGAATGATACATCCTTCTCTCTCTTTCTCTCTCTCTCAAATGCTGCTCTGAATTGGAGCTCACCATTTTGCCACACTGCAATAGAAAAGTTTTGTCAGGGTAAATTCTACTTTGTCTCTTCAAACTATAGGCAGAATCTCACTTCAATTCCTAAATTTTAAAATGAAACATATAAATCTTAAACTATAAATCCACCCCACTTTATTCCAATTTTTGATGGAATGCACAAAATCTAATGAAATAGTTCCCAATTCTGTTAGTTGTTATTATAATTAAAAGTTAACCAAATCCAACAGGGACATAAACATAATTTCATAAAATCCAAAACTTTTGTGACACTTTTTATTTTTTCCATTGCCTTTTCCCTTCTCTTTCCAAGCCATTTTCTTTTGCTGCAAACTCTTCACCATTCTCACCACTGCCTCTCTCCTCTTCCCCCGCCACCCTCCCTTCCTCCCTCCATTCCTCTCTCTTCTCCTACCTTCTCACTCCCACTCACTCTCTTCCTTCCTTCCAAGAAAGAGGGGGAGGAGGGAGAGAGGGTGGCAGGGGTTAGAGGAGGGTGGTGGGGATGGTGGTGGAGAAGGCAATATTCATGGGTTTTCATTTTCGCAAGAGGAGGGGATGGTGAAGATATCACTATTATTGAGGGGTGAGCAAAATTATCCGCAAACTTGAAAATTTGACATATTCGATTCGATCCGATTCAAAAATTAGTACACCCGATCTGTATTATTTGATCGGGTCAATAGAGGGTTGGGTACCCGTTAAAATATGGGGCAGGTTAGGGTCACACAATTAAAAACCCACGAGCACTATAAAAACCCGCCCCGCATATATATATTTATTTTTATACTCATACTATAAAATAATATTTTTAAAACTAAATAAGCAATTTCATTGAACAAATTATATTACAAATATAAGAGACTATAGTTTATTTATAAAACTCATTTGTAAAGGTCATGATCTTATATTTTATAGAAAAGAATTTAACTAATGTAGAACATATATTTTAAAAAATATGTTACTTATTTTTAAATTTTTATTGATATTGAATTCTTTTTAATTTTTTTTGTATTCTATTTGCACGTTTGTTTCTTAGTAGGGGACTTTTTTGAGAAAAAAATCTTTATTAAATTTTTTATGAATCTGTAAAATGTAAAATTAAATTAGTATAAATTATTTTTTTAAATAATAAGTAGGACATGACGGATATCCGCTGATCCGATCCTATTTTAACGGGTATCCTATAACGGGGTACCTGCTAATATGTGAGATGGATAAGAGACAAAAAATAGTTTACTCGCAAGGTGCGGGTTGGATCAGTACAATGATAGACGGGACGGATACCCGAACCATACCGACCCTACTGCTATCTAGTGTTCAAAGAAATGGGAGAGGCAACGTCGGAGGATACCGTCCCAAACTTTAAGGCCTGCCTAATCCCCGACCCCGTTTGCACTTTCTCAGGTGATCAATTTTATCATCAAGGATAAAGATGTTGGTCAGAGAGCTCGCCTGCATCTACACTTCTTGGATTCTTTACGACGATGGCATCCATGTCACTGCAGAGAAGATTGCTACATTGGTGAAGGCTGCGAATTTGATCGTGGAATCCTACTGGCCTAGTCTCTTTGCCAAGCTTTGCAAGAAGAGGAACATCGAAGATCTTATCGTCAATTTTAGCTGTGGCGGTGGCGCTGCGGCTCCTGTCGGCGGTGGTGGTGCTACCCCTGCCGCCGCTGAGGAGAAGAAGGAGGCGGCCAAGGAAGAGAGTGATGAAGACATGGGATTCAGCTTTGTTTGATTAGGTGTTTCTCAAGCTTATTCTCTTATAGAAAATAATTAGGATCAACCAGTTGGTAGTTTTTTGGTATACTTTTTATGTTATTTAAAGAAGTGGATCAGAGAAGATATTTCGCAAAAGAGTAATCTTCGTGGGCTTGAATTATCATCAGTACAGAATATGCATATCAGCTTCTTGTGTCGAACCATTTTCCTGCTGGCGAAATCAGTCGTTATGCAACATTTACATTTGAGTTTGAGTTACCCGAGCGAAATCAGTGGTTTTTTTTACTTTTATAACTTGAAGGTATTGATACGAGTTGCTTTTTTATTATTAAAAAACTCTGCTAAAAACAAAGCAAGATAGAACGAGAAGCCATTGAAAATAAAAAAGGAAAGAATAATCATAAGAATAAAATAAAAAAAGAGGAAAAAAAATTACTACAAAGGGATAAAAAAGGAAAGGAAAATTAAAAAAAGGAAAAAATTAACCAAAAATGGGTTTTTTGTTAGGTGTAAAATTTTTTATTTGAAAATCATAAAATTACATTTATGTCCCTATTAGGGTTGGCTAACTTTAATTATAATAAGAACTAAAGCAACTATTTTGTTATGTTTTATGCATTCTGTCAAAAACTACAGTAAAGTAGGATGGATTTTGTAGTTTAAGGATTTAAGTGTTTCATTTTGAAGTTTAAGAATTAAAGTGAAATTTGGCATATAGTTTGAGGGGGACAAACTAAAAGGTACTTTTTTTTGTTAAAAAAAAAAATAAAAGGTACCTTTTTGAGTTTTGAGCAAGAAAGAAAAGGTTAAGTCCTACTCTATTTGGTTTATAGCCTAGATTGGATAGGAGGCCTTGTTTGGATTGCCTTTTCCGTCGGAAAATTACGTCGTTTTCCGTGATCACATTTACCTATTACCTTTTTCCCTTACATACATCAAATCGTTACAGTAATTTTTCCATGAAAAATGCAATCCAAACATTCCGCCATCAAATATTTCATTCTTCCTTCTAGTAATACGTGTGTGGTGCAATTCGGGTAAAGATTTGTTGTCTATACTACACTCTTTCTTTCAAAATTTGGGGTTGGACAATTTCCAATTACTCAAAAATTACTGAAGGCCATGCATCTACTGCACTATTCCTATTTCCTAAGCTGAAAAATGCAGCAAAAATTTACGTTTTTTTTTGTAAAAAATTCCTTAAAAAAAAAGTAAAACCAAATAAAATGACTCTTTGCCCATGCGGACTATATTGCCCTATGTTTTCAAGGTCAAAGGCTGGAGATGTTTGTTCCCTTTTGGTTTTTTTCCACTACCAAATGACTAGTTTGGTGAGGGATATTTCATTAAAAAAATTTCTATATTTTTTATGATTATGTTTTTAAAATTTCTTAATATTCTATATATATTAAAATACTACGATACATTTCCTATAAAAATTTCAAAAAATTGCAATCCAAACCAGTGTTGTCAAAATCGCGATCCGGATCGTAGGATCCTACGATTCGGATAACCAAAATCAATCCGAATCGTATTCAGAGTCGCAAATTGTATTAATCTACATAGAATCGCGTAGGATCGTAGTAGGATCGTGTAGGATCTTACGATCCTACAATTTTTTGCAAATTTGTGAAATACGAGACTCCGTTTTGCAAGTGAATGAAAACATTTGTGGTAGGTTTGTGATTTATCAAAGAATTGCAGCTTTTAATTGTAATTTTTTAACAATTTTTGCCTCAAAAAAGTCAAAAAAGCTCTTATTCTTCTCCTCTACTCAGTTATCTGTCGTTGACTCGTTTCTTCATTTTTCATTTCAACCTTCATTTTTCAGTTTTCACTTATTCTCCACTGCTGCACTCCAACCAACAAGACGATATCGCTGTGGGTTCTACCAAATACCGAGTACCAACATCTGAACAACGGGAAAAATTTGATTCAGATTCTACACAGGTTTGCACTTACTATTCTGGTTTTGAATGTCCTAATTTGACACTGTTTTCTTTGTTCTTCTTTTTTTTGTTTTTGTTTTTGGATTTTTTCAATTGTCCGATTGGATCTTTTCAGTTTCAACAACATGATTTTGATTTGCCTACCTGTTTATAACGTTGATTTGTCTAAATGTCATCAAGTGAAATTTGCAATTAAAACACAGAGCGCTTCAGCTCACATAGATTATTGTTTGCTTACTATTGATTGCAATAGCTAAGCACATTCCTTCAGCTGAAAAGTATTGGGTGTCACCCGAACTTATGATTTCCTGACCTTTATTTTTGTTCTTAAGTTAGAAAGGTGCATTAATTGCCCAGATTTTCTTATTTAGACCAGAAAGATGGGTTGCTTTTGAACTTTTTGTTAACAAGTTTGAAAAATCTAATTTTTTCTAAATTTTCAGCTCAAATCAACATTTAGCCTGGCTTTTCTCATAGTATTACTTTGCAATGGCTATAATTGTGAAAAGAAAAATGCTATATATTTATTACTTATCAGACAGTAAGTAAAAAATGCTATACATTTATGAATAACTTATTTATTTGATATCTTTTAGAATGTACAAAATGGTATATGAATCTGAAATTTATTAATTTAGTAAATTTAGAAGCTTTTGGTGGGATCTTACGATCCGATTCTGTAAAATTAAAATCGATCTTACGTAGGATCCCGATTTTACAAACCTTGATCCAAACAAGACTAAGGTTGGTTTTCCATCATCTTATTTATCTTTCTATTCTCCACCCCTTCTCCCTTTTTGGGTATTTAAAAAAGCAAGAAAAGATGAAAATAAAAACTTCCTCGTCTCTCGTTTAATTTAAGAGAAAGAAAGAGGGAAGCTTCTTATTAACTCTACAGGTCGGCCCAGACGCGACTAAAGGTTGGACAGATTGTGATAGTAGTTCAGCCATAAGCTAGGGAGATTTTTCAGTCCCTGTAAGTTTGTTAATTTCTGCACATATTTTTAGCAATTTATACCTTGCAAGGTTTTCTTATTGGCGGGGGCGAAATAGTTTAAGCCTTTATGTTTATGTACAGCTCTACTTATTTGTCTATTTTTTTCTTCAGCTCTACTTATTTTCTTCAAACTTACTAATTTGGGTGAATTTGGGAGATGTAATAATTGAAGCAGCTTTTTAGTTGTTCTCTTCTTGCAAGCCATCTAGTTAAAAACTGAAAAAGATTGGAACTTTGTTTTGATTTCAAGAATTTTAAGAATTTCCAACCAAATGCCGCCTGTATTTCAGCTTTCTTTATCAGGGTTCCTGTGGTATCTTAATTGAAAGTGCTTCTAGATTTTACATTTAAATTTCTTTTACCTTTTCTATTTGTTTTTTTTTGGGGGGGTGGGGAGGGAATTCGAAAGATAAAAGTTTCGTATATTATTCTTTATTCTGTTTGCGGAATTTGTAATGCTGAATTAACTGAGTGTATATGCTAGCAACAAGATCATGTTGCCAAGCATTTGGATTGAGTTAGGCAGCTGCCCTTTAAATTGGAGATAGCTGGCGAGTTCTTGAATTTTCATCTGATTGAGTTCTGTGTTAGTTAAGCAAAAACCCATCTTTTTTTTTGCTTTTTTCCTTCCTTTTTAAACAAAATAGATTCTGAATTTTGTGAATGTTCACCACGGGTTAAGCAGCCAATGGAATGGGTGTTTAGTGTGAGAATCTCTGATGTCAGCGTCAATGATTGAAGTTTATTGTTTGAGAAAGATAGAGTGGTGGTTTTGTCTACTTGAATTGCATGTAGAATGACACTCTCTTCTTCGTTGTTCACCAAAAGATCCATCATTGTTTATTTCTTAATCTACTTGGATTAGCTACTTTATTTGGCCGTTTTGTGAATTCACAGAATTTATCATGTATTGATAGTTTATAAGAGCTAATAAAATGGAAGAGAAAATAAGCACTGGCTGTGATAACCACAAGGATACCATTTTTCAGCCCCTCTCACTTACGCAATAAGCATAATGGAGCAAAATGGTGATTCATTAGCAGTATAAAGCAGCCTAGCTTAACATCTTCTCTATTAGTGGTTTGCAGGATAAGAAAAATTTCCCTGTGGTGGGTTGTCCCTGATAGGAATGAGCAAAGTGCGTTGAAATCACGCCTGAGATTGCCTGGAGTAAACTTGAAAAATGAGAAAGAATGTAAGGAAAAGTTCTTTTTTTTTTTACCTTCTAATTTGTAGAGTACCATGGTTGTTAACTGTTTTATTTGGCAGAGAAGTACTGTTGCTTTTTCCTCATCTTCATATGTAGTGACTAGAAATCTGTAATGCTATGAAAATAAAATAGTTTAATAAGGATAGGGTATTATTTGAAATATTATTGGAATAATTACTGTAGCACTTTTTGTGATGTGATGTATGTGAGATAAAAAGGTGGGTTGGGAAATGTGTTTATGATGCAAGCGAAATATTATTTGCGATAATAGTGCTATCCAAACACTCCCAAATTTTATTACAACAGAGTTGAAAATCCCATCTTAGTCTTTTTTAGCACATAAGAGAGGATTGCATGTTGCAGTTGGGCAGGAGGTTGGAGGGTACAGGAAAGGGAAGGAGAAACCTATGAAGAAAAGGAAATCCAATCATATGTGGGTCATGCTCAAAGTTAGACAGTCTTATATGTCTTGAGGTCGTCAACTAGGGGGTAACTGACAGTCTAGTTAGATGGCTAAATGAAGGCAAGAATCTTTTTCCTTGTTCTGGAGCTGGGGAGGGTGGGTGTGTTCTGCGAACTACAGACTTGTTTTGGGGATGGTGCATGGGTGGGTTTCTGGGAAGAGGGTGTGGAGATGAGCATAGAAAAAGTAAACTGTTCATGAAAACTTACATGTTGATTCTTAACTATATATGGACCAATTTTTCCTTTCAACCATTTAGCTCCACCTACATCCAGCCTGCTTATTCATATTTTTTTTTACTGTTACACCTTGCCAGTCTTTTAACTCAGATAATTTATTGTTTTCTTAATTTCCTTTTTATTTGTCTGTATTGTAGAATTTTCTGCAAGAGGAGGATAATCACTTGGAGATGACTCGGGCTAGATGTAAATGTTTTACATTGAATTTTCTTTCTTTATTTTTTTTCTTTTGCGTCTTACTGTCTTAGTAGTAGTTTGTTTGACATAGTTCTGAAATTGGAATGCATTTTTCTTCTTGGAGTCTCAAATGTGCTTAAAAGGCATGGAGAATTAGCAGAACGCCTGTCTAGGTAATGTTTTTGGAGTTTATCATTTTTTTTTACTATTCAGTATTTTTTTCCAAGTTGTAACTGTACGTCTCTTTTTGAGCTTTTTGTTTGAATTCATCCTTATTCATAAGAAAAATAATTAGCTTCAAGCTGGGAATCAGAAGATAGAATTTTCTCCTATCTTACTAAATGTGCTTTATATTTGAAGAGAGAAGCAGTATTATAGGTGTTGTTTACTGGTCGTTCTACTACTGGAAGGTTGGGATAAATTTATATACTTATATCATAATTAAGAAAAACATTATGTGCTAATTAACATATCTTGATGTATAAAAATCTCCATGCAAGGTAGACATCTTCAGTCCTAGAAACTTAGGCTTAAAAAATTTTGGTAGATAGGATATTGCTAGAATTCTTTGCCTTTTGATATATATATATATACATATATATATTTCAGCTGTCCATATGCAATTCTGCACGTATACTACGTTAGTTGACTTAAATTTAATAGAGAATGATGATTAAAGGTTGTAGACACAACTTAAAATGCCCAGCCTCATAAGCCTTGTGCTTAATGACCTGGAAGCAAATAGCCTGCTGCTCTGAATTGAGGTCCTTTCCTTGAAATTGTTTGCATTTTACCGCATACAGAAAGGGCAGCTTTCTCCTAGATTCTGATTAATTCTGGACTAGTCCAGCAGCTGTTGTACTTGCTGTTCCAACGTGTTATCTTGGGGGGTCAATGTTTTGAGTGGTACGATGATTCTTACTCCTCATGTTATGATGACTGTCTCACGCAAAACATAGCTTGGGGAGTTTTCACTAGGAGTAATTCTGTCCAAGACATTAACATCATTCCCTTAAAGTCAAACTTGATTTGAGAATATGATTACCAGCGTCAATGGCTCTGATATCACTATCAAAAGCTTCAGTTTGAATTGAAATTTTTGGTTTACAAACCCAAGAGCACTTGGATGCTAACAGTATCTGAAGTGAGTAAAATGATGGAAAATATGGAAGTATCAGAATTTGATCAAGGAATTTATTTCATTTTAAGTTTTTCTCTGCATCTTGATATCGTTTCCATTTCCATGCAATGCATCACATTTGGTCTTTAAGTTACATGAAGGAATAAAATCTGATAAACAAAGCTTAAGAATGGAAATATGAAGCCATTGGAAAAAGCAATCGCCAAACCATACAATGCGCTCGGAAAAAAAAGTCAAAGGTTAAATGGGAAGTGGCTTTCAAACGTTTGCACATGCATACAGTGTCATGTTGCTAGTAGGTTTTAAATGTTACTATCATACTTCTGAAAGATAGACGTGCTTTAATAACATTTGTTATAATTGTTCTGGAAAAGTTTCTTAGAGGTGACATTGAAGTGGGCTGAGATATGAGGGAATATTATGGTTACTGCAGTCCCTGGCTAGAACTTATCGACTGTTAAAATTTTTTAGGGCAGAATTAGTTACACATGCAGTAGTTGTTTTCTTGTCTGATTACTGTTTGCAGTCCCTGGCTAGAATCAAAGTCTACACGTAGCACAAGCTACTTGTAAATTGCTATATTGGAAAGTAAAATTGTCAACCCTTCTGTTATATCAGGGACTCTGATAAGATGATATTTGAGCGTTTGCAGAGAGAATTTGAAGCTGCTATTGCTTCTCAAACTCAAGGTATGTTTGCATGTAACCCTTGATATAGCTGAAGTTGGTGATATTTTTTTTGGTACTTCAAAGAAACTGCTAATAGTGCTTTTAACTTCTACATTTATATCTAATAATTATAAGATTTGCACTTGCTTTACTAGTGTCATTATCTGTTACATGACAAATTTGGGATTGTTGATAGTATCTATCTTGACTTTTCTCCTCTTCTCAGTAAATCGCATTAACTGTTAGGTTATCACATGTTCCATATTTTGACGATTGAGGCTCTGTTTGGTTGTGCATAAAATACTTTTTTGGAAAATGTGTCCATCCTTTTCCTCCTTTTCTGTATAGCCTCTGTTCTTCAATTTGTCCCTCCACCAGCTTCAAAACTTTTATGAGGATGGATATTTTTCTTGTAAGTTCTATATTATACATTCCTTTTTCAAGAAGCTTTTTACTATGCAGAAATTTCTTTAGATGGTGAGCAGTGGAATGATGGATTATTGGCTACAATAAGGGAGCGGGTATGCTGTTTCAAATTCCACATGACTTGTAACCTTGGGCTTTTCTTGGGCAGTGGTGATATAACTGTTCTGTTTGAAATATTATATCTTTTCTTTACAACCCTGTGCTTAATATTCTTCTATTATGAAGCCATCGGCTAGTGCTTTTATCTTTTAGTTAAAGAAGGAGATAGATATAAATTGAGAATTTCATGGTTTAGTGCTTTTTTTTTTGGTATATTTAATTTTCAACATTAATAAAGTGCTATTCCTGAAATCAAAGCTCTTTCAAGTACTTCTAGTAGAATTCTTCTGCTTGCAAACAGACTCACTGCCTAGTAGTTGAAAGGATGTCTGCTTAACATGACTGGTGCTAAATGTAGTAAAGTGGCAAATTTTGCTGGTTCTAGCTAATAGTCTGCTGTATAACTTGCTTTTCCTGTTTGGGGTAGATACCCTGTCATCTTGTTTTCAGCTTTCATACTGCATGTTATATTGACTGATACTCACGTGAAGAGGTCCTAAATTGCATCAGGTTCATATGGAGGCTGAAAGAAAGGCAATGCAATTGCCAGGGGATACAAGCATGTTGCATGGTCTTCCTTTTCATGATAAAATCACTTACAAAGTTGCAAACAAGGTATATTCTGGCCAGTGAATATATATACTCAAGCTGGTAATTTACTTAAATAATTTCAATTTAGATGTTTAAGAGTATTGAAATATAACTTGGGCGCGTTGTTGCTTATGACCTACATAACAGCACTAGAAAGAAGAAGTATTGTAAAGTTATCTATCTTTTTCAGTTGTAGTTTTGCAGGTATTTATCTGCGATCCCTTTGTAGAACTTTGTCGCACTTTGTGCACTGGATTAGGACTCTATTCCCTGTATACATTTGCCTCTCACATAGTTTTCTTGTTCAAGTAGATGTGTAAGAATATCTTTGTATTCATACATATTCTGATCCCCGAAACCTTTTTGTAAAATTAAGCATTCAAGAGCGAACAATATTTGGGCTTTTTACTTAAAAGACTAATGAGCCATTGATGCAAATTGTTCAAATCTATAATTTCTCATAGTTTTACAGAATTGTGCCATATTTTGTTTATTGAGCAGATTATCTGTTGTTTGGAAGGAGCAAGGATCGGCATACAGTATGAGACAACATTTGCAGGTAAATTTGGAAATTCATCACTGAACATTGGTGTCAGAAACATGTATTCTGTTCCATGATTATATATGTAGCTGTTTTGTCTTGTGTTGCGATACATTGTTGAGGAAATGATCGTACTTGACTATGTTGATATTTGTTGCCATCTATGTGTAGTTTCTTGCCTGCAGATGAAATCATTTTTGGGGAAAATGGAAGCCACATAAAGTGCATTTAGGTTGATTGAATAACAAAGAGATAACGAATTGAGCACTGGAAAAAACAATTGCAGCTATGATTTATTGTAGCTTTAGAAAATTTTCCGTAGTCTTTAAGGTGTCTATTTGTATCTTGAAGCAGAATGGATGTCTCTGACTAGGGTGATGTGGTTTTTTATTGTTGTGAAGGATCTCTTATACATTGCCGTTTTAGATTTGGTGCCATTTTGTATGTTGTATATTGGAACTTTTAGCTTTGCTTTTCATTCTCTTTGATTTTAAACTAGGTTGTCAATATATCACGTAGTTCTCCAAATAGCAATTAAGTAAAAAGCAATGCATCTGGTTTTGCAATATTGCAGGAGAACCCTGTGAATTGTTCCACTGTGTGCTTGAAAGCAAGTCATTTCTTGAAAAGATGACTGTCCTTGAGCATACAGTACCTTTTTTCCTACCAATACGTGAAGCTGAAAATGAGTTTCTCTCTTCAAATGCGATGGTGATATTTATAGCTTTTGATTTTTCACATTAATATTTCCTGTCTGATTTTGTTTTAATGTAGCTTTCTGCATTTTACCTCCAGAAATTCATAGATCATGTAGGAGATCTATTGCAGGCCTATGTTGATAGGCGTGAACAGGTATGATGCGTAACAGAAGAAAGTTTGTGGAATGTTGGTCTTGATGTTTAGATAGTCACAGATATTGGATAATGCTACAAGAGTTTTGCAGAATTCTCTCTAAATTGGAGTTTCTGACTCATACTTGGATCAAGCATGTACGTAGTTTAAGTTGCTATTTGGTTCAGACATACCATGGCTCTGTGAAGCCTACATAAGACATGCTCAAGTAGCTATATTTGTTTCATTACCTGTCCCTGAAAAAGAACCCCATCTCTGTCTATGCTTGTTCCAAATTTACTTAATTAGATTCAAGATTATTTTAATCCCACTTTTCCTATTAGTATTGAACTGGGCACCAGAACATATTTCAAAAGTCAAAGGACAATCTTGCAAATTTATTATTCTCCTGCAAATTTTGAGCATGTGAAATTCTTAACCTTTAAAAGTTAGATTTGTACGAAAGTCCTTTTCATGATGGAGAGATAATATTTATGCGCATGGTTGTGCAACAATGACAGTTCTATAGAAGGCTGATTACTTGATATTTACCACCTATTGTCTGTTTGGATGGTTGGAATGCTGCCACGTATTTCAGTGATATTAAATGGAAATTTCCTGAATTTAACATGTTATTATCTTCCCATTTCTTGTGATACATTTTTGAAATCAGTTTGGTCTATTTCCAGCTCCCTTTTCTTGTGGTTTTCAGGTTCGCCTTATCAAGGAATTATACGGAAATCAAATCAAAGAACTTTACCATAGTCTTCCGTACCACATGGTTGAATTTTTGCTTGACGATTATGATTGGTAGGTGGATTCAGCTTTCTGCCTATGATTTTGGTTTTGTTTTGTAATGATGATTAAAAAAAAAGGGCTGGTCATAGGTGTAATGGCAAAATAATTGTTTATTAGTAGTTTAAACAGATAATTTGTTGAATGCATAAATAACTGCAAAAACGTGGTCTTTTTCTGCAGTAAGGTGACAGTAAGTCTTAGATATGCAGATCTTGTCTCTATACTTCCAACTGGAGTCAGTGTCCTGGCATGGCCAATGCACAGGAATTTCATGAACAAGAAGGGAGGCGGACCATTAGGGAGTAAAACCATTCCAGAAAGGCTGTCTTATGCAGAGGATGCTTTACGAACCATGAGTTTACCTGAAGGTATTAAGTCAATAGAGATTTAGCCATATTGTATAATTTGCATTAGTGATGCATTGAGAGGCTTTTCTTTCGATTTTATTCAGAGAAGGAACTTTCCTTCTTCAACATTGCATGGGTATCATTGTTGTAAAATCTTTGGTTTTCGGTTCTCACCTGTCATTGATCATCATCAAACAATTGTCCTATGCTTAATTCTTCTTTTAATGGTTTATATGGTTTTTTTTTCACAAAGCTTGAATGGTAAGACATGAATTTGCTATTTTGGATGTGAAAAGTATGTTCAAGATGCACAGCCTGGAAAAAGGGATACATCTACTTTTGCACATATAATTGAAAATTAAAATGCTTTGCGAACCAAAACCATTTATAGTGTCCTAACCTGAACAATAAAATGTATCACAGAAATTGAAATATAACCAGTTTCAATGTATGCTTAGTCCATGTTATTCCTGCTCAGTGGCGCACAGTGATAATTAGCTTACATGAATTGAGCCCATAATTTGGATTCCTAGTTAAATATCTCCCATCTCACTTGTTAGCCAGCTGCATACTCTAGTGTTAATCAGGTTGAAAATCTACAGTTACTGTTTTTCTTATGTATCCTGAGCGCCATGAGCAGTCCTCTGTAGATTTCGTCGACATATACTTTTTAACGACAGATTCCAGTTGGAAAACTGATCTAGAATTCCTGTATGATTGTAGAATTGTTATTCCGCGCTCTCGTAGAAGTTCTGGAATTGCCACTGGTTCTGCTGTATTATTTTGAAGAATAAACTTGGCATGCTTTAGAAGTATTAGATATGTAGCTGTTTGTACACTTAATTTGCACCAAAAATTGCTATTCTTGATTCACGGGATTTGTTGCCGACTGGAAACGTGGTTTCGTTTCTGACACGTTCTTGGTTTCTCTGTTAATCAAGTGCTTTAATTGAAATCCTTTGGTTGTGGTGAAGGGATCTAAGTTGGGGTCCCGTTGAAGCAGACTTATATATAGTTGTGTGTTAAACTGCGTTTCTGGAGGATTAATATGCTAACACGCTGACATGCTTTCCTTTGCTCCCTTCAGCTTACGCAGAGATTGTTTTGAACCTCCCTCATACTCTGCAGGAGATATATCCGCACAATGCTTCTTCATAATCTCTCAACTTCATCACTGTAGAGAACGCTGAGAAATGGAGAGATGGTTTATGCAGAGACATTGATTTGCCAGTCACAGTGCTTGTTGTTCCTGAGCGGAGTATGCATAGGTGAATTTTGATTGGAGTAAGAGGTTGAGTTCTATCATTTCTCTTGGTTGTAATGCTATAAGCATCCAGTCTCTATCCTCCACATGAATGATGATTTTTTTGGGTTGCTGATGTTACCGTGCATATCCCATTGAGGAGAAGCTAGTAGGATAGTAACGGGACCATATATATATATATATATATATTGTGCTTCTGCTTTTAGGTTGACATCATGTCTGCTCCACAAAGCTAAAGCAGTAAAATCCCTGTTAAAGAGGGAGGGGGGAATCCCTATGTTTCTGTATGGATGGTAATCATAGTCTCTAGGAATTTAACTTTTGTCTTGTTGGGGTCGGCATTTGGCAAGTATGATCATCATGTCATTCCCTGTGGCTTTTCCCATCCTGTAAATACATGTAGGACAGGTGGAGGACTTCTTAGGACGTGGCCCAATGGAGATTTTGTCAGCTCATGTAATGGGCAAACATAGAAGAATTTCTCATGAGCCGTAGGGGCCGTTATACTGGTAGAGTATTCTTCACAATACAGAGGAGGAGGAGGAACACGGTGGTTGGTTGCCGACAATTGGAAAAACAATATGAATAGCATCATAAAAGTAATCAAAGCAAATACCACAACGAACGAAAGGGGTGTGCCATCTCTGGCTGGCCTCGGCCCATGTCATGTCAGTGAGTACATTTGCTTGGAAGCCATCCGTAAATGCATGAAACCACGTAGTGTGTGTACATGCTCTGACCTTTCTAAAATATTAGTCACTTTTTTCTGGTGCTTTTCCTCTTGGTCTTCTGCGTTCCAAAATCAAAGCTGACAATGATTGTTAGCTAACTTTGTGCATATGGCAATTTTCCACTAGCAGAAGATGCGGACAAAGTCCATATCAAAATCAACTTAACCACCTCATTATCTTATCCGACTGGCAGGAATTTGCACCAAGATAAATGAGTACTCCCCCTGCTCACACTAAAAGATCCATCCCCACCAGTATTGAAGGTAGTTCAGCTGTCTAAATTCTTCCATATTTTGATCAATTTATAGCACATCTAACGATCTTCCAATAAATCACTTTTTCTGCTTAACTATTTGACAATAATTTTGCTGCACATCTTCTTCTTTTTTGCAATGCCGAAAGCCAAAAGCCAAAAGCAATTCTGAGATCAAATCGTGGTGGTCGTGTTCCAAACTGATACAACTAGGCGATTCTAGATGACTCTCGAGCAATGTCAAACACGGGAGAGGAGAAGTAACTTAGAACCTAGAATGACTCTTGCTACGGACATACTATTTGGCCACCATTTACAAGTTACACCACTCTATTCACAGGCACAGCTACACAACATAAAAGGGTTTTTAATGCTAGTGTATAAGATTAGCAGTACAAATTTTTAGTCCCATGATTCAAATAAAGATGGAACGGCCCGGCAAGAAAATAGTTAAAAAAATCACACACAAACACATGTTTGCTTTTTTCTGTTTACTTTGCTGCTGTGGCTCTTTAATGTTCCTTTAATTTAAAAGACTGAAGATGGGCATATGTGGCTCAGGGGGCCAAAAAAACATTTAACAGGAAATTCAAAGTACAGCAATAATCAAATGGCTAAATGATTCTTTCAACTTAGAAACCAAATGCAACTAATATTATTAATTGTTGGACAATGGTATACGCTCATCAAAACTCTTTGCTAGAACAGACACAGACGAAATTTGTGTTGAAGTGATGGTTTGACAACAAAGCGGTAGTCCTACTATTAATTTGTTTTTCTTTTTTGATTTTATATTTTTTTTGACAATGATAATATTTATATAATCCCATCTTTTCCGTGAAATTTGCGTTGAAGTGATGGTTGAGGAGCCATGTATGACAACAAATTTTCATGTAAAAAGAAAACCTCAATCCTACTATTAATTTATTTTCTTTTAATTTTATATATATATTTTTTTATAATGATAATATTTATATAATCTAATCTATGACGTGAAATTTGCGTGGAAGTGTCAAAGTGATGGTTGAGGAGCCATGTATGACAACTAAGTTTTAGTCCTACTGCTAATTTGTTTTCTTTTGACTTCGTACTCATCTTGGACAATCAACCATAGTAGCAGGCAGGGCTGACTCATATTATATATAGAGAATTAGAGGCAGGAGTAGGACAGTAGTATCTGGTTCAATACAACCGCAACCCAAAGCAAGGTGTGAGTTTTTTACTAGGAATGAGATTTGGTACACAATTATGAGCTAACTACTGATTAACTATTCATTCTCATTCCAGACAAATAAATACTAGCAGTATTTTTTATTTTTTTATTTTTGAAGGAATACTAGCAGTATTTGAGTCAAACGGGTTATGTGTTGAATTATCTTCAACATGCAAAAACGGATGCATATTATTAGTACTAATATGCTAAAAAAAATTGTGAGACAGTTGAATCGAGCGTTATATTATTATTATTAGTACTGGACAAAAAATTTGATTAACCCACAACCTGGAGCATTAAACTATTGAATATGCAAATGCCTCTAGAATCCAATGCACTGCTGTGTCCGACTAAAACACCACTGCTGATTTAGTCCCTAAACTATTTTACTAATTCTCAAAATAGTCCCTAAACTTTCTTACGAGCCAGTCGATTAAAAATAGGAATTCTGGACACTGCCCTTATTAAAAATAGAAAATGAATATTTACCGGAAATTGAATCATATAGAAAGCAACAAAAATAGATCTTCTTATGAAGAGCAAAAAAAACCGAGCTGGTGCCCTAAAAAAAATTTCACATAGATCAAGCTCAGTCTATTAAATGGAGAAAAGGAAAATAACGCAATAGGAGTATGCGAAAAACTGAAAAAAAATGGGCTAATATTATGATCACCCTTTTGGGAATTAAAGCTAAAACAAACTCACTTTCCATATAATCTAATTTCTTTGCCGATTTCTCGACAAATGTATGCTTTTCTATTGTTTTAATAAGAGTTCCGGTTAGATTGTCGACGCTGAAAGTGAAAGGTGATAAATTAAATTGATCACCCAAATAAGAAGGACTAAACTAGTTATGCAAATATACATGATGGACTGTTTGGACTTAAGTAAAATAGTTGAGGGATTAAATTGGCTCATACTTCGATTTTGTTAAAATAATTGAGGGACTAAAACTGACCCATAATGAAGTTTAGGGAGTAAATTGATGTTTTGCTTGCAGTATCCCATGGATTACAAAAGCGAATTTCTACTAAATAAATTTTTTTTAAAAATAAATGATTTTACATCTAAGAACCTCTTTTCAAACCCTAATAGGATTAATCATCAGAATGACTGTTTATGAGTATCAAGTTTTACCCTATTCTATTCATTATCATCTCTAGTTGCTTACAGGGTGGAAGTGATATTTTTTTCCAAATAAGCATAAGATTTTAGAGATTTTGTTGAACCACTTAAGTAACAAATTGTCCTTTAGCGAAGCATCTTTTTCCCTTCCTTCTAGTAATTAGAATTATAGGCAAAGCAATAGTTTTTTTTTTTTGAAAAAGCAATAGTTTAAGCTCAACTGTTGGAATTGGAAGTTTAGGAAACAAAATCCATCATGTATGCCAAAATCCATATAGTTGAAAGGTCACTCTATTGACAAACAATAAATACACGACATGGAGTGATTAGTGATATAGCCTAGGCTTACAGATGAGGAATGAAAAGTCATGAAAGAGCGAGCTATTCCACCAATTACTCGAAGAAACAAAAAGAAATAGGTACCCCACTACTAATGGTGAAAGGTCCTCCGCAAGGAAGCATATATAGCCAAGAGGATACGGCAGCTGCATGCCATGTTTTCTTTGTACAAGACCCTGGGCTGGCACTCTTCCAAGTCTAAAAAGTGAAAACAGTAGGATGCACTAGAAATCACATCTGATCTAAAATCTAAAGAGCAAGCTGTTCTCTTTTCCATGCGTTCCACAGTCCAAAAAAAAGACTTGTCATACTTTTTCTTTCTGCTGTTTTTAACTCGAGAGTACTCTCTCCTCCTCCCAAGTTCTAAAGCCATTTGCATATTTCTTTTGCAAGACCATCAACCTCTCCGTTCCTCCATCATATCCACAAGTCTCAACCCACACCTTTAAGCCCTGGCCATCCTAACAGGTTGCCATGGAACCTGATACCAGTTCCACACCAAAGCTTCCTCTATTCTCAATGGCAACCGTGCAATCACCTGAGCATTCAGGTATGCTAACCCCACCTCTATACACCTCAGCTTCAGTTCCATTTAGGTGGGAGGAAGAGCCCGGAAAACCTAGACCCTGCACCGCTCTCATCACTCTTCCCACCAGCACCACCACAGAGTCCCCCAGGTGCTTAGACCTGCCCCCTAGGCTATTCTTGGAGCCCAGCAAGATTACAAAAACACCCTCCCCCACCACAGTGCTGGAGGGCCCTTATGTGTTGGGCAGGCCTAAGTTCACCTCATCCTCATTCAGATTCTTCAGGGAGCGACAAGGGTCATTTGACAGTAGTAGCAGTAAGAGTCCCGAGAGAGGTCAACTCAGTAGTATGGTACTTGGCAAGAAACTGCACAAGGGAAGAGGACTCTTCGGTTCCTGGAGGCAAAAGACACCTAAATTTAGGTCTGGAAAGAGGGAAGCTGGGGGAAGTTGTAGCTTCGTCCATCCATCTTCAGTCTCAGGAGATGGTGCAGACGCTGGAAGTGATGATGGCAATATTCCCAGGGTTAAGATTGGGAGAATAAGAAGAAATGGAAGCTTTTCAAGTCTCTCTCAAGCCAAGTCTCAATTTTGGGTAAGTTCTCAATTACCAGCTAGTTATAATACTGCGATTACTACTTTCTATCATTTGGATTGTGCAGCTTTTGACTGGCTGCGTGGCTAAATTCACTAACAAAGTTCATTACTTTTTCGGTGGAAATCACTCAAATTTGTTGCAAAAAAAAAAAAAAAAAACCTGACTTTCCTCCCCTTTTTAACAGCATACGGGCTATGGAATGTATAAACTGTTTAGCTATCGGGCTGATCATGACTACATTTGATTGAATAGCTTAGATGAAACCCTAATGATTAGGCAGTCGAAGATTTGTTGCCGCATGCGATTAAAGTGTCTTTAATTGCATTTAACAAAGGGAAAGAATGCTAGGACTTGCTAAATAGTAGAAGTAGTGTGTGGCAACTAAAAAGTCCAAGTTCATTAAAGGGGTAGGTAGGCGGCTTCCTGTCCACAACTACAATGTTGTACAATCCATGATGGTGGTGAGGGGAGGGTGGGGCTGGCCGCGTAGGTGACGAGTTTAACCTTGGAATGGTCCTCGATTTAATAGAATACTACTTTATAAGTAAAAGCCATGTCACAGCCCATCTTATCCGTTATGCTAATCCCGGACTTGGAAATTTCAATAGTTCGCCCACTGTGGCCGGTGGGGCTTTAGAATTAGCTGGCCTTGGGCGTGTGTGTGTGTGTGTTAAATCAGTTTCATTGCAAAATGGCTTAATGCCATCATCATGAGAGAGATGGTGGGAGTGGGACCTTATTTTGATCAACGCACACACCCTCGAGTGTTGACTGTACCCCTCATATCATATGTCCTGAAACCAAAATCCGGTGGCTACCGTCTTGACCCAGTCAGTTGAGTCTCTCTAATTTACTTCGATCGTCTGTTGCACGGGTGGGTCGTTCAAGAAGGTTTGTCTTCCTGTTAATGTAGTACAGCGGCCAGGTCTGTCGTCTGTGGCGAGGCGTATGGAGTATGCTGGAGGAGGATCTGGCCACTGTACGTAAATTCTCCTTTTCTTGGGTTGCCCGCAATCTTTTAGTACGCCACGGAAGGAATTAGTTGCGCCAACGTCGGAACCATTTGAATCTCATTCCGCCAATATGTATATACGTACGAAAGATTTAAACCCCTTTGAATGCCAAAAAAGCAAAAAAAAAAAATCACATCCTTCCATCGATTGAGCTTCTTAAAAGCCTAGGAAAGAATCAATTAAAGGTTGTTATTCTCCAGATGATTTCTTTCTGGTCCCCCAGAGCTACGAAAAATATTTCATTCCCATTGTTTGTAATGTTTACCCAAAATATAAGCAGATATAACATATTTACTCTGAACATGCACGGTTCATGATTCGTACTCCTCCGTCTTTCCTGTAGGCTGCAGTGTACGAGGGATTTAAGCAAGTGCTTCCGTGGAAGAGCAGAAAATCAAAGAAAGGAGTTCTGTAGTTTACTTTGCCTATGGATATCGTGCAATGTAAAATTAACTTCTGCATGCCTAGGGATAGTCTTGATGTCGAAGTTCCTCAATCTGAGGAACGTGTGTTATTATGGCTTTGCTGTAGCTCCTACATGCAGTGCAGTAATTCTAGACTCCGACGTATTAAGCAGACACAAACGAATCAAATTATTTATTTATTTATGTACTACTGCAGAATCCCACTGCTAGTTTTGTAAGTAATCATACATAACTTCTCGTGAAGGCGATTCGTGGTTCAGTTTACCCCATTTTCCTGTCGCTTTTTTGTGTTCGGTTTTTCCCACAAGCATTTGGCTGTTACTGTGAAAGACGCCTTTGCTCAAACCTAGATTGTAAAATATCCAAAATAATACAACGCCAGCAGGAGCGTCAAAAAGGCCAAAAGAAAAAAAAAAATGTTATGGAAAACTTCATGCCTACACCAACAGCCAGATTGTCCTAGACTCGAACTCCCAGCTTAGATGAATCACCTCGAAATCCAAGGGTTAAAGGTCACAGAGGAAAGGCCATTCCCTTGTTCTATTCTATCTTGAAATCCAAGATTTGAGGTTCATCCAATACCCATTCCGAGATGCAGAAGAAAGGCAAACGACAAAAATCAATTTCAACTTATCTTTTACCATCCTGATCCTGGGTACGACCACTTGATTCATGCAAAAGAATGTTTCCTCCTTTAACTTCAGAAGCAAACCAAACTTTACGCCACAAGAGTCTACTAAAACTAGACCAATTGTGCTCCTACTCCAAATAAAACAACCAACTTTTGCATGGCGCAGCTTAGAAATGCCTAGAAAGATCTAGATCTCTATCTTGTAACTACAGACAAGGGATCGATTAATACCTCCCAAGCTTTATACTAAATGCAAGAGTTCTGCTTTATGCTGGCCCCTGACATGCATAAAATTGTATACATGCCTAATCCTCTAACCTTGATGACAGTAACCCTAAAATATGGTCACATTAAGCAACAAAATTCATCAAAATTGCCAAAAATCAAAGATAATAAAGAATGCATCAGTAAACATGACATGCAGGATACTAACTAAAGATTTTGAAAGGACAGAAAGCCAAGGAGACAAGACAGAGCATGTCCAAGCAACACGC
The DNA here is from genome assembly GCF_003713205.1 of Coffea eugenioides. Lineage (NCBI taxonomy): Eukaryota > Viridiplantae > Streptophyta > Magnoliopsida > Gentianales > Rubiaceae > Coffea > Coffea eugenioides. Next base: position 79,270,666 of record NC_040036.1, read on the forward strand.
CTAGCTAGTATGATCAAGCTCAATTTCAGTACAAAACAGTTCATAATTAGAGACAAAAATTAAAAAATTCTGGACCTTATTAAAGATTTATAATTGCATTAAGACATTACAAGAAACCGTTGACATTATCCATCACCCAGACGGACCTTACTTTTTACCAGTCATACCAGCAACCACCTGCAAAGAAGAAGACCAAACAAACAAATAAATAAATGAGTCCAACTTAAGAGGGTGAGACTAGCAGTCAGTCCGTTTTGTGTATAAATCATTACATGCTTTTTCTAGGTTTTCATCAGGGTTTCAAAATCACTTGAGAGTCAAAGGAAAGTATGTCTTTCAAAAGAATCTCAGGGGCCCAGATTATTTGAAAAGGGCTTCTAAAGAAGCCCAGAGGGGGCACTAGGAAAACTTCCAAATTATTATGACAGGGGAACACATCTGCCAAGCCCTCCCAATTGCCCAAGCTCCATGTCCACCCGAAACATAGAGAACCATGTACGCTGTTTGACCAGTTCAACTGTCTAAAATGCGAAGGAAGACAAATGTGATTAGGAAACTTCACCAACATTTGAACCTCACATACTAGTCCAAAAGCAGCTGCGACTAAGTGTACATCAAACGAATAGCTAATTTAGAGGATAAGTGTTGGCAAAATAGTTATAATATAAAAGTTTGAAAGTGTTTAAAAACAAAATCTTCATGTTCTAGCAACGGGAATTCAAAGTAAGACCGCATATACCACGAGGGAAACAAATAACATTCAAAGGTGAAAGTAATCAGACAATTCAGCATATTGAGGGATAGGTAGTAAGACTCAAACTTTAATGCTTACATCACTCAAAACAGGTTGAGGGACCTGCTTCGATGATTCAAAGGAGTCTAGTATAGGCCTCACCACTGCTGGAAGAAAGAGACCTGAGATTTTTCAGACATCAAGACATGTAAGATCAAGTTGTCTACTCTGTTTACAAAAAGGAGGAAAGTCAAAGAAAAAAGTTCTCCAACCAAGGGGAAGAGGGGAATGATGGAGAACTGTTTCAAATATCGTGCTTGCTAGATTCTCCAAGATCTATACATTTGTGGAGGCATCTTCTGATTATTAACAATCGCACTTAAAGTGATGCCAAACAAAATTGCACTAGTTTTGCATGGATCAAAATTTTGAGATCTTCCACAGATGAATGCAAAAATATGCTATTACAAATCTCCTTTGAAAGCTGAGCTACAGTGGAAAAAGAAAACTGCAATTTCACAACTATAGAATCTCAACAACTGACAACGTTTTTATAATTTCATTCATAAAATGAATAACAAAAATGTCTTACACTTTGATCCAAGGTGACATAAAGGCACCCTTAAGTCATCTAATAACATTCCACAACTCTAAGATATATGCCACATGATCAACTAGACCATAAATTTAGCATAATTCTCAAGCCAATGAAGAAGAATCGAATTGTCGATTTCACCTCCTTTGAGCTGCTATATCACTTGTTAATAAAGTCACACCTCTCCTCCTTTCCCAGTCCTACTCATTTTTGTTTTCCACAAAACGGGCACCAGAAAACCTTGAAACGTATAGTGTTACCAAACTTAAAACTATCTCAATACTTTTTCATGGCTGAATCTTATATTTTTAAAATGCAATCATTCAAAATCTTTGGCATATCTCCCTTTTGATCAATCATTCAATGTTATCAAGTTAGATGATGAAGAGCACTTTGCCAAGTACCCTATTGATGAGACATAGGCAGAACGCAGCACAATACATGATCTGTTCCCTTCCCACGTCCAAAATTCACATAAATGAAAGTTGAAAATCAAGCAGGACTCTATGAGATTGCATCAAAACTAGCAGTTTTCTTTTAAAATATTTCAATAAGTCTGGGTTACTAGCAATAATTCCAAGAGTCTAGGTTTCTGAGAGTTTGAACTATGCAATTGCAAAGCTGCCTCACGTTGAAATGCCTTCCTCCCATTATCTGCCTAAGAAAAATCAAAACTTTTTCAAAATTTAAAAAAAATGTCAAATTGACGTACTTCATCTCCTAATTCGCAAGCCCACAGACAGTAAGAAATAATAGTAATCGTGTACTAAAATAAACAGATTCAATTATCTCATGGTCTTCAACTTTTATCAAATCAAATCAAATCACGTAAATTGAACTAACATAGTACAGCACCGAGCAATTAATGAATTTGTAGCATAGAGTCCAGGGAAATTTAATTTTCAGAGGGTCAGAAATTTAAAACAAAAAAAAATCAGGTCTAGAGAGAGAAGCAAGGCTGAAGAGTAGTAGGAATATAGGTATACCAATGCCGCCGATGAGGCAAGATGCGGCAACGACGGGCTCTTGGACCACGAACATTTTCAGCTTCTCCATCACCGGCATCTTCTTCTGCTGCTGCTTTCTCCTTTCTCCCTCTCTGTTTTCTTGCCTCTGGTCCTTCGGAACTCTTTCCGATATTGATACGAGCCAGACGACATCAGAGCTTAACCGTTGATAGTTTGGCGATGATGGGCTGATGTCACTCAATCCACTATTTCTTGGGCTGGCCCAAGATCTTCCACTTCATCGGTAAATGCGGCCTTAAAAGGACTCGTGAATTTATTATCCATGTTGATTTATTATGAGTCCATTTAGATGATGTGTTTGTGGGTATTTGTCTAAAATTTTATTGTAATTATTTTAGAAAAAATGTTAATGTTTGTCTAAAACTTTTTTGCAGAAAAGGGGGTGCCAAAGTATTAGGAGTTAGGACAGCGCTTTCATGCTGTGAGTGCTCAAGATTTTAACACCCATCATCCACTTGCTAGAATAACTGGAATTATAATGCAAAACATTCCCTATAATGGAAGGAGTATCAGAGAAAACATTTGCTAATGAGGTCTCGTGCAATGTGCAACTGCTCAAAGTACAACAATGGCAATAAAATACCACAGCATTTAAGGCTCCCTTCTACCTCTTTGTTTTTGCTCCTCCGTTCTCCAATCTCTCTCCCTTTTTACTCTTTTGATCCATGTAATCATGGACTGTCCTTTTGTTCAGGAAACGATCCAGCTTTCATTTACTGGAGCATTCCAGAGCAATAAAGGACACAGAGTGAAGTAGAGACATGCAGATATTAGGTCAGGCAAACGAGCGTTTCCGTGACACTTTCTTATAGCCCAAAAAACTACTCAGGCTCATTTCTGGCACATAATTGAGAATTAATCGTCGAAAGAAGCAGACCTAAAGCAACACAAGCATGACAAGGCAGAATATGCTCATCTATACATATATACACGGAACATCCATCAATTCACGTGCACAAACTCTGCAAGAGTTCATCAAAGCTAAAGATGAGTACCCTAAATACATGGATAGATACAGCAGGAGGTGAAATGTCATGCAATCAACCCTAGCGTAAACCAATCATCACATTGACTCACCAAGAAGGAAAAATTGGATATACCACACCACCCCGTATACTCAAAATGTCGGTAACATCCACCCAACAGTCCATCCCAAGAGTAAACCAGCACCAACAAGACTCAATCCTAATGCAAAAACTACTGCATATCTGCTTATGTCACTTCTAGGACGTCCCCTCTTGGCCCTTTTTCCCCTGGCGGCTTTCTGCCAATTCTTCCGCAATTTTCTGGTCTTCTGAGGCACCCAGGGCAACATGACAGGAAAAAGAGTTGAAATTGGCTGGCCTTTGTTGTTTTTAATCTGATAGCAGAGATTCTCTAGTTGCATAAGTTGAAACCACTGCTTGTAAGCAAATAGTTGAGATGCCTGTTTGAAAACAAGCTTGACTACATGCTCTTTCTCTGCATATGCTTGCTTTGCAGCCTTCTCAGCTTCTCTTGCACGTGTTTGAGAATGGCGCAGAGCTTCCAGTAGTTGAGCCTTACTGGAATCGCTATCAGATGCAATGCTTCTAAGTATAGCATCTTGATTTGAGCTATCTCTGTTTCAGGAGATGCAGTATCAGCAACTAATGTGGAAGGAGGACAACTAAAACAGATACATGCATGAGTTTTTAGCTCTCCAAGCCATCACTTTAACAATGCACATATACAAAAATGATACAATTTCTAACTTTTAAGAGCAAAGGGTCCTTTCATTTAATGGTCCCAGGAACCTTCAGTAGTTTCATCAATAACCTGCTACCAACAGACAAAGCGTGGCATATATTTAATGTGCCTATTGTTTACGTCGACAATTAGCACAAAATGAGTTCTAAATGAGCATTGACAGAACCAAAAAAAAAAAAGCACTGCATCCTAGACTGCTCTACAAAAGACATCAGCTTCTAAGAGCTAACGCTTTTTAGTCAGTTTCACGGTGAGATGCACACACATACCACAGGACTCCCAGGTCATATGAAACAACAAGCAATAAGCACAATCGTACAATAGATCATTCGAAGCTTATCTCCATTAGCACCGTAAACAAAATCTTACTACATATAAAACCCGAGAGGGGTTGTGGTGTTCACATTTCTGTCAACTTATTGGATTATCTTTTTTGTCCTTATTACAAAGGGTAAACAGTACAACCTTTTACCAACCAAAAAAAAAAAAATGTTTATCAAGAACTGCCCACCTATACTTTACCCACATCCATGTTTCCATTCCAAACAACATGTATGTTCATACTGCTCCATCCAAAATATGTACATCTAATCATTCACCATACTTCTGCAGTACTCTTAACACTACCACAGAAACTACCGAACAAAAGGAAATACCATATTTGTAACTTCCAATAACTTCTTGTCATCCTTTTACTTTCATCTTCTCTTTTGTTTCTTTTTTCTCAATCCAATTATCTAAATCATGCCTATACCACTAATTAGAAATAATTATTCATGGCCCAAAATTGCAGTTTGAAGAAGTCAGAGCAGCTGTTCTCTACTTTTCTTCTTATTCACCATTTGTTGATGGAATTTGTGTCTACACGGGTATCAGATATATCATGCCCACCAATACCATCATCTTCTCATATGGCCCTCACAGCTAAGGTAATGTAGTCCCCAATCCTTGTTCAACACCAGCAAGTGATCACACCCAGTACACTTAAGCATCACAAAATAATTGAATTCTGCTCATGCTTATTTAAAATACTTATATATGTTTTTTTCCACTGTGTCAACAGATAGAAGCATGCACACAGAAAATAGATGGAGATATAAAAGGTTGAGGGCCAAATGTCAATTGAAAAAGAACGTAAACAGGAAGGGTAAACAGAAAGCCATACATTGTTGAAGGCCCAAAAAAAAAAAAAAAGACTTCAAGTAAGCATCAGCCTATTTAAATTTGCTGAATTTTCACACAGTTTCCTTGCATCTCAGCCTACCCTCAAGACTTGCATGTAATATTGACAAGTTGGACTACGTTCATCTATATAAAACTTTAAACTATGGCCAAGAAGGGGATTGAAAAACTTCTCAAATGGGCAAAGCAGTTTTAGCCCTCTTAAAACCATTATGCACAACTAAGATTTCTTTATAACCTTAGTTGACCATGACAAAAAATCAACTACTGCACATCAGAGAATCAGAAGAAACTGTAGGTATTACCTTAATGATGTAATAGTAGAACACTGCAATTGTTCATCAACTGACAACCGCTGTTTTTGACAATCACTTTGCGATGCAATGCTACTCTGCTTATGGACAATTAAATCATGATGACATCCAGGATGTTTTGGATCTGTAGGAGAGATACAAGCCCTATCATGATCAAAACAGCATAGATCAACAAAAGCTTCCCTCTCAACACACGTGTTCTGAGGCTGGGGAAGATCACAATTTTCAATAAGTCCAAAAGACCCCCGTGAAACCAATAAAGCCAGTTCATCTTGGTCAGCTGTGCGCCACCATGGCCCAATTTTCTCATCTCCAATCCAAGGCGATTCAGAATCAGGAAACAGTTCATTTTTTTTCTTGGAAACTGTACAACCATATGTACCTATCTCTGCTCTTTCATACAAATCCCCTACATCCTCAAGCTTAGGAGAACATTGGGGATTCAGCTTATTCATAGGTGTCAAGTCCTTGTCTCCGACTTCAGTATCCTTCTTTAGACCAGTGCTAAGGATTCTTAAATCAGAATCAACAAAAGATTCAGTCTCTATCGAGTCATAAAACAATGCACTGCCATCCTCACTTTCTGGCATTTTAAGGGCTGAGCTTGTACGACCATGGAAAGTTTCCATTTCTGAATCTGTGCAGTTTAATTGTTCATCTGTTAAACCCCTTTGATGCCAATAATTTGATGGAAGCTGCAGCCACCATTTTGAGTTTGGCGACAAATTAGAAAATGAAGTGCTCCGATTGAAAGGGGGGAAAGCTACACTGGAAATGTCCTGTGCCTCAACAGCATTTGCAGGTCCCACTTCAACCTCTCTGACAAAGGGTGACGCTAGTGGGCAGTAAGCTAATTTAGGAGCTCGTTTAGCATCTTCTTGGACCAAGCAGCGATTAACCGTTCTCTGCCAAGCAGCCCTTGCTTCTGCAACTGCCATCACTCCCCCATTCCTCAGTGCATATTACCACCTAAAATAATACTCTCTCAGAAAAATGTTATGCTCTAAGATAACAAGCTAAACTGTCATAATTGATGATTCTTCCACTAAGTGTGTAATGTACACCCATGAAACAAAAGCAAGTCTTATGATATTTATGTGCATAGAAGAAACCACTAGCATGTAGAATAAATAAAACACAAAATCAACGTAATTCAGCACTGATCTAAACTATCATAAATTAATTCCTTTCCCTGATCTCAAACTTAACAGAAATTTCTAAATAAGTACAGATGTAAACCCACCAAACAGCATTGACAAATACAGTTACCAACTTTTTCACATCATTTGCAAAAGAAGTCTTTGCAGCATTCAACAACTAAATTTGATTGCTCTTCATCTAAACTTCTTTCTAATATTCATGCCCAACTTCTTAACCAATAAAGTCATTACCAAAGAACAAATTCCACAGAAATTATGTCAACAAACCCTCTTAGCAATAGAGAAGAAAAATTAAAGCCAATATGCAAAATGAGAAACAGAAATAAAGTAGTGGATTATGCCCTCCAGATCACCTCATTAAGGATGCGACATAAAGAGTGAATATTTGTTCTTCCTCCAGGATTTGAAGGAGGTCAAAAACATCCACCATGACATTTGGATTAACGAAACCAAAACTGCAGATCCAATTATGACATCCCTTATCCCCAAAGGTTTTAACTTTACCCAAGCAACTCTAATATGTTGCAAGTCTCAAAAAGCACTTAAAAAGATTTTACCTTTATTTTTTTTCCGGTAAGAACTTGAAAAGCTAGTGCACAGAATGCTATTAAAGCAACTTCCTAGTCTATTAAGTTAGCACCAAAACTACAAACTGAGGTAGAAAACCACAAGCCAAACAGTTTGAAGAACCATCCAGCAAACAAAACATGAGAATCCTTAGAAAAAGGCTGAAATAGATGGCCCAAGTGTCCTTTTGTCAGTTCTGCAAGTTAATCAAATCTGAGAGAAATTACAGTTGGATTATTTAAATCTGTAGAGGAAAGCATACATGGAGGTGCATTACTTGTTCAGACAAAAACTTAAAACAATTGCAAGACCAGTAGATTTAAACAACCAATTCAAAGATAAATCATCACAAAAAGCTAACAACACAAGGGGAAAGAAGAAAGGTAATATCTTGCAAGTACACCTAGCCTCACCTTTACCCCCCAAAGGGAAAAAAAATTATGAACCAATTTAGAAACCAAAACTGATACTACAATCAATAAACCAGATAACCTCAAGAACCACATAACATCATCAGCCCAAGGAATCTAACAGCAAATCCCCAAAACCCAAAAAAGATGTCAAAAGAATTTAACCACTGTAATCAGACAAACTTTTATTGGTAAACAGAAAGGGACAAAAAAAATTATTACATATTTAGCATGTATGTATGTATGTGTGCATGTGTCACATAGGCAGGCAGAGAGTGATGTACGTATATACATGTAGGGGGGAATATAAATATGGAAAGAAAAAGAGACCTGAGCGAGAGAGATGAAAGAGCGGAAATGATTGAATCAAAAGTTAAAGAGGAGGAAAAAAAAGGGGGAAGTGGGTTTGGATCTCAATTGATAATGGAGCAGCAGTTTTCTTTGTTTCCAGTCCAAAAGACAAGCAACGATATTTCCCTCTCCTCTATCTTCTCGCTGTCTGAGAGTAAGAGGGAAAGTGAGTGAGGGAGGACCTCTTTTTCAGTTTTTTGTTTTTCAGTTATCGGGTTTTTTTTTTTGTTTGTTCAAAAAATTTTGTTTAATTTGCGCAGTCCCCCTTTGTTCTTCTTCCATTGGGCTCAAAACGATGACTTGTCCCTCGTTTTGGTTCCTCACCTATATCTATCCATGTGACATTGTATGTTGTTTGCCAAGGAGGACATCTCTAATCTGGATATATCTTTTGGAGAAAAGGGCAGAAGTTAAATTCATCGTATTGGGTTTTTTTTTTTTTTTTGCTTTAAATAAGTTTCTAATGGAAATTTGTGGGGTCCAAGTGGTAATTACTAGAGACTAGTAAAAGGAAAGGAAAAGCGATTAGGATTAGGACTAGGAAGAAGAAGGTAAGCAATATGCTATGTTTTTAGAACCGAACCGGATATCGACTCGGTCAACTTCAGGGGTCAAGGGTTAATGAATTCAACCGAATTTGATAGGGATTGAACCGAATCACGTCTTAAATAAAAATTATTTAAAAATTAAAATATTATATGTAAAATACCTAATAACATGTAAATATTAATAAATTTATATTCATATATATTTTATGTTTTAAATATATTTAACAAGAAAATACAAAAAACTTAGAACAATCAAGTAACAATTTACATGTTATTAGGTATTTTATTTAATGAGTATTAACAAGTTTAGAATTAAAATTATGGACTTAATTGAAAAATAATATCAAACTTTAAGAAAATATTGATAAAGTATGAAATATTTGAGGTATATTAATAATTTTTAACAATCTAGGGATCAAAACATAATATTGAAAAAATTTGAGTTTTTTTTTAAAATGCTGTTTGAACCGAAAAAATCCGGTTTTTTCGGTCCAACCTAATATTTGACCGGATTTTTACTTATCCAGTTTTTAAGCATGACTCGGACCTGATACTTGGCCGATGCCCGGTTCGATCGAACGGTCCGATCCGAGTTTTAAAACAAAGGCAATATGTGTCCATCAATCCTGGGCTGAGTCCTCAATAGTAATTAAGTGGTCCTTCGCTAGTCGCATAATTTCATGCCATCTCCCTTCCCTTTTCTGATGCTTTTACTACTAATTTCTTCTCGGATCACAACTTTCAGCTGCTCATGCTGCATTTTCTGAGAAGCAAAAGCATTTTAATATTCCCTTTATCCTCTGGTTTTAATCAATCTGGATTACACTTATCTTATGCGTAATAACCCCATATACATATATATATGTATATATGCGTGTGTGTTTATTATATTTGAGTGTGTTGCTTGCATCAAACGCAAACATACCAGTGCAATGCAATTGCGTTAATGAAGAAGCTTACTTTAGCCGTCAAAAGATGGACTCAGATAGGAACTAGTAGGAAGTCGAAGTCAACAATTTTTATTAATGAGCCACAATTGGATCAAATCCAAGCTAGATGCAAATGTATATTTTTGATCGATGAGGAGGAGGACGTACACCGTAGGCATGCACTTTTTTAAAAAAATTGATAACCAAAAAAAGAGTCCTGTGATAGTGATTAGTTGCGGGTTGATGTGAAAATTATCGGTTTATCCGTCTTTGACATTATCGGTTTTGGATGGGAGGTGTCGCTGTCGCTGTCGCTAATGAGTTTGTTCAATTTGTCTCTGGAGAATGATAAAATTGTCAGAAAAAAGGTCGGCAATACCGACCAAAGAAAGGAGAGTGGGTTAAAAGGATAAGGAAGAGGATTAGGGAAGAAAACTGGGAGCAGGAGGAGAACACTAAACAGTGGGAGCCCATAGTAAAAATAGGACCAAATTGGGATCGAGCCTCTTAAGTAGTTGAGCTTCTGTCCAACTCCGTTCATCGTTTAAACCGGTACAATTTGAATGTAAATTAACATGTCTTTAATATAATGAATTTTATTTATTTATTTATTTTTTGGTCATCACAGAGAGTATTTCTTTCGGATTAATTTTTCTGCGCTTGTGCACCCGCTTTCCAAGATATACAAGACGATAAAAAAATCGAACTGCAATCACACGGTGCCAGAATCTAACGAAGCAACCCCAAAACCAGCCGAGCCGACCTCAGGGGCTAATATAATGAATTTTATACCAATTCAATTATCAATTATGTTCGCATCAAAATCGTGTCAAATTAGGTGGGGCGCATCTCCCACGAAATTGACGGCTACGTGGAAGAAGGCCGCAACAATTAAAGCTTCTTCAGCTCTGGACTGCTTTGTACGTGTCACTTCCAAGCTGAACTCAGCTGACAAGATGACCCCCTTCGCCAAAGTTCGGCACAATATATAAATATTGCAGAGTAGAACCTTTTTTGGCTGGCTAATAAAATGATACTCCTCCTGAGAGGAAGGTGGACCATCATCAGATGAAAAAATATAAAAATTTGTTGATGAAAAATTGTAATTCAAATAAGGCCTAAAAGTTGTTTAATTTTCGGATTAGACTTTGAGGGACGAGCGCGGATTTCTTTGACGTGTAGTGTTTGGCCTTTTATCAAGTTAATGTGCATTTTCTCCCACTTGTTTATCCGCTACTACCCCAAATCCTGAATTCTGAATGACATATACGGACACCTCATACATGATACACTCAGGATGGAATACATCAGCTTACTGTATTGTGGGTTCTCCGAGCAAACAAAATTCTAGCAGTAAAAAAGAATTGTCAATTTTAAATAAAATAACATCAGATTACAATTATATTTTGACTCATGTTCTACTTTCCCATCTGGAGAGTAAGCCCCAGTTGGCCACCACCACCGTTTCCGGATTATGCCATGCATTTTGTACTCAACTGTGTGTGCACTAGTAAACATGACTTTTACCGAAAAAAAAAAGGACCAATATAACTACCCCAGAGTCAAAGGTGCCTCAGAAGGTAAAGACACTGCCAACTCCCTCCGGTGCTGTAAACGCAAGAAAACACCTAAACAATATTGAAAGGAAAACAAAGCACTGAGCTTCAACTCAAGTGACCACCAAATATGAACTGAATCCCTTTATAAATTGTAAGTCGAGAGTTCGAACCTTATCTGAATTCAAAAGAAGCGTCAGTCTAGGTTCTAGCCCATACACAAGTAATACATCTACAAAATTTGAAGCGGTTGCTCAACGTACAGGTATCTCTGTACATGCAACTATACATTACATATCTAACAAGAGGAAATCACCATTTAGTACTATTTAGGCTATATACCACATGAAACAAAAAACGCATGTACATGGGCTCAAACCCCAAGGCCAATTTCATGGACGGATGACTTCAAACAGATGAAACTGATGAAGGGCTACCTGATACGAATATACATATCATTTTTGGAGCAAGAAGGAACTCCACTTCAGAGGTGCCCAACAAGGGTATTCGTCTTAGTTCTAAAACAGACGTTCAATACTGCAACATTTCTTCAACAGCAAAGACTTTCTTGTCAAAACTTTATTTTACAATTCCTCCAGGGGAACCATGTTACCTTTTCAGAAGTGAGAAAAATCTTTCAGCTTAATCAACTTTACGGTACCATCTCCACCACATGTAAGGAAACCATGAGAAACAACTTGAATATCAGTAACAGCCGCCTGCAAAACAGGATCAAATGTCGCTTCACTTTATGATCACAACTTGCAAGTCACTAGATTGACTTCCAGAAGAAAAGCTTAGACCATGTTAAAGAATTACCCGAAAAACTCCTCCAAAACCACGGGAGCTTGGTTGCAGAAAAGTGTGCCTTTCATGCAATCTTGGCCAATGAAATACTAATCTGGCCCTCTTGGCATCCCAGAGTTTTACATCTCCATCCTTGCTTCCCGTCAGGAAATAACTTGTATTTGGGATGGTAGATATTTTGGTCACGCTCGCTTTACAAGAGAATCCAAGTCAGAAGATGATATAACATTCACTGGGAGAAATTATACAAACATCTACAGTACCTGCATGTGCCTTTGGTATATACCAGAGCATCCCATTTCTGTTCTGGTCTCCAGTTTTGTTGTGCATGTCTTCAGTGGAAGACAGATTGACATTTTGCTCAATGTTGTCTGTATGCTTGTGCTTCTTTGTCCTTCCAGTAGCTATGTAGCGGAAGTCATGCAGTCCAACATCACCAGCTTTTCCACCCGTGACAATAAGGGGAGAAACAGAACCACTTCCAAGATTATGATCAAAGACAGAAAGGGAGCGTGCACCACCTAAAATCGCACAATTTCCATACTTTTTTTAGCATGCATGTCATCATCAACTTTACATATTAAGCATAAATCGCTATGGAAGAATGAAATTAAGTTTTTCTAATGCATGTCAAAATATGCAAATTGAGAGTAGATATTCGGCAGAAGAAAAAGTCACACAGAGAGCAGACAGAAAGCTGAGAGATACTGATTTCTATTTTACCAGAAGGTGAGCTCCTTTTGTTATTGTCTTCCATTTTATGGTTTCTTGTTTTAAAATACATCAAATTCCTTTCTACCAATTTGATTTCCTTAACGAATGCATTTAGCTCTCAAGCATGCATCTACTGTCCATAGCAATGCTTGATGGAACAACTGTTGATAGCGAGCAGGATGCACAAATTACCATCAGTAAGAGTAAAAAACTCTGCAGAAGGGCAGGAAGCATTCAGTACAACTAACATTCAGATAGCCTACCATACAAGCACTAGCATGCCTTACAACTCCGCCAGGATACAGAATATGAACTTAGACAATATCAAGGGCTCTCCGAATTCCCTTTCAAGCTTTCTCGAGTCACCCTAATGTAATGGATAAGTGAACTTCGCTTACTTCTTACTGAATATTCACTAAGAGTTAATTGGATGTTTTTGCAATCAACAAGGGTCCTCTTTCACACTAAAGTATCAACTTATCCATGGCAAATGAAAGAGGAAAGATGCTCAAAGACTTCATGCACTCCACCAACTGAATGGCTTTTGGGGTACTGATAGTCAGTTTTCCCTCTAATTCAATCATGGAAGCATACTGAACCGCATATATCCTCAACTGACCTTCGTCTCAGTTTAATGATAGTAAAAGGACCTCTTCTCTTGCTCCTAGAACTACAGCCAACCTCCCCTTAATTTCTGCAGCATATAATACAAATCTTCTCCAGAAAGACATTCTTGTTACGCTCGTAATCCTTCAAGAGGAGTATTATAATTTGCACATGCTTTTATGAATGGGGCCAACACATTAAGATTTAAAAATTAAAAAAAACACTTCAAAAATGATTTTTTCCAACTAAATTAAAAATTCAATAGGTAAAAAACCTTCATGACACATTATAGAAGCCCGTGAAGTAGCTGTCGGAGCAAGTGTATCCCAAATAACCACATTGATGCCAGTAGAGCTATACCCAGCTGCCGCAATGATTGACCCACTAGGAGTAACATAAGTGACATCCCTGCAAAGATAGATGGTAAGTGTTTACCAAATGTCTACATGAAAAGAATCACAGATATGAATTGCATTTCCAGGGTAGATCTCAAATCTAAAACTACCTGTCAAGGCATGAGGCAAAGGAAGTGCACACAACTTGTTGACACTATGCTTTGAAACAAATGAAAAGAAAAGAAAAAGAAGAAGAATAGAGAGATTCAGTGCTCCATGTTTTTCATTGATGGTGGAAAAACAATAGATAGATTATATTATCCAAAGTTGAGCTTCTTTTGAACATACTTGGGAAGAAATGAAAGAAAAGGGAAGGCCATCTTATAAACCTACTAGAAATACTTCGAAATCAACTTCACTTTTTACTTTCTTTCCTTCTGCATTCAGCTTCCAGATGCTATATTAACATTTTAATTTTTTAATTTCCATTATCAAGGAAACATCATGACAAGATAGATTTTCTTTTCTTTCTCTTCCCTTCAGTTTCCTACAGGCAGTGTCCCATACTTTTCTTTTCCAAATATCGACATATTTATGTTTTTTATTCATTTGGTTTTGAAAACTTAATCTTCATACTTTTCAAAGTTATTGCATGAACCAGGCATTATTTTCAGGAAGCAAGACCAACCTTTGATATCATCAAAGATCTGCAACTCATCATGATAAACTATGACAATCTCATGTTCCTATGAGAGGTAACTACTGCCTAAAAAGATTCTGACTCAAGGAAGGATATAGAACTCTGCTACTTACATAGAATAAATGAAAAAAAAAAACAACTGATTTTTCTTAACAAACATCCACTTAGCGTGCTTACGATGTATGATTGTCAAAGCAGATAGAGGATTCTGTTGGACCAACATTGCTCCTTCCTCCAACTTCTAGCTGCCATGTGCAAACAGTTCCATCTTGTGCAGCAGTCACAAATCTGTGTCCACAGTGGTCAAACCTTACAGCAGAGATGGATGCAAGGGCATACGGTGGAGGAACATTTGCAGCAGGAAGCACCCCATATGTAGCAGTTGCTCTATCCTTACCAAACTGATCATCACAATTTATACAACCTTTTACAAATTATGCAGAAGGGGAAAAGAAAAACAAATTTCCAAAAGATGAATCAAAAATGAAAACTTCTAATATCTAGGACGTTAAGCACATATAAGAAAAATGTGCTATTTCCAAATCTCTAATCCTTGGATATGAAGCAATAGAGTATTAACTAGTGCAAATTAGTTCAATAAGGGCCTATTCTCGACTAATGCAGGAATTGGTCACCTGAAAGTCCACTGACAAAGCTTTAACAGATCCTGATGATCATGGGCTTTTTAATTGTGTAATTCTCTAAAGATCCTGAGCAAAATTTTGATAGGATAGATACAAAAAGGCTCAACATAATGAAGGTATATAAAAGATCTGTTGTATGAATAAAGGAGCTTGGACAAGTATCACTCATTGACAAGTCCAGACATGGAAGATGAAGGAATCATATAAGCCAATTCTTGCTTACTTTGTAAGTCAGGTAGAGGACAGGATTGTACACCCTACACTCAGCACTGCAACAACTATCCTCCTAGACTAAAAATATACTTAAAACATTTTACAGGAACTGGAGGCCATTTAACATTAGAGCAATATATGGCTTGTGGTGCCTACTCTTCACCAATTGATATGATGGTAACGCAAACCTAAAATTAAGATAAAGCAAGCCAGATTATTCATAGACACCAACTCTTGGTAGAAGACATTTACCTCCCATAAATATACATGCGTGTTGCTGGAACCAACCAGGAAGAGTGGCCTTGAAGGATGAGTTGAGAATGAACTGGCATTCACACTTCCAACAGTAGGAATTGGATCAACGAATTGTTCAAAATCTGCCTGAACCCCCCATCCAAGGCTGGATCCAACCATGCCAGAATAACCCGGAAGTCCAAATGCTCCACCATCCTTTAGCTCTTTACCTGACTCTGCAAAAAGGCCAGCACCAACAGTTGCGCCGCCTAACCCAAGGCGAGCTCCCTTTCTGCTTCCAAGACCAACTCCAGGATAAACACATGTTGGGACAGGAGTAGACTCAGATCCGGCCCACCCATTGTGGGGCCAGTCAGCATCTGCCCAGACATATTTAGATTCATCTCCACAAGGTAGCCCATCTTCCAAGTTGAAGCATATTATCCCCTAAATTTAAAGATAGGCATTTCTTATACCACAAAAGAATAAAGTAAATGAAGATTTGGACAGATTAAACACTCAGATTAAGAAATAACAGTTCAGAATTGCAAGTAAAAGCAAATCTACTTACTAAAAAGCAGCAGCACTGAAAAACTTAATTACCAGCTATTATCTCATGGCAGATTATGTTCTAAATTCTGAGGACATTCCCCTCTCACTTGTATTTATGTCTAAAC
The DNA here is from genome assembly GCF_003713205.1 of Coffea eugenioides. Classification (NCBI taxonomy): domain Eukaryota; kingdom Viridiplantae; phylum Streptophyta; class Magnoliopsida; order Gentianales; family Rubiaceae; genus Coffea; species Coffea eugenioides. The sequence continues at coordinate 79,286,697 of NC_040036.1, forward strand.
GAAATAAAAAACAGCCAATTCATTCAATTACAACACTGGGAGACACTTCTTTACGGAGTAACAAACCTGTGCATCTGTACAAGCAGAGGTTCAAAGTACTAACTTTTCCCGGAGTCACTATGTGGCTTCATTGACGGTCAATTATCTTATCAGTTTTTGACCAAACCTTAGATACTAACGCACTACTTCCGTAAAATCCCCAAAAAAACCCTTGAGCTTTCTCATGAAGAAAACTCATATTCAAATTAAAGAAAGAAGATTAGTAGATATAGATCAAGAAAGGGCCAACAACCCCCTAGTCCATGTTCAAACAAAAGGGCCTACCTGAATAACATAGTTGAGAAAACTTCAAGAATTATCCAGAAAGCATTTAAAATCGTCTAAAAGCATTTAACGCATTCTTAAAATCAGTAACATTTGGGAGTGTAATATAGGCTGAACATAATACGAATTAGACGGTATAACACAACAGAAAACAAGTAACCCGCTGCTGTATTCCAGCATATCACATGATCAAGATCTGAAATTCAATCCATCATTTTAGACTACTCATGAAACATTTCGCATAGTTACATGAATCGTTAATGTTGGAGCTTAGGCACTATAATAATTCCAACCGTCATCAAGATGTTCATGAAGATTTTGTGCTTTTTAGCTTCCAAGCCAAGTGTGGCAAGTCCAAAATGAACTATTGAAATAGCAAGATAGAACAAGCTTTTCTACGAAGTGAGCCTGCCCAAAGGCTTGGTTCACTTGTATATACTAGGCACCACAAAAAGATTCTGAATATCTCAATAATGCAACTCTGGTGAGTATTGATGCCAAACAATCTCTTCTTCAAGCTATAAATGGTCTCTTTGCACAGATGGTCCACGACCCCAGAAATCAAGGATACTTCAGACAGCTTATTTACCAGCCCCCCCCTACAACACAGTTTTTCCTTGCATGATGTCTTCTGATTAATTAGCAGCTGCCACGTTAAAGGGCATGATATTTTTCCCAAAGATAGGTCTTTCTGTCTGTTGTATTTCACAGATTGGAAATGTTTATTTTGTTAAAAATTAGAAAAGCTCTCTTTGAGGAGTTCAAATTATAATCATTTTGAAAGCTGCATCTCTAATTAAATACAATATAGCTCACACTTTTGCAAGTGCAAACCAAAACTTGGGCAAAACATCTGGGGAGGTAATAAAAGAAATAACAAATTATAATAAGATTCTCAGAATATGTCAGCATAAAAAAAGGTAAAGCAGCTTGTAGAGGGTCTGTGGTACCTTCCTATTGGTGGCAAGAGCAGCTTGACGCTGATCAATGGAGTTGATGCACAAAGCCTGCCCAACATAGGAGATTAGACATCATTCAGTTCAGTAACAGTCTTTCAGGGATGGTCAACAAAATTTCTGGTTATGAATCATATACTTTGTGACGTAAAAGACAAAGGGCGAGGGAAAAAAAGGCACAAACCTCCAAAAGTTCTCCACTTCTCTTATATATTTCTGCAGGAGTATTAAAAGGAACAACTTTCTCTGTGTCTTTTCCCCCAGAAGCAATGAAGGGATGCTCATTTGGGGTCAGACATGCAACAGGTGATCCAGCAGCTTTACAAGGACTTCCAAGTCTATCATCTTCTCGATCAATTTCCCCACCCTCGTATTCCCTCAGAATACTTACATACACATCAACCCAGCCTCTGGAAGACTTCTTTTTAATGCACTCAAACCACTTCAAATTTTCTCTCACAAAACCAGGAAATATTTTCGGATCAGCACAGATATGCCAGAAAATCTCATGTGGTGATAAATCAGCTTCATTCTCCCACATATCTACAGTGTCAACTCTTTGACTAAAGTACTTGGATTGGGAAAAAGATTCAGAATAATCTTTTTCTGTGCTTAAAAGTATGGTTGTAATTCTTGTATCTCCTTTCAGCAGCAAGTATGAAGCTAATTGTTTTGCACAATAAAAAGAAATATGTGAACATGTTACATCCAATAGCTTGGAAAATGGTAAAACAGCAGTTGGTAATTGTACATCTTTCCCATCAGCTCCAACTACAGATAAAGTTGGCACTGTCGGGAGGGGGAACCCCCTTGGAGATTGAACAGAAGAGCTTTCTTCAAGTACTTCGATGAGCAAATCAAGCAGATGCTTAAGAAAACTAGAAATTTGGCCCCAAAAAGACACGACAATAACTAGCCATCTATCATCTTCAGGTATCTTTACTAAGATATCTCCAGCTTGTTCATGTTGCATCTCTTCGTTGATTTCAAAAGCTCCGATATCATTCAATGGTAACTCATCAGCCAAAATCTTTCTAATCTCAGAAAGAATTTTGTTTACGTCCTTTAAGATCTCCTGAGGAGTATCTTCTTGACTAAATCTCTTTAAAATAGGCTTCGAGATCAGAGCAAGATGACTCAAGTTCATTTGGCTCCAGGAAGATGCAAAATAGACATAGTATTCAGCTAAGTCAATAACTGTCAAAGGCATATGCAGGATATCTTCAGTTGATGAGCCAAAAAACAACTTCAGTGTGGCTCTAATGCACTGTAATGACCGTATGAGATTCCATTGATAAAACTCCAAAGCTACCAACAAGTGAGAACAAGTTTCAGTAGCAATTCCACTCTTGGTGGAAGACACTTTCAAATGAGAGCAACTTAAGCTACTGGAAACAATAAATCTTGATACTGTCAAGACTTCTTCAGTCATCCTAAAAAGTAGCTTGTGCGGGTGAGAAAGGAAAGCATCAAATCTACATGATTGTTCTGGTGATAGGAATCTGGAGCCACACACACGAAATATGTGGTATCCAATATATTGAAGGCCATTGTTATGCAAGAATAATACGATCTGTAAAAGAAGATCAGAAGAAAAACATAATTAGTAAGCTCATACAGAACAAGTGAAGAAGTCAGCAGAGAATATGATTTTATCATCGGCAACTAGATACCTTGTCAATGAGATGGAAAGGATTCAAGGAGAACTTCTGCTGGAAATATTCCAATGTCACCGTTAATTTTCCATAAAAATTTTCAACAGATCTCTTGTATTCTTCATAAGCAGACTCCATATAATTACATCCACCAAACGGTACCATAATATCCCCCCAGCTTGGATGTTCCTTTAACAATTGTGACAGGTACTGCATAGCCAAATCTGATTTTGCAAGTAATTCTTTCTGCTTAGCCAGATCACAAAATGTCCAGTTTGAGGAATCTCCAACTGGGGATAGCTCCAGAACTTGATTCAGAAGCTCAACATCACCGTTCTCTAACACAGTTCCTTGATTTTGCGCACCTAAAGCATTGCGACATGATGAAAGGCACTCCAACGCTTCAAGCTTCAAATGATAACAAAATTGGTCACCAGAATTAAACATATGGAAACCCATATTGTACATAAACAAAAATACACATACAACAACAACACTGTTGCAGTTCTTCATTCATCTAACCTCCACGATACAATAAATTAGCTAAAGAACAACTATTCCCAGCAGCTTTCTAGCACCCACAAACAATAATATCAGGTAGAAGAGGTGGCCTGCTCTTTTATTTTACCCCATTTTTGTGTTGTGATTCGGGGGGTGTATTCTTAGTATTTTATGAGTGCACAACTTAAATCAGCGGTATGGTCTCAACAATATGGTGCACTAGAACTATGAACCTGAGTCATTACAGTCAGGTCATACTAACAGAGTAGGTGATAGAGGTAGTACCAACAAAATGCTTGTGATAGTTAGATGCTCACCAGTATGAACTATTTCTGATTGGAAGGGACGGGAAGCTTGTAACAACAACAGTGATCCAGATTAGATATTAAAGGGCCATTTGATTAGTAAACAATGAATAGTGAATAATCACACCAAGAGGTTTAAACATCTTGCTCTCGGGATTCAGAAGCATCAAGTTACTCAACTAGCATCCACTCCAGGCACTATAAGTTGAAACTGAATGTGGAAACAAGGAACATAGATACTCAGCTTCAAAATGGTCAGCGAAAGCACTGGGAAATGATGAGACTTGTTCTAAAGGGGACAAAATTTTCCTAAGCTATACAGTTATTGCAGTAACATTCCCACGCAAAAAAGTTTCCAGGTGACACCAGCAGGTCTAAATGTGAAAGCATAATTTAACACACAAGGATTACTTACAGGCAACCCGCATCTGCTTAATGCAATAGCACTTATCAATACTGCCCACCGACTGAGAACTGCCGCTTTTTGCTCCCCAATGGCGTTCTTCATGTTTGTCTTGTTTGCCAACATCAGGCAGTACTGACCAATACTTGGGTCCAGAAGAGACTTCTTACTAGTTGAGACAGCTGACTCCTTGTTTATTAAACTTGTCTGGTCACCAAACATTGAAAGATATGCTTTTGTATAATTTCCTAATATCCACTGCCAACAATAGAGAAAATGGAAATGAGGCTCCAGTAATAATAACACCATTAGAACCCATCAATATGGATGAACTAGTACCTCAAAAAGACTTGCGAGCCAGTAATCACCTCTTGAAACTGCAGATGGGAGGATGATTTTTGAAATAAGTTGATGCTCTAATGGTCCACCATACCCCTCAACAAGACGACAAATTACCAAAGCAAGTTGTTCATCCCCAAGGTTTTTTGCACAGACATTCACTGCTGAATATGTATCCCCTCCAAGCAAAAAAAAAGCAATAGCAAGCTCCAGCTGATGTTTTCCCATTAAAACATAAGCATTTTTCAAAGCAGCTGCCCTATTCTTTTCATCCTATAACAGTGAGTTGGTGCAGATAAGAGTTTAAAAATAGTAAAAGAAGAAAAAGTAACTAACTAGCAGGGTTTAAGTAACTTAACAAAACGCGACAAAGTTTACTTCATAAGTGGCTATTTAGGTGGAATATAAGAATTTCAAGTTCTGCAAAGACAATGAAAACCCCTAGTGTTATCGACAGCCCGTGAGATACTCCACAAAGTTTGAAGTATTCTAACTTCCATGGTTAAAATGTATCACTTTTTCCATGATTGCCTAAGTAGGTTGAGGAGAGAAAAAACTGAGTCAAGATAATTTAGTAATGATCCAAACAGAATGGTGGAGAAAAGCCACTCATCACAATGGAAGTTGCAAAAGCAAGAGGTGTGCATGAACTAGTCCATTTGCAAATGGCTGACCCCCTGGCTGGTTGAACCAGCTCAACAAAATAGCTAAGTTTACTAATTCTCTTGCACTACTTACAGTTGAGGAGGATAAGGTATAAAGGGTAACCAAACCCCATAACTATGATCAACCTTCGCCCAAAAACACAAACAACAAGAAATGTTATTGTATATTGAAAAAATATTCACAAATCGAATATTCCAACAGGCATTTCCAAAATAAGGAAAAATAGTTTTTTTTTGGTAAGTAAGAATATATTAAGGAGAAAACAGTATTTACTACTGATGAAACAGATCTCGTTTTACCATCAATTCTACTTGCATATAATAAAATTTGAAAAATAACTTCATCCCCAACTACATCGCAGATAATGGAAATTTAATATGACAAAAGCATTTTCTTGTTTCCACCTTTTCTAGTTCTTAAAAACCATCAACAATTAATCTCCAATATAGATGATACAGGCCAATCAGTAATACATTAAGGCTCTAGGATTTTTTTTTTTTTTGTGGGGGTTGGGTGGAAGGGGAACACATATCATAGGGACAACCAAAAAATTCAACATCAAGTAAGGAAGAGACAAAGTAGTAAAACTATTTACATATTCTGATTTTTTAAAATCTTATAGTCTTTCCTCAAAATAGAGACACGTCTTTTAATATCCAATCATGAAAAGAAACTAGAGCCTCCACCAACATTGGACATATATGCTTCAGTTTTGGCAACTGCAGTACTGAAAATAAAGTAACTGTACCCTACCCTTAATTTCTTGGTTAGGTTTGGATCCAGTCCATAGAAAGCTAGCATTAAAACCCATCAAAAGGAAAGGATCACGTACTTCACTAAATACAAACCCAAGACTTGAATGCTTAAACTTTTAGTTTTGACTTTTTCCCTTGTTCAGAATCATTTTATTGAAAAGTGCTTCGAAGTTGAGCAAAAAAATTACAACATAAGTATTACCTGGAAATTGCGTGAAAGAAACCCCACCAGAGGCTTGTCCTTTTCGTCCTTGCTCATTTTAAAAAGGCCAGCCAGAACTTGAATCCTATTCAATGCTATGTAAAGAAGTATACAAGCCTTGGGATCTTTAGCTTTCAAATACTGTTGTCTGGCCAGCTTTTCCATCTATAACAATAGAACAGATTGCTGAAGAAAGAAAAGCAATACATTCTACTACTACTTTGCGTCATTGAACTGAACATAACGTACTACTGTATTTTGCAAAAATAGCATCAATCATGAAAACCTAATAATAAAGCAATCAATCAAGATATTAAACCTCCTAAACAAAGAGATTGTACATGCATAACGTACACTAGTGGGAAAGGCACACCGTATGTGTGAGCAAATTATAAGAAAAAAATAATTAGCAATCATGTATTCTACTGGGAAAATGATACAAGTTTTTTCTTTTGCGGAAGAGAAAGGGGGGGGGGAGTTATTGGAGGTTTCTTTGACCATTAATTTTGAGTATTTTTTCCCCCAAGGAAGATGGTGGTACTAGTTAGCTTGTCAATGGGAGGATACAAGAGGAAATACAAGAAGTGACAAAAAACAATTTACACCAAGCCCCCTCCTCTTCCTTTATATATGGTAGAGATATATACATATCTCCCATGACAAGACACTAAGCATCATCAGTTAATGAATCGACCAAAGATTGACAATAGCAAATATCACAAATCTTCATTCAACAAAAACTACTTTCTGAAAGGATGCCAAAGGATACATTTACCATTTCCAACATTCCCGGTAGCTCACAACCACCCCAATAAGAGTGGGTAGTGTCAACAAATACACAAATAAACAACAGAAATTAAAACAAACCTCCATCACCTTAGTCCAACATGACACTTTATTTTCCTTGTCAAGAGTGCTTCTTTTTGTTTTTTTGCACATCAGTTCTCTTAGAATTCTCTTTTTACATTTTGTAATTGAAAATCTTCAATTAACGTGTCTGCATTTTTATATTTAAATTGCTTCGCAAATCCTTTGAAGGGTAGAGGATCCCAAGATGAATGCAGTGAGTTTTTCACAAATCACCACTAGAACTAGTTTAACACAAAAAAGCTTACATCTGGAACACAATGTCCATACCAACCTCATGCAGCACCAAATAAATCTTGTACTACAACTTTCTCTTCATAGCAAATAACGACTGCAAAAGCTAATCTTTGACTCTTACTCTCAACAAAGCTACACAGCAATAAAGTTTATAACTTTCTAAAGAAAAGGCAACTCACAGCTAAATATACTTATTTCACCTGGAAAGTTTTACATAACTAAATAACTTTGTGTGTTTATTGGAATCAGTTCATGCCGATGTACATGCATCCAGAGCAAAAAGAAACATGTCATTAAACAGAGATAGTAGGATTAGCTACAGATGGTACCTTCAATCTCAATTGTGATGTGTTTGTATACCAATATCCAACACCAACATCACGCATTTCTTGCCAAGATGGCTCGTTAGATAAAAGAGAATCAAACAAGTTTTCTTCACAATCTGAGTGAAAGGCCCATCCAATCTGCTCTGATGAAACAACTAACTCTCCTGCCAAAGGTAACCTACCATATATCTTTGCAAAATATTGCAGTTGAAACCTCACTGCAACCCAAAACCTTGCAAAGAGGGAGAAACAGTGTCAACAAAAACATAACAATGCTATTGAATATAACAGAAATGGAATTATAGGTCAAAGAGTTAAGTCATACCAAGCAAATGATGCAGAAAAGAAATCATTGAGCAACAAGAACTATATTAGCTTAACTAGATATATTGCAGTTATTTCCATCTTTAAGAACCTAGGAGGATGCAACAACACCAGGAAAGCACAATTTGGCAATTTTTTGAGATTACCTAGACACCCAGGCAGAACATCCAACCACCCAAACCAGCCCTGAAGAGAGAGAGAGAGACAGAGAGAGAGGGAAAGGGAGAGAGAGAGACAGAGACAGAGACAGAGACAGAGGGGCAGAGCAGAACAACGGTGATTCACCTCAACTTTTATTTGAAAGAAATGTTACATAATTTCTACTTTCAAGAGTCTCCAAGTAATCGGCAAATGGTAACTGACAGTGATTTGACAGCAATCCATTTACCACATTACAATCTAATAGCGGAATTTGCCCAAAAAAGAACATATAATTCAGTAGCAGACAAACAAACAGTTCATTATACAACCTCTAGTAACACAAGCCTCTCTTGGAATTAAAGTCAAGTTCCTGTAACTCCAAGATATTAATTTTTTTCAAAAAAAAAAAAATACCTTCGACCAGGTTCATCGAGGCTTCCATAAACAGAAACAGTGTGGTGATTAATAACTTCTTGCAGGATATCAATGATAGCATGCATCTGCATCTTTTCAGTATTGGTTATGCCAGCAGACTCATACAGCTTTCCCAGAACATCAACGAAGTCTGTAGGTTCAGATCTCACTGAAAATGAGGGGAGTGCATTAGCACTCTGGGCCCAACTGGAGCCAAATGCAAAGGCTCCTTTCTGAAACTGGGAAGATGATGCAATGCTATCTGCTGCTCCATTCTGCTGAAATGATTTATCACCTGAGCTTGAAAAAAGCAGCCCTTCAAGATAATTTGACAAAGGAACCTGAGAAACAACATGGCCACCTTTCCCAAAGCAATACATTTTCCCATGTATTTTAGCGGATGCAATGTTCTCAAGAACATACTGCAAAGTCACATATGCCCGTTTCCAGTTACCTGGAGGAATTTATGAAGTCATGGTTATTTATGACACAAAGTGAACCAACAAATAAGAATGGAAGTGAGGATTAACAAATGACAGTACAATATATTAGGTACGTAGCAGGCCATGTTAAGCAAAGAAGTAAAAGCCAGCGGGTAACAAAAGGAAGTAAGCTGTATGGGAAATAAAATTTTGCAAGAATAGGAAAAAGAGGTAAAACATAACCACAGCAGTCCAACATTCAGATATTGCATGAGCAGGAATAAAGAATATAGCACTGACAAAATCCAACCCTCCACCCCAACCCATTCCGAAAAAGATAAGAAGGCTCTAAAAACTATAACAGTCAGGAAAACAGAGCATGTTAAACAATCTTTGAAGTCAGCTTATGAATGTTTCTACCAAATCAAGTTCAGAAATTGAACCATGGATCAAATTTTCAACTTATTTGCTGTTGCTGAAGTAAACCTGTTGAAACAAGATATCCATCAAACTCTTTATGCACATCAATGATCTGCATTCTGTAAGATATGATTTTCACATTTCAGATGGAGAAAATAAGCATGAAACAGACAAGGACATGCAAGTTATCAACTTCAACTACTTGTTAAGCAGCCATCAAATTACAACATCTAAAATTAATGCACAGAACATATAATAATCAGAAAAAGTTTGCATACGAAAACTCAGTCATGGGAACAGAAAAGCTGAACCAATAGAGATACACAACTAAAACTTGTCACTATTAACTCAACTTCAGGTCCAACTATTATGGAACAGTGCAAGGAATTCTATCTGTGAATTTGTCACTAAAATAGCAGATTTGCCAGTAGCCCATTCTTTGTGATCATCAAGCCTATAATCATTTTCTAGATCTTCAATGGTATAATCATTGGACAAATGAGATCAACAGAGATACAGAATATGTCCAACTATGATAAACTCGTTAATACCTTTACTTATGTTCAGAAGAAGTGCCTCAGGATGAAAAGCAGATAGAGATCCTCCCAGCTTCTGTGATACTTCTGATAAGCTCCAAAAATTAATGAGAGAATCAAATTTCAAGTTCTGTTTACTCCTCTCCACATCTAAGAATGGGAGGAGATTATCTTCTGCAATCATATTCACAGAAGGCCGGGGTTTGAGTTGTTGACCACAGTCCTCAACTGATGATCCTTCAGTACCACAAATGTCAGAATCAATGAAAACAGCAGGGAGCAAATACTCATTGCAACCATCATTCAAAATGGAAGGATGAGTACTTTTTGGGCAACAAAACAGCAGATTCTTTTTATCCAAGAGTGAGAAAGGACTGAAGAGAGAAAAATAGTCATGGTGTAAAACCCCGACAGTAGCTTTGGGTCCCCAAAAGAAGTCCTGAATAACAGGATATTTAGAAGTTACCGCAATACAAACCCAAATATTTCCTTCAACATGTTCTTCTGACTTCAAACTATCCTGTCCTCCACAGCGTCTTTGAGCATAGATCTTAAGTTCATTTTGTGAGCAGACACCCAATAATAAATGGCCATCGCCCAGCATCAACCAATTCAAAGCAACAACTTCTCCCTCAAAACATATTGTATCCTCTAGTATAAACTTGCCACCAGTCCCAAAGTGCACACATTCCCATACATGTACAGTACTTGCACTACTTAAGCATCCCGCATGGGAGACAGTTGCAATCTTTTGTCCACAAACACTAGGCGATATAGCCAAAACTGGGCCTTGATGTGCAGCAATCACACCAACAAGATCCCAGAGTGATTTTGGACTGGATAAATTTGCAGGCAAACTTCTCCATAGTTTTACAGTACCATCACTACAACCTGTGACCATGTGATATGTGGAGTAGCTGGGGCTAAATTCATCAGCAGAACTCCATCCTTGTTCTTCAAATGAGAAAAAGTTACTAGGATGGACCACCGCAAAACTTGAAATCATATCCTCGTCATATGGAGCAGGAAGTATGGATGAGTAAGGATGAATAGAAATGAAGTATCTCGTTTCAGAAAAATCACTCTCAAATGTCCACAAATTGTTCTCAGTAGTATCACCAATGTTGCAACCGCACTCGAAACAGTTTCTCAACAAATCACAATGATGGATTGTTATGTTCCATGACAAAGCCTGAAAACTGTTCTTCCATACAGCTATTACCATAAAACTACCAGAAACAGATGTTCTATTACAGGCTGAAAGCACAGGAATTGAACTAAGAGTAGTTGGCCCTCTATCAAAGTCTTGACTGCCATATTGGATTGTACATAAACGGTGGACAGCAATTTTGTCTTCTTCATTGTCCATAACCTTTACTATAAAGCAATCAATACCTCCAGCATGCCCCATGACAAGAACCCGAACCTCATTGAAGATAGCAGGTGCCCATGCCAAACTAGTGCACTTTGCATGAGTTTCAGAAAAAACACTTCTCCTATAAAGTTTGCATGAGGGATTCAATGTCCGCAAGCCAGCAACACCATTAGAAGCAGTGGAAAGTGACCAAAAGAGAAGCAGTCCATTTGTATCCAAAGAAGCAGCAAGTCCAGCTTCGAATAGATAAGGATGAACTACAACCTTTAATATAGTCCCAGTGTGACTATCAATATCCAGAATTCCGGAGGCACAGGATGATAATAAGTCTTTATCGTAACAATTATTTGTAGATCTATCTTGTGCATCAGGTGATGCTTGTGAATGTGAGTGCAAAAGAGCCAGAGAATTACAGGGTAATACTTGAAGCAAAGAACACATTGTTGGTGGGGTAAACATTTTATTTCTCTTGATGAATACTTTATTGAGTAGCAATCCTCCAGATCCCACTTGAGGACTGATTAATTCTTGTCTTTTCCATAATGTGACCCGGGGAAATCTCAGTGGAGAAAATTCATCAAGACAGTGAATAGCCCAGAGGGTAACTGTTAATTGAGGACCAAACCCAATTAACCATTCACAATAGCCAGTCTTATTGTATTGACAATCAGGGGAGAAAAACTGGGGGCGAGCAATACTGTCGATTTCAGTAGCCCAAGTGACAAATACAGTGGAGCCTAAAGTTCCATTGAGTGCTTGGTTTACCTCAATTACAGCAACAACTCGAAAGGATAACTTTGTCATTGCATGATCACAGCTGTCCTTGCCACCTTTTTTGACCTTCCCATCATCACTCTGACTCCATAGTCTCACACTGCCATCAAAACAGCTTGTTAATAACATCAACCTTGGTGGTTGTCTGACATCTCCATTTAGTGGTCTTCCAGTTGATGGTCTCCATTGGATCATCGATATTGGCAATGGATGACGAAGCTCAGATTGAAAAAATTTGGAATCTCCATGGCCAAAATTCACCGCAACAGAATTGCATGCCTCATTTACTGGAGAAGACAAAATTCCGACCTGCAATTTACCAAAAGGAGCTGTTGCCAGAGGTCCTTCAATTGACCAGCTAGCAGAAACAAGAGTGTGAGGCACTGTTCGCTTGAATTTCCAAGCCCTTTCCCAGGATTTCTCTCTCTTTCTCCATAAGACTATCTCAATGCCTCCTACAATTATCCCATCTCCTGAAACAGTCCATTGTATCACCTCTGCCTTGGTAGATTGTACAAGAATTGCACTCTGGCTCCAACAAAAAGAACCTGAATATCAGTAAAGAAGTTCATACTCACAATCAAGGGAGCAAGACACGGTTGACCAAAAAATTGGGAATAGTCAAAGCAAGGTGCCATACAATAAAACCAAAGTAGTTAATTATTAATGGAGGATAAGGCATCCGATTATCGGGTTGCATGAACCAGTATTCTGCAGCAGAAATTCCAACAGATAGAATCCACTAACTCCAATCGTAAATGCTTTTACTCATTACTAGTTATTCTAGAGATCAGATCATCATAGCACGTAAGAGGATACTTGACAACACAATTTGCAGTGTCCCTCAGGTCTCCATTTTTTGATGCAACTTCATAAAGTTAAAGAACAAATAAACGGAAAAATAAGGTAAATGTTGTCTAGCCCCAGCTAGAAAGGTCAACAAGGAGACGTTTCAGATCTCAGTAACTAAAACTATGGCATTCATTGTCCTAAAATCCAATTACACTAAATAAAAGCAAGGAGTCTTCATGTCAAATCAATTAAGTCTCCGCTTCAGATAACCAGCTAGTCAGAAGGTAGAAAGCGTTACCCCGTATGTTTCAATGGACTATTCACGATCTAAGCTAGAGAGGACAATAAAATCTGGATTTCTCTCCGTAACTCTCTACTATAAGTAGCATATTCACAAAACATATTTGGTCTCCAAACCAATTTAAACAACAAACTGCAATTTCAAGATACGAAACATGAAAACATCCGAATAATTCTACAAGCGACATTAGAATCAACATTTGAACTTACTATTAGAAGGAGGAATATCGGAATTATAAGAGAATACTCCAATGCAATTATCCAATGCCGCAGCTAGGTCACCAGCGGAAGGTGTAGCAGGGGACCAAGAGACTGCTGATACAATGCCCGTGCCGTCGATGGAGAGCTGGAAGACCTGGCGGAAAATTGGACCGATGAGGGTCTCGGAGTGGGAAAGTGGATTGGGGAAGTGAGAGATGACTAAGAGAGAAGATGCTCCGTAGGCGATCCATGTGTAGCCGGCGAAGTCGTATAACCAGTCAATAGCCGGTCCGGATGCTGAATTGGTTAGATTCGGGGCCGGAGGGATGATCTCCGATCTAATTAGACGGAGAGGTAAGTGGTGGGCAATATCAAATAGTGGGGGAGACGAAGAATTGGTGGCTGCGCCGTTCTCTGCCATGGTGGTCGGTGTGTATGAGCACCTGCAAGAGGCACTCCTCTATCCCCCGACTGGCCTGAGCCTTTCTAAATTATTCATTCCATTCTAATATTTGATCATTTAAATAGGAAATATATTTTTCGTAAAATGTTCTTCTTTCACCCTCATACAAGTTAATTGCAATATTTATGGTCATATATTTTAAATAAAAATTTTATTATTGAAGCAAGCTTTAATCTTTTAAATATTTTTTATAAAATAATTTTATATTGATAGTTATAATGTAATTATGTTGAAAACATATATTTAAATAATTAAAAGTAAAAGTATTCATGAATAATTATATATAGTTAAAATAAAAGTAATTTTTATAAGGGTTAAAATGAAAATTTACAAAGTGACAATAAATGTTAACTCTAATATTAACTCCAAACCCCTTTTTCAAACTTTATATATATAGCATAGGTATCACCTGGACTATTTGTAAACTTAGTTAATATTTGAATATAATTTTTCATAATAAATTATTTTCTTGCGTTTAAAATTATTAGGAAACAAATGTTTTAAAATACTTGATCCTTTGAATTTTGAACAATTGTGCAATAATTTTTTATTAAACTATAAATTATTGATCGTATGAGTTTATGTAATTATAATTTACATTGCTAATTGTATTTGTTAGAGGATGCAAAACTCTAGCTTTTACGTTGCTAATTATACTTGCTAGAGGATGCAAAACTCTAATATAAAAATCTAAATATTAAAACAAATCAAGTATTACAATTAAAGAATTTTGATATCAAACCTCGCCCATGGTTAAAGTAAAAATTATCAAAATTTCACATAAATAGACAAATAGCATGTAGAACAAATAAACCAAAAAGTATTTAAATATATTATGTCCTATAAAGTAATCCAAGGTAAAGAAGTCAAACTCGTATTATTTTTTTTTACTCGTATTTACTGTATTTCATTTCGACATCAAAATATTGATTATACTAAATATTAAAAATGACTTAATATTTCATTCTAACTTGTGCACTAGACCCTGGAATAATAATTTTTTCCCTTCCGTATTTGGTTGAACATATCGAGAGTGGAAATAAATTTTTATTTTTGATATTCTCATGTACCAAAATGAGGGGTAATAGGAAGCATGTACTCACGTAAATATTTACTTGTTAATAAGGCATGCATACTCATTTGTGTGCAATTTTAGTTTCCTCGAAAAAAATATTTTAGTTGCAAATTAGACAATTTTCTATCCATAGTATGTTTATGGTTTGGCTTTTTGTTAAGGGTAAAATACCAAAAAGCACCTTGTGATTTATTAAATGTTTAATTTAACTCCTTATGGTTTGGAAACGTATAATATAACTCTATGTGATTTCAACTAAATTAAAAATTGGATGAAAAGCATCCAATTTCATGGTTATTGCCCCTATATAAATGAAGTTCCTATAGTTTGTTGAATATTCAATTTAACTCTCTCTGATTTAAAAAACTGTACTATAACTCCCTGTAATTTCAACTAAATTAAAAATTATATGGAAAGCATCTCACGTATAGTGGGGGCAACGTTAACATTTCATACACAACCATTAGATTAGATGCTTTATGTTCAATTTTTAATTTAGTCGAAATCACAAAGAGTTATAGTATATGTTTCTAAACCAGAGGGAATTAAACTGAATATTTGTCAAAACACAGAGAGTTTTTTGATATTTTACCCTTTTGTTAAGTACAAAGACTTGAAGTTAATAATATTAGAACCAATTACTTATAAAAAAGCGTGACCAAATTATTTGCACACATTGGATATTAATAGGAAGCCATAATGGTTTATGCTAGGAATGCCTAACAAAAACAGTTTATACCGGAAATATATGTGGAAAATAAGAATACTTAGGCATCATATGGATTGTGAGTTTTCTATGAAAATTTTTTAAAATATTCTCTTGAGATATTTTTAATTATCTTTTTATCTCGCATACATTATATCGACATTTCTTCAAAAACTCCAATTGAATGGGTCAGTATTCATAAGAGGGTGTGAGTTTTGAAAGGTTTATGAATGAAGAATGGTCACTATTTACTTAATAAAATAGTTAATGAATTTATTGTTAATTGACTAGATTACTCTTGTATCAACGAGCATTCTTTATTGAGTAAAAGTATGCAATTTTAATGAACAAGCATGTGTAGTTAAATGTATTGAAATATTTAAATTAATATAGATCGTGTACTTACGAGTTTTTGGCAAAAATAATGCTCTTACTAAAAAATATTCTCAATATGATTCACTTTCAAATTTTATTCCCATAATGATGTTATTGTTGACATATAGTTATTCTGATTGCCATGTAGGATAACAAGAAAGAAAAATTCTAATCTAGTTTTATAGTTTCTAACATGAATTAAAATTTTAAAATTTTTTATTATAGAGGCACAAGAAAATTGCATAACTTTTATATAATTATTTAAAATAAATTCTAACATTATTGATCTTGCTATCATTGGTCTCTGAATTTTTCTAAATGTATCAAACCTATTACATATAATTTTTCAACAAATAAATTTTAACAATACAAATATTGCAACGAAAATTTTATGCAATTACAAAAACTTCAAAACTATTATATTTGTTTATGTTATCTTTCCTACTTCTTGAAAAGACAAGAGAATAATCTTCAAAATTTTTTATTATAGAGGCACAAGAAAATTGCATAACTTTTATATAATTATTTAAAATAAATTCTAACATTATTGATCTTGCTATCATTGGTCTCTGAATTTTTCTAAATGTATCAAACCTATTACATATAATTTTTCAACAAATAAATTTTAACAATACAAATATTGCAACGAAAATTTTATGCAATTACAAAAACTTCAAAACTATTATATTTGTTTATGTTATCTTTCCTACTTCTTGAAAAGACAAGAGAATAATCTTCAATTGTCTTGAAATTATCAACTCAAGAAGAATACTTTTTAGATGTTGTTAATATAAATATTGGCTTCTTAGACTTACGTAGGGCCGGTTTGGAATCGAGTTTTTTGACCAAGTTTTTTAGCTACTAGTTATTTAACAATTTTAACTACGGGAACCCAAAAAAACTTAACAAATTTTTTAACATACACACTTCAAAATATCTAATACACAAAAAACTTCATCTTTTCTTCTTCTTTCTCCCCCACCACATATTCATCGCCGGCCACCACCTCCACCGCCGCTTTCGGCGCCGGCCACCTATTCCCGCGCCGGCGTTCCCCTTTTTTTTTTTCCTTTCTTTCTCTCTCTCCCTCTCTCTCTCTCTTTCCCTTCTCTCTCCCCCTCTCTCCTGGCCACCTCCCCCTTCCCTAACTGCAATTTGGTCCGCGATTGGTTCGCGACCAGATTGAGCAAAGGGGGAGAGGGAGATGGGGGAGAGGGAGATGGAGAAGAGAGGGAGAGAAAACAAAAAAAAAAAATGAAAAAACTTCCACTGCTGGTTCTCTAGCTTCGGGAGGGAGAGGGGAGGGTGAAGGAGAGTAAAGGGGGAGCAAAGAGGGAGAAGAGGAGAAGAAAAAAAGAAAAAAAAAATTTGGGCATGCAGGTTGCTAGTTCTTCATCGAGGCAGAGGTGACGGAGGAGGGAAGAGGGAGGGGGAAGGAAGAAGAAGAGAGGAAAGAAAGAGAAAAAGAAAGAAAAAAAAAATTGATAGGACCATGGCTGCTGGGGTGGCAGAGGTAATGGAGAAGGGGGAGGGGGAAGGAAGAAGAGAGGAAAGAAAAGAAAAAGGAAAGAAAGAAAAAGAAAAAAAAAAGAAAAGGAAAAAAAAAGTTTTTCATCTTAAAAAATTTTTCCAAAAACTTTTACAGTGCACTACAGTAAAATTTTAGATAAATTTTCAAAAAACTCAGGTTCCAAATGGGGCCGTTTGATAAGAGAAAGATAATGAAAGAAAGAAATGCAAGAATACCTGGAGAGAAAAATGGTGAAGATATTAAATGGAAAAGAAAAATGGAGGGTGCTTCTATATCCATCACAGCACATATGCAGTCTAAGTGGCAAAAAAATAATTATAAAGGTAATAAATTTTAAAATTATGTTACTTTGGATATATATTTTGAAAGAATAGTTATTTTGACAATAAACTTATATACTTACAAATCCATTTCACTGGAAGTAAATCTTACTACTGTATTTTTTGTTTTACCCGTTAAACTTTGAATAACTTTAGGTTTGTCAGCTTTTCTTTTCATCTCTTATAAATTCCTTAACACGTTAAACAAATATATGCTTGAAGGTATTCCTTTCGTCCCAATTATTTTGAAAATCTAATTTATTAAAAATAATGGTTTAATTGTGATATTTACGTCTCTCTTTCTAATATTATCCTCACAATGTCAAAATTTGAATTTGAATGGTAACATACATGTGATTAAAGGAAGAGACTATATAAGGGCCTGTTTGGCACCCTAGTTTTTTACCAAGTTTTTTAGCTACTAGTTTTTTAACAACTTTTGCTACAGGAACCCCAAAAAATTTCTCAAAGTTTTTTACCTACACACAAAAAATATCCAAAACACACAAAAAAATTTCTCTTCCCTTTTTTTCTTCTTCCACCCCCCATCCCAACCCACCACCACCGCCGGTCTCAACCACCACCGCCGTTTCGTCTCCCATCCTGCGGAGATGCGCTTGGCTTGTTGATGGTTGTGGAGAAGGCGCACATTGGGGAAAGGGCAGGGGGCGGGGAGAGGTCACGCTAGGGAGAAGCTGGGGAAAAGGCAGGGGGTGGCGGGGGAGGGGTGCATGGGGAAAGGCATGGGGTGGCAGGGGGAGGGGGCGGGGCAGAGGGGGGGGGCGGGAGGGAGTGGGAAGGTGGCGGCCCAAGGGGGTGGCGCAGAGGAGGGAGGAAAGGGATGGTGGAAAGGGATCAGTGGCGGGCGAAGGGCAGAAGGGAGGAGAAGGAGAAAGGGAGGAGAGGGGTGGCGGGAGGTGGCGGCTACTGGGAGGTAACGGGGAGGAAAGAAAGAAAGAAAGAAGAAGAAGAAAAAGGAAGAGGAAGAAGAAGAGAGGAAAGAAAAGAAAAAGGAAAGAAAGAAAAAGAAAAAGAAAGAGAAAGAGAAAAAGAAAGAAAAAAAAGAAAAGGAAAAAAAAGTTTTTCACTTCACAAAAACTTCTCCAAAATTTTTCACCTTACAAAAATTTCTACAAAAATGTTTTTCATCTTACAAAAAATTTCTACAAAATTTTTTCAAAAACTTCTACAGTGCACTATAGTAAAGTTTTAGACAAACTTCCAAAAAACTCAGGTTCCAAACAGGCCCTATATTGGAAGGAGAAATTAAAAAATGTTTTGACTTTCTTCCAAAAATAGAAAGTTTAACATTATTTGAATGGCATGAGGGAAGTATTTCTTTTCTCCTTCATAATAATGTCACTTACTATTTTTGCTCAATTTCAGGTGGACAACAATTCAGGCTCTTAATTGGTGGATGAAGTTGCATGGTTACAGGTGGCATATGTCAGTGGAATAATCTGCTCGTTAACGCATTGAGTTAGCGTATTGCCATGTAGTAGTAAATAGGGATGCTATCAAGCCAAGTCACTCGTGAGTAATTGCTGAGCGGCTTGATAAAAAACTTGACTCGAGCTCAAGTTGCTACTGCTCGTTACGTGTAACGAGTCGAATTCGAGCATCAAAAGTAAATACTCAAGTACTCGATGAGCTTAATCGAGTATTTATGTTATTTATATATTATATATTTTAATTATGGAATGACTATTATGGATTTGTTTTTTAATAAATTTACATGAAGTAATGTTCAGTAAAAAAAGTAATGGATGGCAAAATGGTTATCTAATAAATCTAAAATATAAAAAATAAAAAAAAGAAAAGAAAAATGAGCTCAAGATTGAATAGCTCGAGTTTGATAAGGCTTGCAATTTACTCGAAATTAAATGAGTCGAGTTTGAACTTGATTTCCATTATATTAAATCGAGTTCGGCCTCAAATTTATATACTCGATCTAACTCGGGTGACACTGATAGTGATCGAATTCGAATTCGAGCATGGTACCACTTGAGTTCAACTTAACTCGATAGCACCCTTAGCAGTAATAGAGGGCCAGCTTGTAAACATCTCCACTCTCCTATATTTAGCTTTGGAGGAGATATGGTTGGATTTGGCAGCGATTAATATGATTATTGTATCTTTTTTTATAATTTGATGTATACTTACATGATTTTTGTAATCATAAAATATAATAAAATTGTCATGAAACATAATAAAATTATGTGAATGTATATTAAATTAATAAAAAAAACCACCACATCACAAATTGTATCCAAGGCAAACCGTACGCAATATCACTTGCCTCATATGGCGTTCGAGAACAATTTTTGGACGCAAACAATCTCACGTATGTTAGAGTGAACAAATTGATCAAAAAAAATCATAAAAGGGATGAAAGCTTTTTAAAAATGGCTAATTACAAACTCTCTCAAAGTAGAGTTGAGTTGTATGGAGACTTTGTAGTATTTGTTGGTTGTTCAAAGTTGCGCTTGTCGTATCGAATCCAATTTCCATTTCCAATCCCTACTAAGCAACTTGTATCAGTCAGCAGCGCCACCACTCCACCGTGCACCTGCCCTGCTACTGAGCTACTCCGCACTACAGTACTTATTTTCAAACGGAAATGCCAAAAGTATGCATGCTTGCTTTCATTCCCGAATGTATCCTTTTTTGTCGTTTTCACTACAGCTATAAGTGGCCGTGGTGTAGTCGTTAATACCAGTACCTCTGGTGGATAGTATAGTCAATTCGTATCTCAGTCCCCACTCAGATTCCCTGCTTAACCGAAAACCAGAAAAACACACATATTCCCCTCCCGCCTCACACAGACACACAGTGGCACAGCTGTCCTCGCTCCTCGCTCACTAACGCGCTACCCCCATTCCCATATGGTATAAAAACTTCCCCCCCCTTGCTCTCTCTCGCTTCACACAGAGACAGCGCGCAAAATTGATTTCGCTCTCTGAAATGAGATATTCAACTTCAACGACGAGCACGCCTTTACTCTCCGACGATGTTACCCGGCCGGATATTAAACAACTCAACTTCATCCAGACTAACGCCGCAATGTCCTTCGAAGACGCCGTTACTGACGCTATCGACGATGTAACTTCCGAGCCCGACGAACAGCCACTTTCTGCGGCAGTTGTTTTCGGCGGTCAAGCAAAGGAGAAAGTGAAGAAGAAGGTGAAGATGCAGGGCGGAAGTAGTCCTGAGAATGCTACAGCTGGAGGTGACGCCAACCAGTTCACTTCTACAGTCGTTATGATGAGCGCTGGGAATGGAAGGCCGACGTCGGGGTTAAAGCCGTCGCCAAGTGTAGGATCAAGCCTGGAGAGCCTTGCCAAGTCGGAGGCTGATCAGAATGATAACGTTTCGCCGTGGATAATGGGAGAAGCGTGGGAGAGATTTTACAAGTCCTTCGTTTACTACAAGGACAAGCCCGTTGGCACTCTCGCTGCTCTCGATCCTAGTGCGGATGCCTTGAACTACAATCAGGTTTTACACGAATACATTTCTCCATATACAAGCTTTTTTCCTTTTCCTTTTTTTCTTTTAGTCAATGTAAATATCTCTGTGTTTATATATATGTATGTATGTTCTTTAGTGTAGCGAAAAATAACATCATAATTTTGAGATGTAATGCATCCAATGAGATCGCAAATATGTTTATCATGATGATGACATTCTCCGTTTCCATATGAAAATATTTACATCATAAATATGTTTCTTGATTATTTGCCTTTCATATCTTGTTGTATTAGCTAGAATTATTCAGAGTTCTAGTACACAATGGTTTAGATGTAGACACAGATTTCTGTCTCTGTGTATATTAGTATATATTCACTTTTATCTTTTTAACATTTATCTTTAGGGATATAATTGACTAGCTCTATATATTTTCATGAACACGTCATGCATAAATAACTCTGTACAATCGATAGTAGTCAAAATGTGTTCAATTTTATTTTTTTATCCAGTGCGTTCAAAATTTTAGTCGTACAAAGGTACCATATGTGTATGTAAGAAATCGGTCCTCAAGAAAGCAACGCACAGAGATCTGATTAATGTTTGTTGACGTGTACATTTCTAATTTAATTCATTCTCGGTGGTTGGGTTTTTGTTTTTGTTTTTTTTTTTTTCTAACTGCAGGTTTTTGTCAGAGATTTTATTCCCAGTGGGTTGGCATGCCTGATGAAACCGTCAAAGGAAGGTTTAGATATGGTGAAGAATTTCCTGCTAAAGACTCTCCACCTGCAAGGTAACTGGGAGAAAAGGATTGACAACTTTACTCTTGGACAGGGAGTCATGCCCGCCAGCTTCAAAGTTCAGTACAAGCCAGGTCTCCAAAAGGATGTTTTGGAACCAGACTTCGGTGGCACTGCAATTGGAAGGGTGGCACCCGTAGATTCTGGGTTTTGGTGGATCATATTGTTGAAGTCATACACAAAATGCACAGGCAATCATAGCCTTGCTGAATCGCCTGCTGCCCAGAGAGGAATGAAATTGATTCTCAACCTTTGCCTTGCTGATGGCTTTGATACATTCCCAACACTCTTATGCGCTGATGGATGCTGCATGATTGATAGAAGGATGGTAAGCTTGCATTCCCATATATTTTGCTGTCTTTACTAACTTTTTATCGGAATCGTCTGATGCTGTATATATTATGGAGTTTCCATAATATATATTGCTCCAATCTTGTTTGAATTAATTCTAGTGCCTTCACGCTTGTGACATGCCCTATAGAGTTAATGATGATTAGTTTAGCTCGTGTACTGGATTAATTTGACGCTGTCTCAGTTTGTACTGCCGGTCATGTGAATGTCCAAGTATAAAATTGTGCTGGTTGATACATTCAGTTTACCAGACTGCTTCACCATCAAGTTAGTAATTTACTTTCAACTTTGAAGAGGTTACTCAGGAGTTTTGTAATCCACTGCTTGCTTATTACTCAAATTCAGTTTTAAATTTCACATAGTTTCTTATGTTGCCTCGGTAATCCAACATGCGTCAATTGCTTTTGGACTAGGGGATGTACGGATATCCAATCGAGATCCAGGCGCTTTTCTTTTTTGCGCTGAGGTGTGCTCGACAGTTGCTTATCCCGGAACATGGTAACAAGGAATTGATCGAACGCATAGACAAGCGTATCACTGCTTTGAGCTACCATATCCAAAAGTATTATTGGCTTGACTTCATACAGCTGAATAACATTTATCGTTACAAGACTGAGGAGTATTCCCACACTGCTGTCAACAAATTTAATGTCATTCCTGAATCTATCCCAGACTGGGTGTTTGATTTCATGCCACTTCGAGGAGGCTATTTCATTGGTAATCTCAGCCCATCACGCATGGACTTCAGGTGGTTCCTAGTTGGAAACTGTATTGCTATTTTAAGCTCTTTAGCAACCCCAGCACAGGCAACAGCTATCATGGACTTAATTGAAGAGCGCTGGAGTGAATTGATCGGTGATATGCCTCTGAAAATTTCATATCCTGCACTCGAGGGCCACCAGTGGAAGATTGTTACTGGATGTGATCCCAAGAACACGCGTTGGAGTTACCACAATGGTGGATCTTGGCCAGGTTAGTCAGTTGTCCACGGTCTCTCCAAATCCTGAGATGATGATAAATCATAAAAGTCACTTGGTTGAGAGTATTATTTTCATGGTTTATATGTCAGTGAAACTCGTTCCCTAGATTTAACTCATCTCCAACAATGGAGTGTGATGGTTACTATTTGCATTTGGTTCAGTTCTTACAATTGAGGGTGGTAAGACAATCTTACAATTGTTGAAGTATGTGAAAAGACTGAATATGTAGATTACACACATTTGGTCAACTTGAGAGGCATGACACTGGAGAACATAGTAATTGGAATTACTTGTATTTTTTCTTAACCACTGATATGCTTTTGTGCAGTTCTGCTATGGCTACTTACAGCAGCATGCATCAAAACAGGAAGGCCTCAAATTGCCAAAAAGGCAATAGAGCTGGCAGAACAGCGCCTTGCCAGGGATGGCTGGCCCGAGTACTATGATGGTAAGACTGGGCACTTTGTTGGTAAACAGGCAAGAAAGTACCAAACTTGGAGCATTTCTGGGTACCTGGTGGCGAAGCTTATGATAGAGAACCCTTCCAATCTCCGATTTATCTCTTTAGAGGAAGACAAAAAAATTGCTCAACCAAGGCTCAATCGGTCTGCCTCATGGTCCTCTTAGATTGTCAACTATCTGCATCTCTTTGGATAGTTATTGTTTCGCAGAAAAATTGCTCAACCAAGTCTCAATCGGTCTGCCTCATGGTCTTCTTAAATTGTCAACTATCTGCATCTCTTTGGATAGTTATTGTTTCGCTCAGCAGAGTTTTGGAATGGGGTACGAGAGGCTTGTTTTTACTATTTTGCGAACTTAGAACGCAGAGCTGTAGAATTTGGCATACAATTGAATTCTGACCCCGTCTACGGGGGTTAAATGTAGTAGCGTGCTTGAATTTTGAATGAAGAAGAGCATGAGCCTATTTGCTGCATCTGAAACTTCTGCAGTTTTGCTAATGCTTTCTGAAAAACTCACAGGAGTGTTTCAGAAACTACATCTTTGGCTTTAGAATTTGCTGCTTTCACATGAATTTTAGCAGTCGTTTATGTTCAGTATAATCTGTATCTAGTAGTGTTTGATTCCATGCCATGTCTATTCTATATATATATATATATATATATGACTATCTAGTACCCGTGCCTAACACGGTTGTTTGTTGT
Source organism: Coffea eugenioides (assembly GCF_003713205.1). Classification (NCBI taxonomy): domain Eukaryota; kingdom Viridiplantae; phylum Streptophyta; class Magnoliopsida; order Gentianales; family Rubiaceae; genus Coffea; species Coffea eugenioides. The sequence goes on from NC_040036.1 coordinate 79,311,161, forward strand.
AGGTTATATTATTCCTTGGTTGGTGTTCACTGGACTTTTTTATGTTTTGCCCTAACAGACAGGTATCCAAGTGGGTTAAAAAATAAAAATAAAAACAGTTGCATGAATCATGGATTTGTGGCGTGAAAATTGTGTGTGAATGTCGTTGGATTAGTCATGAATCAACTTAGCCAACCACTTGCAAAAGATGCAAAGACAGGGAGGTATCAAGCAAATTACTGGAACTAGGCGGCAACACACTCCTTCCAAGTATTCCAGGCCACCGACGTTATGATAGAGGGGTATTGAGGAGAAGGAAACACTGAAGACGAAGTGGAGAAGGGGCCATATCCTTTATCCTACCTCTATCATCCGTTGAAAGGAAAAGAGCATAATCAAGCAACGCATGTTTCCTTTACTGTTGGAATCCTAGCTCCAAATGCAGGGCATATCCCCTGATCATTCGGTTGTGTTCAGCTGTTAAATATTTTCTTTATCCTCTTTATACACGGTGTACATAAAATTTTGAAGGAAACTTAAAAAGCAGCACTTTTGTTTTCCTGAAAAAGATTTTTTTTTTTTTTTAAAAATCGTTAATTATTTTTTATATTTTTCAAACGAGAAAGAGCGTACTACTCGTATTATTTTACGGGAAACGTCCTCCAAATACATTCCGTTACAGAGCATAAAGAGAGAATTGGATTCCCACCTTTGTCTCCTTCACCTCCTCATAAAATCTCCCTCTTTCCTTCCTTCGATAACCTAAAGATCATTAACTTACAACAGCCAGTCATCTCTGCCTTTTCCTTTATTCTTCCCGGCTCCCCAGGAAACATCCTTTTTACCACTCTCTCCTCTGGTTACAGGAAGAAAAAATTCAAGTAAAAGAAGTGTTATTTTGGTGGAAAAATACTCAAATTTCAAGGTAGTAGAATGTCGGCGAATCCAACGGTGCAAAGCAATTGCGGGTTTATGAATTGCGAAAAGCTGGATAGGATGGCGAATTGGGTCGGGAACAGCGTAGCCTCGGCGTTCTTCGCATCACTGGAACGCTGCTCCTGCATCAACCTCAGCACCTCCCATGACGACGGCGATGATGACGATTTTGAAGAGGCCAAGGACCGCCCCCTCATCCTCACAAAACCCATCTCCTTCGACGATCCTGCTTCTCTCCACCACCACCACCCTACCTCCACCGCCGCTTGACTATTTGGGCCAACAAACCCGGAAAATCCATTGCCTTGTACCAAAGCGTTTAATGCTTTTGTTTCGATTGTAAAAAGGTAGAAGAAAAAAATCCTTTTTTTTTTTAAAATTTTCTTTTCCGTTCATCATCAGTGGGATTCGGACCCCTCTGCTCTTTTTCTTTTTGCTCTGAGAGGACTACGAGCTTAGAAGGATGTGGCTTTCTGTTAATATTGGTAATGATCATGCCTGCAACATGTAATTTCTGCTCAATAAAAGTTCAGACCTTTTGCCCATTGTTCCTGTTATTACCTTTTACTTTTTTTTTTTTTATTATACATATCCATTTAATCAACTACTTACTAATGATGGTTCTTTATGTCTCTATAATCTAATCTCTATAAGCTGTTGATAATAGATGACATTAAGCTTGCGGATGATTTGGCTTGGCTTATTGTCTGCATAATTTTGTCTTAGTCCTTGTTAGTGTTAAGATGAACAGATGAGAACATCCGCCCCTTTTTCTAATATTTGCTTAATTGTTGTTTTGAGAAGAAAGGCCATATTATATGCATACAGATGTCATACAAGATGTAAAGAATTAAAGTTACATCTTAGCAGTCGAGCTTTGTTTGGTTCGCCTTCTTCAAAAGTTGCTTTATTAAGGTTGTCTGGAGCAGCAATTTATGGAGCCCTTATTGCTCTTTATTTTAATTGCTTTCAAGCTCTTTTACTCCTGTGGTTGAATTCAGCTTCGTTATGAATGACGTGCTAGCTTATTCAGTCCTTATGACAGGAATAAATAAATAAAGAACCATTCAGGTTCCCTCAGAAAATACAAAACCTCTCAGTTTAGATAAGTATGTTAGCCTGTTCGCTGAGAACAGTGTTAAGAATGCAAATTGTGATTGCGGAGAAGTATCCCTAATGCATTTCAGCATTCTCAATTCCTTACTTAAAAATTTCTGTCAACAATGCTCTGGTATGATGGTTCTCTGATGCTATTTGAAGAAAAAGTGCTCATTGGATTGTACATTAGTATGAAACTGAGATTCAATTCTTCATCTGAGATATAATTCTTCCATTCTCATTCTACTAGTCCACTGATAGATATGGAACATTCTTGATCGTTTCTAGTGGTCTAAGCTTCTGCACATAACTTTTGCCTTCTTCATTTTCTGAAGCAAAGTTTACATAATTTAAAACTGGATCAGAATGTATTGAAATGTCAACTCATTTTAATCCTTCTGCTGTGAATGTATTAATGTCAATGGTGACTCTTTTCTTGTTTCCTTCACTTGATGTTTAATGAATGTGGTGATGCATTCATTACAGTCTTCTATTTTAGAAGGCATTTTGCACAATCTTCTATCTTGCTCTTGAAGTTTGGATGACATGGACCTAGAGAACAGCATGCAGCCAAATGTAGTGAACTTTAGATTCTTTCACTCTACAGTTGAAGGACTGCCAACAAAGTTGAAATATTTTTCAGAACTTAATAGAATGGGCTGAACTGAAACCGCTTAAAATAACCCAGAGGGAATATTGGACACAATGCTTTTTTGGGAGGCTGGATCAAGTGCGGGGCTAGATATAAGTTAAACATCAACACATGAAAGATTCATCAACTTGCGTGTTTGCTATTGGGTTGCCTGATGCATTTCCATTTTTTGTTCATTATATATACTTGAGAAAATTCAGAATTCTGTGAATAAAAGCTTCTACTGTGTCACTTTTTAGCCACAAGATTGTTCCGATTACTCTTACATTCGTGATGTTACCAAAAATTGATTAGGAATATTTGCGCATTTTAACCCTCTTGCCTTCTACCTTCTCTGGTTCTGATTGCCATGATGGGTTTAGTAGAGATGTTGATTACACGTAAATTTGTGTTTCCCACTTCTTAGTTTGGCTAGAGAAGTTTCTCCTGCTCACCTTGGAGCTTCTTGATGTTGGCGATTAAGTTGTTGAGAATCAGTTGTAGTTCAAGGCATGCCTGTGGCTGTGAGTTTTGGACGTAATTTAGATATCTCATCTGGAGAAAATGATGTCTCAATTCTTCGATGTTTCCACATTGCATTTCTCATTCTCAAATCAAGAGTCACATGTTGAGTGAAGTATTGCATATATTTTGGCTAATGTGTAAGCATTCCCAACTCCTCCTGAGTCCTGATCATAGGAGGTGGTTTGAGAAAATGGATAAGTGGCCGATAGATTGAACTAAAGCCAAGCCTAAACATCAAGGTTCATGTCACCTTAATTTGGTTTTTAAGCAAAAGGTGAATATTGCGGAGAAATGGAAGACTACGGTGCCTGTTCCTCTTAAGAGGAGTGTGTAGTTAACTGCAGAGAACATTTCACCTTCTGTAAATCTCAAAGTGCTTCCACAGCTTTGAAATCCGTCTTCATAATTGATGTTTACACAAGAATGAAACGTCATTCTTAATTAGTGTGTGTGTGTTTCTTGCTGCTGTTGAAAGAAAAACAAGAATGAAACGTCATGATTGCCCTGGAAGAAGAAACTTAATGCCAAGATGATCTTTCTGTTTCTTTCTTCTGTCATGAACTCCCAAAGCATGAATTGTCGCCTTCCGTGTCATCATTGGTCGCGGACTTGCGACATAAAGGGTATGTAACTGTTAAGATCTGAAGCAGTAATCATGCAATTTGGATTGTAAACAGGGCGAAGGAAAGAAGATGACTGAGAGAGAGAGAGAGAGAGAGAAATCAGAAATGAGAGGGAAGCAACTAATTCTGTTATTCTTGTCTAACTGTACACAAGTGGGCCCCACATTTAATACATTCCTCTGACTCAGCCACTAACCGCCATACCTAATTCAAACCCTATTAATTGGAACGACATCATTCCATGCTCCCAATTTCCCTTAATTGCTGACCCGATTTCCCAATTACCCGCTTCTGACAATTCCTTCCCCGCGAAAATAGACTTGTCCTCAAGTCTGGAATTCAGGAAACTGGTTCTCAATGAATGTCTTGTCCTCCCACGAAGCTTCATCATAACTCAAGTGATTCCATTTGATCAGGAATTGGATGACAGACCTTCTTTCACGCATGATGGCTCTTCGCTTCAATATAGCCTCTGGTTTCAATGGACATTGATCACATTCGTTCAACTCTGGTAACTTAGGAGAGCTGCATTGCAGTGGTCCAAGCTTTTTTTTAAGTAGAGAGACATGGAACACATGGTGGATTCTTGCATCTGCTGGTAGTTTTAGGCTACTGTACCAACTTTCTCCTCTACCTGGAATGGTTCGTAATACTTGGCAGCCAATTTGAGACATTTCCTTACAGCTACAGTTTGCTGTCTATAAGGTTGCAATTTCAAGAACACCCAATCCCCTTCAAAAAAACTCCTCTCAGTTCTGTGCTAATCCGCATAGTGTTTTATTCTCTGTTAAGCCTTTGCAAGATGTTATTTGATGCAACTTGAAATCTGACTTCTCTCTTGGACCATATCAGACACTGTAGGTACCACTGAGTCTAGATATGGACCTAATGGCAGTGGTGTAGGTTTGTATCCAAACACAGCTTCAAAAGTGGTCATGTTCAGGCTAGAATGGTAAGTGAAATTGTACCACCATTCTGCTAGTGATAGCCACTTACTCCACTGTGAGGGTAGTTCACCAGTCATGCATCTCAGATAACTTTCTACACATTGGTTTAACCTTTTACTCTGACCGTCAGTTTGAGGGTGATAAGATGATGAATAGTGAAGGTCCACTCCCACTAATTTGAAGAGCTCCTTCCAGAACACACTGGTGAACACTTTGTCTCTATCAGTGATGATAGACTCTGGTAACCCATGCATCCTGTAGATATGGTCTAGGAAAATCTGAGCAACTGTCTTAGCTGTGAAGGGATGAGTGAGCCTGATGAAGTGTCCAAACTTGGTAAATCTGTTAATCACTACCAGGACAGTATCATACCCTTGAGACTTAGGCAGTTTCTCAATAAAGTCCATAGTAATGTGAAGCCATACTTGTTTAGGAATAGGAATTGGTTGTAACAATCCAGGATAAGGAACATGCTCAGTTTTATTCGTTTGGCAAATATCACAGTTCTGCACATGTGCAATTACTTCCTGCTTCATTCCAGGCCAATAGAACAAGGACTTGAGCTTCTGCCAGCAGTTCCTCTGACCTGAGTGCCTTCCTATGGCAGAGTCATGCAAGGTCTGAATCAGTTGGCTCCTAATGTTGTTGGCACCTCCTACATAGATCATTCCTTGATACTTCAGAATTCCATCAAGCAGGCTGTATTCAGCATGTGCATTGGGGTCTAATACTAGTTGGCTCATAATATCTTGGCATTGCGAGTCACCTTCATAGCTCTTCTGCAATTCCTCCATCCAACCAGGTTTAACAGATATGACAGCTAAGCAGGATCCCAGCTCCTTCTGGTGTGCAGGTTCATGCCTCCTGGACAAGGCATCTGCTACCAAATTTTCAGCTCCTTTCTTATATTCTATCTTATAGTCCAACCCCAAGAGCTTAGTCATCCATTTATGCTGAATAGCAGTGTTAAGCTTCTAATCCAAAAGATACTTCAGTGACTGATGATTAGTTCTTATAATGAAATGATTCCACACTAGATAATGCCTCCATTTAGTGACAGCCATTACTAGAGCTAGGAGCTCCTTTTCATAAACTGAGAGTCCCAAGTTTTTGATTGAAAATGCTTTACTCAGGAAGGCAATGGGGGTGTCCTTCTTGCATTAAGACAGCTCCAATCCCTCCCCCACTAACATCTGTCTTCACAACAAAAGGCTTTTTAAAGTCTGGTAATTGGAGAACTGGAGCTGAGCACATCAACCTTTTTAAGTGTTCAAATGAATCTTGAGCTTGACTGCTCCATTTGAAGTTGTCCTTCTTTAATAACTCAGTGAGTGGTTTACACACCAGACCATAGTGCTTGATAAACCTCCTGTAGTATCCTGTAAGCCCAAGGAAACCCCTCCACTCCTTTACTGACTGAGGTATAGGCCACTGTAGAATGCTACTGATTTTTGAATAGTCCATGCTAACACCCCTATCTGTGATAGTATGCCCTAAGTAGTCAACCTTCTTCTGAGCAAATGCACACTTAGATCTCTTCACATAAAGTTGATGCTTCCTCAGAACCTCAAATACAACCCTTAAGTGTTGGATATGAGTATCCATGGTAGGACTATATACCAGAATATCGTCAAAGAAGACCAATACAAACCTTCTCATAGAGGGTTGGAACACCTGATTCATTAGTGATTGGAAGGTTGCTGGTGCATTAGTGAGTCCAAAGGGCATGACCAGGAATTCGAAATGTCCACAGTGAGTCTGAAAAGTTGTCTTGAAAGTGTCTTGAGGCTTAACTCTGATCTGATGGTACCCTGCTGTGAGATCCAATTTTTTTTTGTAGACAGAACCAACTAACTCATCCAGCAGTTCATCTACGTTGGGAATTGGAAACCTGTCCTTGATGGTCATTTCATTTAACTTTCTGTAATCCACACAAAAACGTCAAGTCCCTTCTTTCTTTTTAACCAACAATACAGGGAAGACAAAAGGGTTGTTGCTGTACTTGACTATTCATTTTTGAAGCATTTCTGTCACCTGTTTCTCTGTTTCCTCCTTGTGACAGTGGGGGCACTTGTAAGGCTTCAATTTGAAAGGCTGTGCCTCATTTTTGAGGTGGATCTTATGATCAACACTTCTGTTAGGGGGCAAAGAGTTTGGAGTTTGAAACACATCATCATAGTCTTGAAGCAATTTCATGACTTCCTGTAGAATAGCCGCTGCCTATTCTTCTGTCTCATTTTTACAATTCAATGCCATGCACATTTGCTTTTTATACTCTATGAAAGTTCTCAGATCCTTTCCTCTGATTAAATCCATATCACAGTCCTCTGCTTGTCCATGCAAGTGGATTTCATTTCCTTCACTGTGCAGGGATATCCTGAGTTGTTGGAAGTCAAATGTGATACGGCTAAAGTATGTCATCCAGTCTACCCCCAAAATTATGTCCCATCCTTCTAACTCCATCACCTTCAAATCGAATCTGAAACTATGTTGATTGATTTTTCAGTGCACATTAGGATAGATAGCATTGCTGGTCACAGTGCTTCCATTTCCCATTATGACAGAAAATGGCTGCTCAATCTGTCTGTAAGTAATATCCATCCCAATTACCATCTCACTGTTGATATAACTGTCTGAACTTTCAGTGTCTACCAGAATAAAAACTTTCTCACCATCTAGGATGCCTGTCAATGTAATTGTTTTCCTTCTCAGGGATTCAGACAATGCATGCAAGGACAGTTCCATAGTTTGTCTTGGATTCCCTGTCTGTTCATCCTGCTCACCTATTGCATTTTCAAAAGTCGCATCCTTTTCATCCTCTAGTATCATACAGTTTACATGCCTTAACTTACACTGGTGGTCTATGCCATATTTTTCTCCACACTTGAAACACAGTCCCTTACTTCTTCTAAACTGCAGTTCTTGTGCTGAAATCTTCTTCATGTCCTTAGTGTCCTCCTACAACCTGTTACTGAACCTAGGGGTCTTAGGGGTATTATTGACAGGAACCTTGTAGGTGTTGCTGTCTATAGCTGATGTAATTTCCCTTGACAATCCAAATCTATTCTCTCCAGATTGTTTGGAGTTATTATTCTGCACTTTGAGTGAGTACTCTTGTCACTGAGACAACTCAAAAGCCTCAGTCAATGTAGCAGGTTTCAGCATTCGAATCATAGGTTTGATCTCCTCTTTTAAGCCACTAATGAAGCTAGAAATGAAGTAATTCTCATCCAAATTCCTATTCTTAACCTATATCAATGGTTTCAATTCTTCGAACTTCTCCTAATATTCTTTCACACTGTCTTCCTGTTGCAACTTATTAAATTCCTCCACTATATCCTTGCAAATATTGTCTGTGAATCTTTTGCATAACAGATCTCCAAATTCTGTCCAACTCAATCCAGGTCTTTCAAGTTTAATACCTTGGAACCACTTATCAGCCTTCCTATCTAGGTACATTTCTATGATTTCAACCTTTTGGTTATCCAGAATTTGTTAGTTCATGAAGTATTTGTCACATTTGCGCAACCACTCCCTAGGATTTTCCCCACTAAACAGTTGCAAGTCTATCTTAGGTGGTTTAGGAAGTTGGTACTTACTCCAATCTCTTTTGCAGGCATTCTATTGTTCTCCTTCAGGTTGCAATCTCTAATAAGCTGGCGGTGTAGGAAGAATTGGCGTCTGATCCACCATAATTCCTTCCCCTCTGTCTGCAATCTTGTCCTTCGCAGGAGTCATCCTGGATAGCAGCGCATTGAACGTCTGATCCAGTGACTTGCTGAAATTCTGTTCCATTCCTGACAGCAGATCCTCCATTCTCTTGTTGTTTTCTTCCAATTCCATTTTCAAATTGTTCTTAAGCTGTTGTTGTTCTGATTGATGCGAAAGTAGAGATTCCATCAGTTCTTGGAGCTTGATTTCCTGCCTCTTTACTTGTTTTTCCAATGTCCTGAATCTCGTACCTTCTGCCATGGATTTTGCTCGCGCTCCAAGGATCTAAGGCTCTGATACCAATTGTTAAGATCTGAAGTAGTAATCATGCAATTTGGATTGTATACAGGGCGAAGGAAAGAAGATGACTGAGAGGGAATGCGAGAGAGAGAGAGAGAGAGAGAGAGAGAGAAATCAGAAATGAGAGGGAAGCAACTAATTCCGTTATTCTTGTCTGACTGTACACAAGTGGGCCCCACCTTTAATACATTCCTCTGACTCAACCACTAACCGCCATACCTAATTCAAACCCTATTAATTGGAACGACATCGTTCCATGCTCCCAATTTCCCTTAATTGCTGACTCGATCTCCCAATTCCTGACCCAATTACCCGCTCCTAACAGTAACAAATCTATGAGGAAGACCGAATTGAGAATCTATGCTATAAAACAGAACTTGCCGACGTACTCGATAAAACAATCAAATATTCGATAAGGCTCAACGAGCCTTAGAATACAAGACTCGAACTCGATTCACGGCCCCTTATTGAGTTGCTCAAACTTGACTTGAACTCTATCGTCAAGTTGTCGACCAAGTTGCTTCCGAGCAATTCGATTCAATTACATCCCCAATCGCAACAGTAAGTATGAGTATTCCAATTGTAGTTGAACCACTGGATGGATCTAAGTGGTTTGAGCTCAGTCCAACGGCCTATGTTCCCAAATCCACAATTTTTGAGCTATTGTAATTTGTAGATTGCTCATTAGACTCGAAACTATTTGGGCATGCATCAAATTTTTAAATTTTTTTTTTTAAAACTTGGCTAATTCTTTTAAGCCTGTAAATTGCATTATGTACCTTATACTGTCAATTTGTGGCACATTTTTTTCAAATTAATTAGAAATCAATTGTTTTTGCGTGAAAAGGCATAATTAACCCTAAGATAAATTCGTTGAGTGTAACACTACTATTCGTCTTGCGGTTCAATATAAACAAAATCCCAATTAATTTTGAAGAAGTCAAAGCCCTTACTCTGTATTTATATACTTTTTTTGGTTCTTAAGTATCAAAATTCAAACGAGTTAGTTATTGTTTAGCAATCTTTGCAGTATTTAAATTGCACACAGGTCAATCTTTCTAGCTGAAGTTTCAGTACTCCTCGTAGACATGCAAATATATAAATGTGTGTGTCTGCATGTATAGTATAGTATAGGTAGGTATATGTATAGTGAGTGTCATTTGAGCTTGAGAAAATCGCACGCCAAACCTGAATTGAAAAAAAAAAACAAAAAAAACGCATGGCATCAGAGTCTGAGATTCTGATACTGATAGATATAGACTTCAGTCTTTGCTTGTGAAATAGAATACCTGAAATTTGTTGTATATGGCGGCCGGCATAAACTCAGCTCATACTGTATCTATCTATCGTTTTTGTTGGTCTGTGAATCGCATATCAACTGACCTTTTGAAAGAGCTTTATTGTGTTAATTTGTTGTTCTTCTTGATTACTTAAATGGAAAGAAGTTATTGAGTTTGCAAAGTGACAATAAATTAATATCACCTTGCACAAATTGACAGGATTAAAATTTAAAGAACTGTGGAAGTAAGTATTGAGAGAATAAAATTAGCTCAAGTCAAATCTGGAGAAAAGCTTATCTAGAAAGCGTCATCTGCACTTGCTATTTTGTAATGATTAGATAGACATTTGTTAGACTTGTTCTGATCTCAACTTGGAATAACTCTTTCTCATGCGTGAAGAGGATTAGCTGTTTCTAACTCTTTTTCCTGAAGTAACCATGAAATCCCACACTGCATATCATGTAATGGGAACAATTGTTAATTTTATGTCTGGTTAAAAATTTCCCTTTTTCTGGAGTCTGGATTAAAATTTAAAAATTTTCATACCAGACTTGCATAGACTTCTTCGCAGGGAACGTAAAACTCAATAGGCCTGCACTTTCCAAACTACACTAAAAGTTGACGGTGGAAAAACCTGTAATTTATTTGCTATCTAGAGTTTGTAAAAGTCCACTGACGCTGATGGTTCCCAATTGAAATTTTATTCTGTAGTTGGCATTACTGAAAAAAAAAAATTGACATTCCATCCTGATCACCACGGATTAAATTGTTCATTAATAGTCAAGTAGGCTGCTGCTTTAATTTAAGCACAGGGTACCAAATGAACAAAAGTAACAATAAACGGATTCTAGCAGTTAAGTACTGGCTACCACCACCTGTGATGTTCCGGTGGACAGAATGAATAGGTCTTTCCTAGCTTATTATGGCCCTGGAAAAGGTAGGGAATTGCCAAGGCGTGCACATCTCTCTGTTTGTGCATGGAGTAAAAGGGTGTTGAACAAAAGCAAAACAAAGGCCACACTTTTTATTTCTTCTTCTTTTTGGGTATCCCCTTTGTCATAAATGACAGTAGCACACAGTGATGTTCTTTTGGAGCAGCATAACCGCCAGCTAAATCAACTAGCTGAATGTTTCACATTTGCCATAACCTAAATTCTCCTCTTGCATGCTTTCTTGAACAGCGTCCTGAAGTAGTCAAGTATATCATAAGTATTGCCAGTTAAAAAGTTCAACATTTTAAAGTCATGATCTACGAAAAAAGCACTAAAATTATTTCAAGAATACTGACTCAGTCATGATCTATGAACTTTGCAGGATATATATAGTATAATCCACACTGACAAGTACGTGCAAGTTGCGTAGTATTTGCATGGAGGAGTAGGGCAAGAAGTTGTTGGGAGTGGGTCGAAGACAATGTTGTAGTCTTCAAAAGCAGGTGCTACATGCGTTCCAAATCCACCTTTTTAATACTACCGTGCCATTGCCGGTCTCTATCTCCTTTTTTTTCTTTTTGGGTTTTTGTTTATGCCAGCGGGAGCATGCACAGGTCAAGATTACATGATTTCATGTAATAGGGAAAGCGTTGAAGATTTTGAATCACAGAGATAAAGAAAGAAAGAAAGAAAGCTAGCTACTGTGCCAATCGGTACCCTACATTGGTTCGACCACAATATTCTACAAACACGCCCCCCCAACAACTTATTATTACAAATCCGTGTTAGAGGAATCAATGAATCATGGAAGCTGACAAACACAATATGTATGGAAGGCCTTGACAAGGCTTTTCTAACTTCCTTCTCCTTCTCCTTCTTCTTCTTGGGCCATTAAACAATTTTCTGTCTATCAATAACTACATTTAAAAGACCGTTCTCGACCACTTCTACTCCGCACTTCTTCCTAGCTAGCTAGCTCCCACACAAACATAAGAACAAGTGAGTATCTAGTAACTCTACTCACAGATGGCAAACCAGCTGGCTACTTCAGGCATTTTGTACCTATGGCTAAACTTGCTGATCATGAATGCTCATAGAATGAGTGTTATGGGCTTTATCGCACGATGGCCGGGAGGCAGATCAACAAGGTCCTATGACTTCAAGGTTATATATTGCTCTCTCTTTCTTTTGTGTTTTTTTACGAAATCTTTGATCATGCATGTTCAATCAATCGCTGATTCATTTCTTGATGATGTTTTCAGTGAATTTATTGTCTTTTTTTTGTTTTCTCCCTCCCTATAATGAATCAGGTCCAAACAACAAAAATCGAGAAGTTGTGTAACACTTGGGATATAGTGACAATAAACGGAATGTTTCCTGGACCGGTTATTTATGCACAAGAAGATGATAGAGTAATCGTCAGGGTTACCAACGAAACACCCTATAATGCCACAATACACTGGTAATATATATTCTTCATCATCATGTGCTATCCATGCATCATTAACAGACCCGATTAATTGCTTATAAGCACGTACGAGATTGGCTGAGCTTCATATTATCAACTGATCCTTAACGTTGTGATTATAAATCCGAATGATGATAGTATACATGTGTTAGCTGTTGTAGTTGATGATTGGATTAATGTAATCACCAATCATGCATGCATTAAGTCATACGTATTAAGCTATTACCTGGTTTCTTGATTTCAGGCATGGTGTCCGGCAAAGGTTATCATGTTGGTCAGATGGCCCTTCTTACATAACACAGTGCCCCATTCAATCAGGACAGACATTCACGTACGAGTTCACTCTGGTGCAGCAAAAGGGCACCTTATTATGGCATGCTCACGTCTCTTGGCTCCGGGGCACCGTCTATGGTGCCATTGTGGTCTACCCTAAGACTGGGGTACCCTATCCTTTCATCTACCCTTACGAAGAGCACATCATTCTCCTGGGTACGTACAATATGTATATATATCCTAATTATTGTTTTACTTAAACCATATATATATATATATACACACAGACACACACACGCAGAGTTCTGTGTGATGATCAGAGGCTTTTGTCATGAAAATGTTCAGGGGAGTTTTGGCTGAGAGACTTGGTGCAACTGGAGCAGTCGGTTATCGCAAGCGGGGGAGGCCCACCACCAGCGGATGCCTACACGATCAATGGCCATCCGGGGCCTAACTATAATTGCTCCACCAATGGTAATTATGCATATGCAATTATGTATGATCCCTAAAATGGAAAAATAAAAGAATAAAAGGCATTCATTAGCTTTGGGGAATACTTTTCTGGTATTTTGCTACACCATATGATAACCCGTAGCGACAGTGTCGCACCAAATTCTGTGAACATTGCATGCGATGGACTTGGTAAAAAGCTCAAATGATATTTGAAGGAGCAACATATGTAGATATGTAGAGGAAGAGGAATGCATACATACATTATACATATATATATATATATACACACACACACTGCATCACCAACAGCTGTTACCAATGGACTGCGATTAAAATATCCTACTCTAATTAATTGGCACTAGCCTTAGTCGCCCCCCTTGTAAAATAACTATTATTAAGTCTTCCAGGAAATGAAAATAAAAAATAAAAAAAACATAAACACCCGTGCTGTCATGATATAGGCAAACTATTACTATCATTGAAATTTTCCTCTGCATGCATGATCTTGGAGAAAGTCAAGATTTGAGGCTATCTAATCTTCTGATCATACGTAATTAATGTAATTATATTAATGATGGAGAGGGGGGGGGGGGTCATGATATTTTTTTTTTTTAGCAGATGTTTACAAAATTGACGTGGTTCCTGGGAAGACGTACCTGTTGAGGTTAATCAGCGCATCACTGAACACGGAGCACTTCTTTGCCATTGCAAATCACAAATTAACAATAGTCGAAGCCGATGCTGAGTACACAAAGCCCTTCACCACCGACCACGTTATGCTTGGACCTGGCCAGACCCTTAACGTTCTGGTCACCGCTAATCAACCTATAGCGAAGTACTCCATGGCCATGGGCCCTTATATGTCTGCAAGAAACGTCCCATTTCAAACTATAACCTCAACCGCCTACTTCCAGTACCTGGGTGCCCTGCCCAATAGCCTCTCGTCACCGGCTCCCGTCCCAACGTTTAACGACAACCTTGCTGTTAAAACGGTCATGGATGGGCTGAGGAGCTTGAGCGGAACCCCGAGCGTTCCTAAGGAGATTGACCAGAATCTGTTCATTACAATTGGATTGAACGTCCAAAAGTGCACTTCAAGGAATCCACAGCAGAATTGCCAAGGCCTCAACGGTGGCGTTATGGCTGCTTCCATGAACAACATAAGTTTTATTAAGCCTAACATTTCGCTTTTGGAAGCTTACTACAGGAAGATTAATGGCTATTTCACCGAAGATTTTCCCGGGGCGCCCTTTAAATTCTATGATTTTGTGAATGGAGCTCCTAATAATGCCCCCGTGGATACTAACTCATTGAATGGAAGTAGGACTTATGTCCTTGAATACGGGACTCGAGTTCAACTGATCTTGCAGGACACAGGAACGGTCACCACTGAAAACCACCCAATTCACCTTCATGGCTTTAGCTTCCACGTTATAGGATATGGCACCGGAAACTATAATCCAGACACAGCAAATTTCAATTTGGTGGATCCGCCGTACTTGAACACGATAGGAGTTCCAGTGGGTGGCTGGGCCGCTGTTAGATTCCTTGCAGACAATCCAGGTATGTCTCTGCACGTTATTACTAACAATAGAATGGCATCAGGGCATTGATTAACAACTCGTGTACCTTTTTAGTTTTTCATTTCTTAAAAATAAAAAAAAGCCTAAAGAATTTGGATATTAAATTTGGATACTAAAATGTTACTGCAGGGGTTTGGTTCATGCATTGCCATTTGGAGATACATTTGTCATGGGGCTTGTCTGTGGTGTTTATCGTGAAAAACGGGCAAGGACCGCTGCAGACCCTCCCCCATCCTCCGGCAGACCTGCCCCGGTGCTAGTGAAAAGAGGCTGATTTAAGCAAAGCCGTGATAGATCATAAAACATTGGATGCTTTCTCTGATCTTATTTTCCAGCCAGAACTACTGAGGAGATTCTTTTGATCCATGCAAGTGTGCCATAGACGTGGGTTTTTTTTTTTTTTTCCTTTTTCCTTTTTCGGGACATCATAATTTGGTGTAAAGAAACAGTTTGACGAAATAAAAACTCATCACCGTTGCTTTTGTCAAAATCCTTAGATTTTGTTGCCTTTTGCATGTAATATGGGGCATGTGCTCTGGTATCAGCTGTGCAAGAATCATTGTAGCATGCGGCAGCCTTTATTTGGAACGTTCCAATATGCCCCCCAAAAAAACCTTGGCCAAATCTGCGTTTTCTCTTCCAATAAGATTAGATACCCAGTGCCGTCTGTACTAAAGTAGGTAGAACCCAGGGATGTCCTTGCCTCGTGCATTATAACTCAGATTTTACAAAAGCAGTTGGAAAGTAACCTTAGAAAAGGAAAATGTCAAAGCAAGCTGCATTTATAATAATGACACTCCAATTACTGAATTACTATTATTTTTCATGGTAAGAGACCATACAATGTAAAGGTGATTTCTTTTCTTTTCGTTAGCGAATTCAAGTCTGGTCTAAGGGTGCGTTACGACTTTCATCTCACCGTGCTCTCCAAAGAGCAACTCTTCTCAAAATATCATTCAAAAAGGTGCTGTGTTAACTTGGAATCTCATTCTAACTAAGGATTCTTGTGGTTTCGGAGGATCCAGCTACCGGAGAACCAGGAATGGAGAGCTCCCCCCTTCCGCCCGACTCTTTGGTCGATCTTAAGAACGTTGATTTTAAGCATGAGTAATTACCCTTCTCCGACCCTTATCACCCAATGCGAATAGAAGTTTAAATCTATTAACTTATTGAATTATTATGTACTAAATCTAATATATTTGAGTAATATCACATTAAGTGAACTTATCAATTATTTTTAGAACCAAATTTTATCTAAAAAATTCAGTGCTCATTAATTCAGATGTTCAAATTTTGATTATCAAACACGTGTAAATATGTTAAAATTTGAATCCATTAATTTTAAATGTTGAATTGGATTAATCTTGCAAACACGTCTGGATATTTTTGGGTATTTAGAGTTGTTTTTGTTTTGGATTTTACAAAGCAAGGTTTGACCTGGGGCGTGAGATCTTAAATTCTTAATTAACACAAATATGAAACCAACAAAAAAGAAAGAAAAGCGGCGAGGGTCTGATTCATCG
The DNA here is from genome assembly GCF_003713205.1 of Coffea eugenioides. Taxonomy (NCBI): domain Eukaryota; kingdom Viridiplantae; phylum Streptophyta; class Magnoliopsida; order Gentianales; family Rubiaceae; genus Coffea; species Coffea eugenioides. Next base: position 79,327,423 of record NC_040036.1, read on the forward strand.
TCTTGTGCTACGCACAAGGTTCACTCATACTGCTAACTCTAATTTCGTTAATTCAAGATTATGGGCAGACCAAACAGTCCATCTAGGGACCATTTCTTTCCTGAATTGCAAATTCGAGAAGACACCATAATGACTCATAGCTAGCGACAAAACACATCCACCTCAACATTGATAAAAGAGAATTGCTAATACTGCTTCCTAACAACCCCTTTTTTTGTTGTTTTGGGGGGGGGGGGGAGGGGGGCCGTGTCAGAAAGGTTCAATGCTTTCAATCCCACTTCCCACCATCATTCCAAGAAGGCTGCTTATTTTGAATGGTGGGTAGAATCTCATCACATTAGCTACCAGTTAGCTGGTTTATATTTTCAACTTGAACAATATCAGGGAAAATTTTAACAGACAAGATGTTGACATCCCTATGACATGCACCACAAACAGAATTGACGTAGCTCATTCAAGGATGTGGATATGGACTTACCTCAAGAATTTTGAGACCTGCAACTCCTCTAGTTCCCAAAGCTTTTTTGTGACAGATGGCCGATACTACACAACTTTAGGAGTCATTAACATAAAAGCCAGCAGATAGAAGGATACTAGTAAGTCAGCATTCAGACTGATGGCATCTATATTTTGTGGTCATGAGATTGAGAATTTAGAGAAGCGCTGACTAAGAGTTACTATAAGCTTTACTGTGCAACGCTCATCATCAACACAGTGATAGTACAACAAATTGTTTATTAGATATTAGTTTAAGACAAAACAGGCATTAAATAAGTTGTCAAAACCTTAGTTATATTAATAAAACACTTGTTCAACTATCGGGCAAATTTTACTTTCAAAACTGAAAATAGACAGACTTCAGAAAGAGTGGCATCTAACAACTTGAAGGAGACCAAAGTCTGGTACAACCAACTATCAAGATGGCATCAGGTTCCACTATATGAGATGCACAAAAAAGGCTGGGCATAAATATACCCTTTGTCCCTGCTCAGCCCCCAAAGAGACGCACAGAAACAGAGCCGTGATGCAATCCCTTCCTTGGTAAGGCCTCTTGCTCAAATGAGTATTCCACGGCATCGCTAGAGAAACTAAAAATGTTCCTAAACTTCGAGGAATGAATATGCCTGGGTTGTTCCAGCCCATTGTTGGAAAATGGTTGAGATACTCATTTGAACAAGATGCTTTCCACGGGAGGGTTCCAACTACTGCTACATTTCTTTGACTAGCATCAGCGAAACTCCCAGTTGCTTTTTTATCAATGCCTGAGTCAAGAGCAAAAGACTTCTAACAACAAGGGACTTCCAGTGGCTTTCACCAGATAAAGGTACGCAAGGTCAAATTTTATAGTTTGCGGGCAAGAGTTCTGACATAACTTATAAATCATATACAACGAGTGATGATCCTCTTTTATTTATCTTCAAGAAAACTAGCAAAATTCACAAGGGGTTCACAACTGTGGATGGATGAAATTTTATTACAAATAATAAGCTTTGAAATTAGCTAAGGTTCAGCATAAACCATGGAATCACAAGACGACACTATGGATTGACTTTATCTGAAGTCCAGAACTTTTCCCCACTCCCAGTCCTTGTAGATGTAAAAGATTGCCTTTCATTACTCTTTAAATTTAGATAATCAACCTGTAAGCAAGACCAACATCACAAATTTAGGGAGGGCAGTAATTTGTCTTAAGATGAGGGACAGTCCCAAGAAGATTTAAACCTGGTCAGGGTCCAGAAGAAGTAAGCAAAATGCACCAACAGGACCAGTAGAAGGGTCTAAAGAGGTTTTTTCAGATAATTCTTCATTGAGAGAAGGAAGTCCAGGAGTAGGTCCCAAATACTGAAGTCTTGATCTAAGCGAACTAGCAAACCAAGCTTTCTCTCTGTGCTGCATTGTTTATATTGAAATCTCAGGAACAATATAATTCTCCAAGTTTAGTAATATAGAGAAATGTATTGCTGATGCACCCACTTTACCAAGAAATCCATTTGTTTATTGAGAAAGCTAACATCAATAACACAGAAAAAGCTCTCTAAACAACTTGTATTTTCAATAACACAGAAAAAGCTCTCTAAACAACTTGTAATGTAATACTCTGAAACTGTAAGCACAATAAGTCTCAGAAGTACCAAAACAGAAAATATAGACATTAGCTGCACATATTGAGCACGTTAAACAGACAACTGCTCACCAGCAAGGGAAATGTGTTTGTCTAAATTAAACTGGAATTTGGGTGAATTGACAAAAAATGAAATCCTTAACATGAAAAACAAAAACCAAAAAGACATACATCTTGAAGGGGATGCCATCATTGGCCATGAGAATACTTGACTTGAACTTTCATACCTAACCAGTTGCTAAAACCAAACGACAGTGGCAAGGATTCCAGACAAAATCAGGCTTCTGAAGCATCATAGGTACTGGTACTTGGTAAAGCTTCCCCCCCCCCCCCACCCCAACAACACAAAACAAACACCTTTCATAGATTTCACAATATGTTCAAAGTTTGTCAATCAGAATTGAAAATATCTATCATCCCACGTATTTATGCATCCTTTAAGTCATAATGTCATCTCATTGGTTTCCGGTTGTATAATTCATTCTTCAGGAAACAAAACTACAAATTACAGACACAAAGTTAGAACATTCACGAATTCACAGACCAGCAACAGCAAGTGAGAGCAAGCTAAAAGGCACATGAGACCAGGAGACTACTCAACAGTACCTGTAATTTTAGAGGGTCAGCACTATTTCCATCAATAATATCCACTTTCCCGTTAATGCGGAATTGCTCCCAGGTGTCAGTGAAATACCAGCAAATCTATCCAGTTTACCAACAATCAGAATCATCCAATCTCCAGAAAACATAATAAAACAACAAAAAAAATCTGGACTGCCAGCAATTTTTTCTTTAATTCTTTTCATTTATATTGGTAAAAAGAGCTTTTTGTGGTATAAAGCTTTAAAAAGAAGAAACAAACTCTTCGTAGCACTCCAATTTCAGCACTTCTTCCAAATTACTGAGCCAAGGTAAATCTTCTTATAAATAACAAACCTATTTGCCTTCAGAGCAAATACTACTAGCAGTAAATAAGTAGTCCAACGATACCTCAGCAAAAGGGCAATGCTTGAGATCTTCAATCTGCATTACTTTTAAGTAAAGAGCAACATAAGTAGTATTCCAAAAACGAACATCTGGTTATAACTTCAAAAATGTCATGAAGAAGCAGGATTAGGCAAAACCGCCCATTTCACCCAGCCCACGGAAAACGCACCCCAAAAAAAAAAAAAAAAAGATATTGAAGGAACAGCAGATTATCCAAAGTTACTGTCTTTACTTGGTAAATGTCATTTGGGAAGCTAGAAAGAGGTGATTCAAAAACAGCGCAATTTCACCCAATCCACCTAAAACGCACGGATACAATACAGAGAGAGAGAGAGAAAGGAAGAGGAAATCACTAAAAAGAAAGCTAATGAGAGAGAGAGAGAGAACCTTTCGAGTTCGGGAATCAGTGTTCATCTGAATCTTATCACTGTCGTCTTGGAATCCTCTGAAAACAACAGTTCGATTTGAGGGCCTGCCGTTATTCCCTACTGTTGCCTGAATTTACGTCAAAAAGAAGAGAGAGTAGTGAAAACCTTTCACCAATACAGATAACCCGAGAAACCAAAAATAAAGAGGAAAAGGGGGAATCATAAGCTGCTGCTGCTGAGCCATACAAGTTGAAAATAGGAGGAGTGCTTGAGGTGGGAATTTGATTGGAGGGCATTTAAAAGAAGCTGCTTCCATGGAGCCGTTGCTGAGCTTCCCATTCTCCGGCGGCAACTTTACAGGATTTACACAGGCTGGCTCTGGCTGTTTTTGCTCTGATTATTTTGATGCATCGCTTCTAAATCATGCGTTTGCGTACTAGGGACATGAGAACACGTAAACGGAGGAGAGCCCGGTTGGCCCCGTGGCCAAGAAAAAGACGGGCTGGCCGCTTTAGCTAAAACCAGGAAACCGGAACCGGAACCGGAACGGAGGGACATCCTGAAAACGACACCGCTTCCCACAAGCATAAGCCCATACCAATGAATTAGGAAGCTTCCGTCTCACAGACACCTAGAATCTACTTCATTGGGCCAATATTTTGCATTGGGCTTTTCCTTCTGTTAGTCGTGGAAGTTATCCAAAAAAAACAAAAAAATTTTTTTATTCCAATTCGATTTTCTTTGATATACTAGATGGAAAATAGGAATGTTACACTTACGGACGATACTTAGCCACTTTTTTTTTTTTTGTTGCTATGATCATCATTATTATATCTCTTTAACCTTATATTTGAAGGTATTTTTATTCTAATTCCTCATAATATACAAATTAAAGATCGAGCATCTGTATGTGCATAACTTTTAGAATTACAGTACCTATGATGTTTGATATTTATGATTCAACTCTCAATGCTTTGCCTTTCCATTTGTAAAGTTAGGAGTCTTCTCTTGAACCCAAAAAAAAGGAATTCAATATGTAAAGTTAGCAGAGGAATGAATTAAGGTACAATACAGACAATATTTGTTTTTTTTTTTCCAGCGAATACATAAGGAGGTTTACTGTATTTAACCCTTAAAATTATATAAAATATAAAATTAACAACCCCCAACCCCCCCTCCCCCCCCCCCCCCCCCCCCCAAAAAAAAAACTAAGTAGTAGAAAGAAATTTTCGTTTTCGTGAACGGGGCGGACCCTAGTGTTAGGTTCCATGAAACTATTCTGAAAAAAGCATATGTAGAGAAAGCGAGTTAACAAACTTGCATGGATTATGCATATATGATATCGCGACTACGTCGCAATGGAAACTTGAGGTCAGGTGTCTGATATGGGCTGGTCTACAACGATTTGGACTTGTAAAACTTGGTGCTAGTAAATTTGATCCAATGAATTACCGAGCCGGACTCGGCTTCTGCAAAGCTCACCGTATTGAACTTCTTTTCCGAAAAAGAATGTGGGCGAATTCCATTTTATCAACCAATTTAAATTTGCTTGTAATTAAACTAGTGGCCAGCTGTAATTGCCATGACTTTGGAGCAAAGGGCTTAGATAGTATGGCACCTTTGATCTATCTATTAATGCTACTAATATGCAGTTTCTTGGTGGTCACCGAGACATTTAAGTCTAGGTGGGTTTCACTTTGCCACTTAATTGTGGCTTTTTTCGACAGAAAAATTCCGTCTGCTTCCTTCCTTTTAGATTAGGTTACAATAGGTTATACAAATATTATCGTTGCGACAAAAAAAAATGCAGTTTTGGTGGGCAGAGAGCATAGTGAAACATGCTTCTTTGGATTCCATGCTTGTTAGTAGTAAATCGGAAATACATTTTGTTTCCTGATTTGCAGCCCAATCTTGAGATATAGCAACGGAAGATTTGACCCCAAAAAAAATGGATAAAACATTTGTAAGGCCTCGTTTGAATTGCTACTCTTTCGGAAAACAAAATTTTGTTGGGTTTTTTTTAAAAAAAAAAAAATTAGAAGTATTCTCTTTATATCTCTCAAACACCTTTATTTCACACATAGTACATGTCAAAATAAATAAAAAAAAGAGTTGCGCTGTTGCTGGTTTCCTATGGGGAAAAAAAATCTCAAAAATACCAATCTCGTGGGGTATACATTTTCCAAGCTACGAGTTATTTATTTATTTAATTTTTTTTTTGGGTTCCCCAGCAGTTGGGGCCAGGCGGTAACTAGAAAGCAAGCGTTACGCGCACCGGAGCTTAGAAGTGTAGACTGTAGTGTAGCAGAAAACGTGGAATTCCTTCATTCCTACTTTGTACTAAAAGTACTAATCAATGAATGCCACTGAGATATGGGGAGGACTTTTGGCTATTTCCTGGAAGACTTCTTTCTACCGAAAAAAAATAAATTTTTTTTGTTTTAGCAGGGGATATAGACAAGAGGAGGTCTCAAATCTCAATCATAGAAAAGGAAGACAATTTCTCCCCTCCATTTAGGATTTAGCAACTCTTTTGGGTCCTACCATAAATCCCGTTGTCGGCCTCTCTCTCTCTCTAGTCTCCCTATCACGCACTAAAATTTTCTTCTGTTTACAAGTCTTCTTCAGTTCATCCTAATTGGCATCTATGCGAGGGGTCCCTGTGGTCGTTTCTTCAAAAAGTTCTGCATCCATTATGAGTAATATTTATCCGCTTTTTTTTTTTTTGAGAAATTCTATTTGCATTTCTCCTTTTTTTTTTATCAATTAATCACGTTCTTACTTTCATTTTATTCATATAATTTTCATTTATTAGATTATATGTTAAAGTAAATGATGAAAGTGCAAATAATGAAAAATGGAGTCACTGCCTGACTTTTTACATGCATGGCTATTGATCCAGCTATGACATGGCTAACCCATGTTCCTCGTCTAAGGCCTCATCAATTAAACCTTTGGATAGAGTATTATTTGAAATATCATTTGAAATAATTACCGTAACACTTTTTATGATGTGATGTATGTGAGATAAAAAAGTGAGTTGGAAATATAAAAAAGTGAGTTGAAAAATGCGTTTATGATGCAAGCGAAATATTATTTGAGATAATTTGCTATCCAAACGCTCAGTTCATTATAAACTCATTACACTTTTGTAGAGAATGAATGCCTTGATCTAGTTATTAGAGTGGAGGCTCCAGAAATTGAAAATCCTGAATTCACATTTTCTCCCCCTTCCTATTTTTTAAATTCACCATTTCCTTACTTTAAAAAATAATAATAACTATTACACTTTTCCCTTTACAAAAAACTAAACTTCTTACAGTTGAGGAAAGATTTTTGTTCCCTCTTTTTTCTTTTGACATAAAACTCAAGGTATGTTGCAAAGATTATTACACAATGGAAGGGGTAAATATATAACTTCGCACACCCCCCCTCCTCCCCAAAAAAAACAAAAAAAAAATCCATTAGTTACCGCGGACAAAAAATACATCAGTGACAGGCTAACATGCTGAGAATTTAAACATATCTACATCTACTTTTTAAGTGAATCCGACTACAAGTACATTAAGTCAACAAAAAAAAAAGGACTAATATTAACAACATCAATATTGATTATTGACTAAGACAAATTGAGGCAACAAGATATATAGTCAGCTCATCGGATTTTTTCCTCGTTAATCTCAAAAACTTAAAATAGGGCACAAAGGAACGAGGGTGGTGGAGGCCGGAGGGAAGAAAGAAAAAGGGATGAATTTGGAAGCATTTTATTGGGAGCAGACCTGTCTAACTTCAATCTATCTTCATTCCGCTTCTGTGTAGAAGGTTTTCTTGAAACTAAAGAAGGTACTATTAATTATAACTAAAGAAGGTTTAGGAGCTTTAGAGGTCAAGCATATATGGTAAATATATATATATATATATATGTATATGGGGCATAAACCTTGCCCTTTCCTTCTCTTGATTACTTTACTTCAGGCATTTGTGTAACTGTAAAATAATGTACTAATTCCTGCATGAAAGCCTCATGTCATGTATTAAATAGCACAAAAAAGCTAGCTAACCTGACAAAGTGTGGAATATACTAGTACTTAGCTTGGGATGGGGGTTTTTTTTTTTTTTTTAATTTTTATGGTAGGGTGGGGTGGAATTAATACTATGCTGCTGCATCGTACGTTCAAAGTTAGTTTGAACCTAGAAATGTACGAAGACATAGCATCAATCTGCAAGCAAAAAAGAGATTGTATACGTGTGGAGTTTGGACGAGCACAGTCTACCCAGTTGTACCTCAGGCAGAATGCCACGGTTAATTACAGGCAATCAGATACGAAGAATGGCATAATGATGGTGGAAGGATGTGGTTGGTGAGAAGTCCATTGTCTTTTTCCGAATAATTCCCTGAGGAGTTGAAGACGGCTAGCTTTAGGGGAGAAAGAAAGACCAAAAGGCAAAATTGTTCTTGAGAATTAAGCAACATAGATTCGAAAGAAACCAGAAAAAGCAAATCTTTGGTGACCCTAAAAAGGTTTTCCTACGTACTTATAGAGGGCTAACATCACAAACTAGAAACATGGACGACAATGGTACACATGCAAACAATCCCAGTTGGTGAAGTTTGTTGGTGACATATCATTCTACTCCCCCCCCCAAAAAAAAGAAAAAAAAATTCTGCTTGAATTATTTTGCAAGATTGAACGACATCTTCTAAATTGTCGAGATTCATGCAAAAGGTGCACATATATTCCAGCAGGCAAGTAAAATATTTGTTGGTCCATGTCATTTCAGCAAATTCGGAGGATCGTCTGGAGTTTAAAAAACCAGTTCATCATATGAGTAGATGATCATATAAATTCCAGAAAGCCAACCAACTCAAGACTCAAATGAAAGGATTGTAAGAATGCAATTGAACTACTGTCGACGAGAGAGCAATTAGAATCGAGAGTTCCCCCATTATAGGGTCAAAAAGGCGAAACCCACCATCGGAGAGACAATTCAGAATTCCACTCACGAAGTTTAAAAAAAGATTAGATACACAGAGCTTTCTAATTGAATATCAGACAAAAGTTCAAACAGGGAAATGACACTAAAATATCCTGCTTTTAATATGAGTATAGTCAAAACAAACACACATCCATCATCCCTCTTTTCCTTCCATCATCGCATAAAGTAAGCCAACACTAAAAGGACCAACACACAAACAGCTCTAAAACATTCTTTCTTGTATCATCAAGGACAGCTGCAGACAAAGGGGCTGAAATTTTCTCCATCTCATAAGGTTGCTTTTTTATTGGTGACCTTTTTTTTTCCTCTCAATTCATGGATACAACTAATCAATGGACTCAGGTTGGTAGAAGCACTTGATCTCCATGTTTACTTGCTCCGAATAAGTATGTAAATACTTTCAAATCCAGTATTATGAGTTTTAGGGTTCACTTGGAAGGTTTCCCACTTTTTTTTTTTTTTTTTTGAGAGCCTTAGTGGATTACGCTTTGTTGAAATGATGTTCAAGATCACAAATGACGGTTGCAACAGGACCAATTTTTTCATTTTAAACTTTGCTAGCTTTTCTGCTGAGATTGAAGATTAATTATGTTCTTTATACATGAAAGGACTGCACTTTTTCTTTCTTCTCCTTTTTGCATGTGTGCTAACCGATAAAAGGGAACTGGGAAAAGTTATTCTTCGTTATTATTGCTTGTTTCTCCTTTGATTCAAATAACTTTCCAAAGTGAAAGTTTGTTTATTTTAATTTGTCAGCTAGTTTAAATTTTTTATTTTTTTTCCAAACTGTTGATTGATCCTCTAGCACCAAATTTGATCTTGTAAATCTCTGGCTTTCATGCTTTTGTTAGGAGATTGGAGGGTTGAAAAGTATGGGTGAGATAGCTTCCAGTCCATGCTCCAGGCCAGTGGTGCAGGAAAGAAAGGTTAGGCCACAAAAGGATCAAGCCCTGAATTGTCCACGGTGTCATTCAACTAATACCAAGTTCTGCTATTACAACAACTATAGCCTTACTCAACCAAGATACTTCTGTAAGACCTGCAGAAGGTATTGGACTGAAGGTGGAACTCTGAGGAATGTTCCAGTTGGAGGAGGCTCAAGGAAAAACAAAAGATCTACTACTACTAATACTTCATCCCACAAACATCCTGATCTGAACCCTCCGACCATCACTCACTTCGCTTCTCAAAACCCTAAGATCCATCCTCAAGGCCAAGACCTTAACCTAGGTTTCCCAGCTTCACAAGATTATCATGGTCATGCTTCTAAAATATTTGAACTACCCAAAGTTGATGTCAGCGGCTGCAATCAGCTAAAGTCTTCATCTTCTGCATCCTCAGCTCCATTCGCCGCCCTAGAGTTTCTAAGGACAGGAATTGTTTCGAGGGGGATGAATTCCTTCATCACAAGTACGATCCCAGCTGTGGACCTAAATGCTCTCTATAACGCTCAAGGGTTTCAATTCCAAGATTTGAAGCCAGCAGCTGGCGTCAGTTTTTCTGTTGATCATCATGGGCTTGGAAATAGGTTTGTTAATGCTCCTAGCGGGATCCAAGAAAATGGTGGGCGACTAATGTTTCCTTTTGGAGCAGTCAAACAAGGTACAAGCACAAGTGCAGTCGATCAGAATAAGGGACAATCAGATTCAAGTGGATATTGGAATGGAATGTTGGGTGGGGGATCATGGATGTAAAGGTAGTGATCCAAGGACAAATCAGATGCGGAGTCTCTTCCTTCTTCCATCTGGGGCTACTAATACTTTCTCTTTAGTAACAAGATTTTTTTTTTTTTGATCCTCCCTTTTTTTTTTCCTTTCTTTTTGGTACTTTCCCTTTTCTTTTGGTTTAGTTACGAATTTGGAGTTGTTCAGAACTAACATATTCACCTATGCAATTTCTTCTTCTCATTTCAATGTAATGTACTTAATGTGACCCTTCCGGCTGTGTTAAGCTATCAGGAATTTTTTTTTTTTTTTTTATAAAATGTAAATGAAACAAGCTGATTGAAGCGTTAGCTTGACTAGATTGGATTCTAGGGATTGCTACTTCATACGACGTTGTTGCATTAATTCTCTCACGGTAAGTTATAGGGTTTGCCTAACAATTGAATTGTTCATTTGACACTCATGCACCAAGTGAGATATTAGATGTTAATTTTTCTGAAAAATAGCAGCATTAAACAAAAAATAATAATAATAAATGTGAGTTTATACATTTAAATGACAAGTTTAATGTCGTAAATGCTACTATTAAGTGATCATTGAACACTTGCTATAGACAGCTTTATTTATAGGGCACAATGATTTATGTAGCACCTCGATAATTGGTTTGTGATCATTTAATCAATTAGGGTCCCGTCCCGGGGTTCGGTCGAAAATGCGGATATTCATGAAGGAGAGTTCACACATTGTAATATCTTTCTTTTGGTGAGCAGGTAAGAAGGAATGAACCAGAATTCTATCCAGGGCCTACGGGGTAGCCAATGCCATTTGTCCTGATGCTGTGAATTCTCTCCAGAAGAAGAGGGGGGGGCAGGGCACCAAGCTGTTCAAGCAGTTGACCGTACCTACCACTCACAGCAGGAGACATTTGTCTCTGTGATTTGTTGAATAATATGACAGTCAAGAAGAGTTTCCAGAGCTATTTTGTGTAGACGCATTATTGTAGAGGAGGAGTGACACCAACATTTGCTTAATTGCTGTGCTAATCGTTGAATGAGATGATACATGCATATGTATAAGGGCTGCAAAATACGATTCATTCACAAGCAAAGATGCAAACTAACTAAAAAAGAACATAAACTGCAATATATGTTGATTAGAGCAGTGATTTTTTGAAAGCTGTTATATATACAGTCATTAGCAGGCTTCAGATTTGTATCCCAGAGCGTCGGTCTTCGCAAATTTTGTGTATATTTATCATGAGGCAGGAAATTAATTACTGCCACAACTAGGAAATTAAACTCTTCTTGTTTGTTTGTACAAGCTGCTGAGTAATTTGTTCAAAGAGGCTACGGCGCTGATGATAGGGATAGGGATAGGGACGCCCGTACTCTGGATCCTGCTTTCAAATCAGTTTGAATAAAATGCTAAGCTGGTTGACACGTTAACTCCTGTGCCTGCTAGTACCTAGTAAACAGTAGTGAGACGACTGCGGATAAATTTCACAGAGCTTAATTAACGATGATGATTATCATTAACAAATTGCGAATATTAAAAAAAATAAAAAAGAAATAACATTTTACCTGCCTCAACTCTACCAAATCCACCTAATCCGTCTCCATGTCCACCTAAGTACGGAGGAGGTCAATTAAGGCTCTTTCTTGTATTGATGGCGAAAGTTAATCATGATCATTGCATGCCATATTACTTACCCCAAAATACATACATACATACATACGTACGTAGTTAAAATCCATCAACCTACGAATGCTACCTGTGAAATGAAACGTAGATTCACAAGTAGTAGTAGTATTTTTTTCCGAGTTGAATTGACAGTGTCGGGTCATCAAAATCCATTTAAAAGACCCGGGGAGGGGGATGGGGGGGAGTACATATAAAAAAATAGCAGTGAGAGCCGCGGCATGACTACTAATCATAACTTTGCATGTTATCCATCCAGCACCCATTATTATTATTCAAAGAAACGCATAGAAAAGTCTGACAATTCTTGCGCCTTGCGGTGGTGATGGGACTTTTTGGGGGGGGAGGGGACCTCAAACATTGGTGTGCAGGTAGTCTGGGGCTGGGGCTGAGGAATATCACCATCTCCACGAATGACTCTTGAGCCCAGCCATTTGGTTATTTTGTGTGTGTGTGTGTCTATATATACATATATATATATATATATCCTGTTGGTAGTCTAGTACCAGGATAAATTCATTCTGTGAGAATGACCCTGCTTTCGTCTGTCGATTGAATACGCTAATGTTTTAGCAGCTTAGACTCTTCCATAAGTGCCCGCGATACAATACATACAACCACAGATTGAGAGTACCGCGTAGTTCTGATGGAAATTTCACAGTAACATTATGCATGGATCAATTTAAATATGCTAGTAAAGGCAGGGCAGAGCTAATTTAAAAACCTTCGTCTTACCTCAGACGTCAGACCCAGCAAGGATTCATATTTTCACTTGCTTGTCCATTCATTTTCCAGCTATAAGTCAAAGAGATTGAAAGAGACATAATTATCGAGAGAACCATATGAAATACAAACAAAATATTGTACTCTTGGACATCACAATAACACTACTGCTATACAGAGATTACTCGATACATTTATTGCTTCAATCTCCAAAGGCATACAAAAGCAGTTTAAGACACAAAAAATGCTACATGAGCAAAATATCCTTTCCAGTTCTGACCTCTGTACATCAAGAACCCTTCTGCAGGACGAGGAAGGAACACGGGCTTATATTCAGTGTAATCCAAGCAGTTCTTTTAGTTTGTTTTCCCATCTCACTCCTCCCCATTGATTCCAAATATACGAACCTTGTGCATGTTGGGGAACTTGGCAACCACTAGCACAAGCACCGCAACAGTGTTGAAGAAAAGCATTGGATTCTGGTAGTCAGTTGTGTGTGAAGCTATCAAGTACCTGCATACCATACCAAATCCATGCTCATAAGCTGCAATCCATATAATCTAAAAAACCAAATAAACTAAACAAGAAGGAGAGCAACAGCATCATCACAAGCCAGATCATGAATCTGGTTCAAACCACCAGAAGGAATACACAAAATCTGTGCTACAAAGTTGACATGGACTGTCTCAAAAAATTGAATAAATAAATAAATAAAAGGATTTGCACTTTCTAACCAGGAAATAGTGAAGACTCCAGTCCCTTCTTATCCCAATCTACAAATTCATACATTTCCTAAACATTTACCATCCTCATTAAAAGAAAAAATAAAATTTCCAGAAGAACTCAGCAAGTATGACCACATACCATTCAACAGAAGTTAGGTATTGCCAAAGTCTAGTTGCCCAACATAAAGCTTATAATCTTATGACTTCATATTGCAGAGTAAATTTAAACCCGCATAACAAAGAGCTGTCTCATGTGTTTCTTTATTTACTTTTGTATTGCTTTACAAAATGTGACAACCAAAGGACATACATATTCAGTTTGTGCTATTTATTGCAAAATTTTCAGATACGCGATGCCAAGAACAAAACCAGAAAAATGAATGTGTGCCTTTTTGTGTGTGTGAGAGAGAGACAGAGAGAGAATGTGAGTGTGTTACTTGTTTTGACAACATTTGGTTGTGCACATGCAACTCCTATGAACAAAATAACTGAGAAGAAGAATGGCAACTCCAACACCTAGAGAATCCACATGACCTACTCACTGCCACTCCACTCTGGTCCCCCCTCTGCATTGAACACCCAGGAACCATAGCTCATCCCCACCCTCCATCCTCAACCTGTCCCCCTCCACTGTAAAATATACAGCGCAGCAACCTCCCCCATAGCTCCCAAACACCATCCCATTCAATACTCTCCCCCCCTTTCCCCACTTCCTCTCAATCCTTCTCCTCCCATCCTGGTCCTTCAACACCCCCCCCCCCCCCTTCTCTCTTCTTCTCCCTAAACCCTAAATTTAAACCCAGCTTCACCCCCATGCTTGCTCAATTTAGCATGTTGCAACATCTGTATAGCACCATCAAATTTAGGACTTAAAATATGAGGCACTCACTAATATAGATTAACTGAACACTATATTGCTCTCCTAGACTGTTTGGTGATTTTGAAAGATATAACATCTTTGGTGTATACAGGCTTGATTCAGTTTGTATCTTAATTTTGTTAAATTTATTGGTTAATCGAGAGTGGTTGGTGATCAACTCTAGGATCTTCTGGTGATTTACTTGGATTAAGTAGTTCATTTGGGAAGGAGAAGAAGAAACAAGCAAGGGAGAGACGGGGCATAGAGAAGAGAACTTTTATCTGCAGGAAAGAAAGAGAGGGGTTGAAGAGGAAAAAGAAAAAAAGAGGAAGCAAAAGATGAAGATAAAAAGATAAAATTAAAATGTCAGACTAATTGTGTTTTTATGAAAAACAGAAGACATCAAAAAATACACATGCAATTGACTGCCCCCTTTGCTGCCTTCTCATTTCTGTTAATACCTCCCTATGTATATGCACAATAGATGCCTGCACAGATATAGCTTGAGATACTCATTTCCTACAGAATCCTTTCCCTCATAGAGAGTCAAACTAATTTAAATTAAGTTTATCTTTTTATCTTTTTTATATTACATCTTGCCCTATGCATGCACAGATTAAGGACTGTTGACATTTATTGTGCATAACACTGATAAGGCATGCATGCATACATGTATCCTGTTTTGCTACTCCTTTTTTTTTTTTTTTACCACAGAATGGAGGGTTTTTATCTCAAGAATGGAAAATTTTTTGCTCTTAAAAAATATAGTCACCTATGTGAGACAAGTTAGCAAGTAATCACGGTAGAATAAATTCCTCCATTGGTGTTTAAGTTTTTGAAAAAAAATTTGAAAGAAAACATCTTGGACCATATGCACTTGTAATTATTTACCAACAAAAAAAAATCCACAAGCTAGAAGATCAGGGTAAAGGTTGTCCAGGACAGTCGTAAAGAACTTTTCAGTCTATAAAAGAAATCCAGTGTACAATATCATCCAGTAAAGGGATCTAAGAAGCCTTAATTGCAATCTTTTTCCAACTACTTAGGTATGCTTCCTCTCCACATTGCCAATAAGAAGAGGCAAAAGTTTTGGTTCATCTTTTCCATGTTCATCTATATGTGGTTTATTAGTTCAAATTTTGATAGGTTACAAATCAGTTAGATCATAAATTTCCCGTGTTTTCAGAAATCAAGAGTGAAATTCGATAAGTGCATTACAAACCAAATATATGCTGCCATAAAAAACAATTTGGACATATTGACAAGTAACAGACAACATTACCCACCCACTCCCATGCATATACATACACACCCAGACAATGAGGGGAGGAGAACTTACAGGACAACTGGTACAACTGTTAGGAACTTCCTATTCCGAGTGAGCTGTTTTCCATTGTCAATCTGCTCCCACCAAGTCAATGCATTATAGATCCCCTGGTCATCAGCAAATGGAGTTCCTTTCTTCCAGTGAAAAAAGTGATAGGTGACCTGAATTGGGAAACATATTGGCATGCATATTAATGCGTAGATTATTAATGAACCACAACAAAAAAGCAAATGGAAAACACTAGTGACAATTCACGCCCCCCCCCCCCCCCCCTCTCTTCTTTTGGAAGAGAAAAAATGATGTGCATGAACCTCAACACCAGGAAGAAAAACAAGTCAACTCTTGGGTTCAAAATTCATAGAAATTGGGAGAAAACCAATCTTAGCAGTAGATATGGGGGAAATAAGGTTAATCCACAAGCAACAGAAGACGAAAACATAGATGTGAGAAATAAGAAGAGGGCATTGTACAAAAAACTGCAAGCTACCATATATTTTGTGTGAAATTTAAACAAAGAATATCTCCTCAGACATTGGCAAAGTGACGTACTGGGAGTGGTAAAGTAGTTTTACTGCTTGCAGCCACAAATTCTACACCATCCACACAAGTAAAATGTGAAAACTAACTAAGAAATCAAGAGTCAAAGAGTACCAAATAGACCCAATTAAAGATGTGCACGTTCTCATGAACTGGAAAGAAAGGAGCAAAGCCTCATTTTTCACTCAATCAAAAGCTTCGTAACACTTATAGATGCAGCAACCCATCTAGTGAAATGCTAGTATCCATCCTCAAGCTTTTGGCTTCACCAAAAAATGAACTTTCCTAACCGTCTTATGGCTACGATAGTGTCAAAATTCTTAAAATTAGCTCAATTGATCCCTTCCCCTCCTCCCAAAAGGGGAAAAAGCCCTTTCCTTTAATCAATCGATGAACAGCTCAAGAGAATCCTAAAAGGTAAGCGCATAATTTCTTCTGTAATAAAGTCACCAATAAGCAAATAACACCAATCCAACAGCAACAAAGGCCATACTGATGTCAATCTGAAGCTGCCCTAATCAATTAACACCAGTCCAACAGCAACGCAAGTTTGATATCAATTAAATACAACACTCTAAATACATATAGTAGATACATACATATTTGATCAACCAGATCAATTAATCGATAAAGAACCTGGAGAAGCCCTGAATAAATAAGCCAAAAAAACAAAACAATCAAACAAACATGCGAGAGGGAAAAGAGAGAGAATCTTTAACGTGGGCTTTGAGCATAAAATAAGATATATGATTATGCTAAAGAGAACGTACGACGAAGTGGGAAAGATTGACGACAGTCCAAGCCATGCCAGGAGTGCAGCCGAAGATGGAGAGAACCAGCAGCCACGCGAAGAATAGGATCAATATGTAGGTGGTCCATACACCCGGGTAGGTGAACCACTCCGTATTCCGGTTCAGATCCGCCGGTGGCACTGCCTTCACGTATAGCTTCGCCATCGAAACCAACCCCTCCTCTTCTTCTTTTTCTTCTTCTTTACTCAGACCCCGCAACCCAGATCAATTTTCGCTTTTGGGGTAATACTGCTATAATTAGTCTTCTAAGACCCACTATATTATGGCTAATCTTGCAATCAATCCAAGCTATAGAATTAGAACGAAAGGATGGTTAGGATGAGCCATCTACCCTCTAAACTGATTTGTGGGCATCTTAACCTTCTCTCGCTTTCTCCCTTTCTTCTTTTTCTGCGCCTGACGTAATGAATGTTATGGCTCCCTAAATGTAAGGCTTAGATATTTCCTTCTCCTTTGTCATATTATGTCCCTTTATGTTATAGATGATAATTGCAAAAAGTTCGTAGAGTAATTTGATAATATTTATTGTTTTAAAAATAATTTAATTAGCATTGCAAATACAAAGGAATAAATGCCTTTGTTTTTTTTTCATGTTTATTATATATATATAGTGTATGAGGGAATACCTTGACAATTTTCTTGTACTTGATTGCATATTCATCTTTGACATTTTTTTTTACTATAAAGGGATGCCCACAATTTAAAAGTTTTATCTCTTGATTTTTTTCACGATTTATTTATTTTATTACCATCCCATGAGTAACGTTTTCATAATACTTTTTTTTAGTTGATCAATTAGGAAACAAAACGATTATAAATAATGATACCACGGTGAAGATCCTTAATTAGAACTTCAAGATAAGTTCAAGTATCAAATTAGTTAGAGCTAAAAGTTAGGAACTAAATCGATATTAACGAAATGGTTTAGGAGTGAAATTGGCCATTGTCCCCAAGTATTTGCTTGTAAAATTCAAAATGGGGAATTTCCTATCAAGCTTTTTTATGGGGGGTTGAGTGTTAGTTTGGTCAATGACGCAGCAAACAAAAATTCTCTAACCATTGGGTTCTAGCCTAATAACCACCAAGAAAAGGGATTAATCCCAAGGGTGGCAATATGGGCAGGTGCCCACAACGTAGAAATGGGGTGGGGGAGAAAATTCTCCCCTGGACGGGGCGGGGCAACATACACCCGTTCCATCCTACGTCCTGTCCCACGCATACAAATATATATATATATATGTTTAAATTTATAGATATATATAATACATATATATATATACATAATATAATAATTTAGTTATAACTCAATTCTTTATATTTAATAATATAATTAATAACATAATCACGAGTATACAATCATGACTTGATTCTATTACATCTCAATCAAATATTTTAATGTCATTTTCATGGTATTGATAGGTTACTAATTTTCTTTAGTTATTAGTATTTGCAACTTGTTGAATGGTCTAAGGTTGAGCATTTAAGCGTGTCTTTATTGAATATTTTGAGATAGAATGAATGATAAAATTGTCCCTGTAGATGAGTAAATTGTTAAATATGATAGATTTATTACTTTCCGCGAGAAAAATGGGGTAGGGTCGGGGGAAGTTATTTGACAATGGGACGAGGGAACCGCCCTATTGCCACCCTTAATTAATCCCTTCCTAGGTGTAGATCCCCGGCATGCATGTCAAGTGCTAGGGCGTACCCCAGGGTTTAGCGGATCGCCTGCCCAATTCTCGCCAGGACTCACTCACTCACTTCAAATATAATAGGTTATAATCTCAAGAGTAAAAGAAATACCAGTTTCCAACCTTGGAACATACATGTACTTTCATTTCTATTTCAAACATTCGTACAATTCCACATATATCAAAAGATATGAGTTTCAGATACATTCAGTTCTAATGGAGCACTAGCGCGAGTACAATCGTAAAATTCAAAACTACTATACTACGCTAGCTTGTACCAGTCTCACGTCTCGCTCGTACCCCCTGTAAGGAAAATAAATGGCGTGGAATGAGTTAAAAATCCAGTGAGGTTCCAAATAGCAAGTTGATCAATATTGAAAAATACAAATATCACGTAGCAAAATAGCGAGCATATCAAGTTCATGAAAGTGAGCAATAACATTTCGAATAACAATCAATGTATAAGGATACAGATGGCTCTCAGGAGCCATTCTCCACGAACTTGATCAAAATTAACTGCAGTTGACCCTCCGTCAACTTTCACTATCTAAAGTCCAAATAGATCCTTTTTTTTTTTCTCAACACACTCCGACCAACTTACTCCCACCGGGCCCGTTCTTCTCATGAGAGGGTTTGGTATTACTCGAGTATACCTTTTTATAGCCTAGTCGAGGGATTCACCCAACGACGTCACAACAAGTGGTCACCAAGTCAGGATAAGAGGCCCTCCCACCCTAAGGTGTGGTACATTCCCCTGCCTGGTGGTTTAGTTGACGAGTCCACGCTCCAGTCAACAGTTGCAAGGTTTTGGTACTTGAGTTAAGATAAGAGGCCCTCCCACCCTCAGGTGTGGTACATTCCCCCACTCAGTACTTAGCTGGGGTTTCAGGGTTTTTGGTACTTGAGTTAGGATAAGAGGCCCTCCCACCCTCAGGTGTGGTACATTCCCCCACTCAGTACTTAACTAGTGCAAGCAAGATATTCGAGGAAATATTTCAAGCAAATCACCACTCGAAAGGGTTAGTGCGATAAAGTACACACTGCCCTCTTCGATGGATCAGAAAAACCACTTTCCAATTATCACATAACAAGTCAAGAAAGCACTTTAACAAGATAAATATAGAACAAGCAAGGACACTCACCAAAGATTTAGTGCTTGTCAAAATCACGTTCAGGTGTAACTCCTTGGTTGGAGTCCAAATCTTTTCTCTCCTAAAGCTTGATAATTACAGATCACTTTCCTCTCCCTCAGCTCTGGCTCCTCCAACTCTTGCACCTGCTATTTTTTTTTCCCCCACTGATGTAGCTGATACGCGAAGTTGCCGACTGTTTTTCTCTTCTTACTCACTCGGTTATGGCTGGAAGGAACCAGAGATGCTCATTCACTCTCACTCTCTTTTACAGTTTCAGGTATGAAGAAAAAAGAAAGCTTCGTTCTCTGTTTTCTTTCTTTTGTTTCCTCTCGGTTGATGATACCAGAGTAGCTGATCACTCAAACTTCCTCTTCAGTCGGTGGTGATAATTCCAAAGCTCTCCACTCAGCTTCTACTTAGTTCTAGAACTCAGGTATCCAACTGGTCGCACGGTAAATTAGCTAGGATGAAGGGTTAGTTAGGTCATTTGATATCCACTTATTTGCTTACTAATGGCTGTGATTTTATTAACTCACACATTAACTCCCAACCTCATTTGTATTTCCTTAATCCATTAGATTCTCACACATTTGGTTTTATAGGAAATTCACTAGACATGCAACTCGTTCAACTATAATATATTCAAATCACACAAATTACGGTATGCATATCATATGTTTATTTGATTCATATAATTTTTTAATTTTAATTTTAATTTTAATTTTTTGACATCATTCTAGGATATTTCTAAATTCTCAATTTCTAGAATAATTAAATTTAGTCATTGAATTTGATCAATTATTTGTTATCTATAATATTTCAAATGACGAAATAAGCGCAATAATGGCTAAATCTATTCAAGATTTTCTCGAGTTATCACATTCTTCCCCCCTTAAGAAAATTTCGTTCTCGAAATTTTACACTGTTAATCGTAAAAAGTTACGGGTATTCTTTCCTTATTTTATCTTCCAATTTCCACGTCACTTCGTCTAATCATTCATGTTTCCACCAAAATCTTAACCAAAGAGATTTGTTTCTTAGCGTTTTCTCTTTCAGATTTAAGTTGAAAGTGAGCAATAACACTTCGAATAACAATCAATGTATAAGGATACAGATGGCTCTCAGGAGCCATTCTCCACGAACTTGATCAAAATTAACTGCAGTTGACCCTCCGTCAACTTTCACTATCTAAAGTCCAAGTAGATCCTTTTTTTTTTCTCAACACACTCCGACCAACTTACTCCCACCGGGCCCGTTCTTCTCACGAGAGGGTTTGGTATTACTCGAGTATACCTTTTTATAGCCTAGTCGAGGGATTCACCCAACGACGTCACAATAAGTGGTCACCAAGTCAGGATAAGAGGCCCTCCCACCCTAAGGTGTGGTACATTCCCCTGCCTGGTGGTTTAGTTGACGAGTCCACGCTCCAGTCAACAGTTGCAAGGTTTTGGTACTTGAGTTAGGATAAGAGGCCCTCCCACCCTCAGGTGTGGTACATTCCCCCACTTAGTACTTAGCTGGGGTTTCAGGGTTTTAGGTATTTGAGTTAGGATAAGAGGCCCTCCCACCCTCAGGTGTGGTACATTCCCCCACTCAATACTTAACTAGTGCAAGCAAGATATTTGAGGAAACATTTCAAGCAAATCATCACTCGAAAGGGCTAGTGCGATAAAGTACACACTGCCCACTTCGATGGATCAGAAAAATCACTTTTCAATTATCACATAACAAGTCAAGAAAGCACTTTAACAAGATAAACATAGAACAAGCAAGGACACTCACCAAAGATTTAGTGCTTGTCAAAATCACGTTCAGGTGTAACTCCTTGGTTGTAGTCCAAATCTGCGATACAATATCATTTAAAAGCTTGAAATCACTAGAGTTCGGAACTTCAGAGTTTCGCTTTAAACAGATCAAGTAAATGAAACTCGTTTAGATAGGATTCACGTTATGTATCAAACACTAGAAAATTCATGCTCGCTCTTTTGGTGTTGCTAAAGAAGCAACTAAAACTTTGGAATTCGCATTTGAGTCTAAAAGACGAAGAAAATATATTCCAAGTGGTCACCACTTTCATTTTTTCCAAAGGTATGAGTTTCGGCCAAATTTTAGCTTATATACCTTGACGAAAGAAGACTCGAATACCATAGACAATCCAAGTTCAATTCGACCTCAAATCTTCACTCAAACCGCGAGTACACACGCCTAACCTTCGAGTGAAAATGTGGGCAGCATGCCCTTTGTATTTAGCTATTTTCCAGTCATTTATGGCTTCATTAGTTTCCTCAACTCACCCCAATTCAGCATACAAGCAAGCTCAAAACAATAGCTATTCAACTAGACTCAATATTATCCACTTACAAGTCAATTCGAGCAGTGCAACCATCCAAATCAAAGCTAGAAGTTAGAAACTAGTTTTAAAGACAACTAGCCACACAGTAGGTTTGACATCTCTCGGCAGTCACAACTGAAGCTATGCTTATCGAATTGGGGTAAATTTTATGGCGTTTCGAAACTAAAACAGAGGCCTATATTTCCTATGAAAACACCAACACCCAGTTCTTGCATCTTCAAGGTCAAAATCGCAATCTCAGAGAAAACAGAAGACTGTCAGCTAATCTGGGTATTTGGGTAGTCAAGGGTATTTTAGTTATTTCATTAAATAAAGTGCTCCAATTGAGTTGAAATTTTACAGGTAACTAGCTAACTCAATTCCCTAAAACTTTCATGTTTTTAGCAAGAACTGATTTGTTCTTTATCATGGACGAATATGCAGTTCCAGTTGGGTCCAAAAACTGGGCAGAGTCACTAACCCTAGCTGAAATTCGTTAATCTTCACCAAAACTAGAGTATCATCCAATATAATTCAAGATTCAAGTCATCTATCCAATAAAATGTAACATAAGAGAGAGAATAAGAGTTTCTTAGCTTAATACCTTCAAGCTCAAACTAAGTCGAGTGCGATGAAGTACACTCTAGACTTAGAAGGCGAGGGACAATTGAAAACACTTCACAATGAATCACTTAGCAATATTCATAATACATACACATAAATAGTTAACACATAATTCGGAAAACACTCACCAAGGATTCAAATGACTACTCTCGAGTCTCAAGTTGATTTCCTGGTTCACGGCTACTTCCTAGTACAAGTTAATAAGTTCAAAGTAAATATATAATTTGTAGTCGATTATTTGTTATTCTTTTATTTAAACTTATTAAAATCAAGTTTGACCTTAAAATACAACCATAACATTCCCAATATTTATTTATCATTTTATTTTCGAAACTTATTGACTTTATTATTTTTAAACCATGAAATACCTATCTTCAAGTTTATAAACTTGTATAATGTTTAAACTAATATACTTTCTCAATCCAGTATTAATTATGGCTTATAGATACTCCATTTTCCCTTTTAAGACTAACTAAGCTCTAGGTTGTTTGTGAATTAAATTTTGTTTCACAACCTTAACTTCTCAAGTTTTATAGTCTCTTAAATATTATAAAAACTAATTTAAGTGATTAGGAGCTATTTCGTGTATATAGCTATAACAAATTACCTTAGAGTTTCTAAAACATTATATGAGTCTTAATCTCATTACCAATTCAACCATTCAACATAATTCAGCAATATTACTTTCAAATCCATTAGGTTTGGTAGCTCTAAAACAAGGTTAACGTACATATATAAATTTTAAGATCTTATAAAACATGTGAGCTAAGATTAAATCATTTCATTCTAATCTTAATAATTGAAGCTGATGGAACTTTTATTTCTTCCCTTTTAGACTGAACTAGACTCTAGTTTGCATGTTATTCCTATTTGTTCCACTTCACTAGCCCTTCGAGTTTTAAATTCCTTAAAATATTCAAAACAAGGTTAAGATGCTACAATCGGATATATATATATATATATATTTATATGAATAGTTACAACAAACTATCTTAGAATTTTGTGCAAAAACTTCAAGGAAAGTTCATCTCTTCCCTGTTTTGGCCAACAAGTATAATTTCCAGCAATATCATTCAGATTGTTCAATAAATCTCCATCTTTTACTTGCTTGAAACACTAAACACGTAGCTCATAATTTGCCCACCCAAACTAGAACAAATAACACACAATTCCAGAACATAATCCCACCAAAAGTCTCAACTAATTCGGCCAGCAACACATTACAATTTCCAGCAGATAGCAATTTAACATATGGTGCTTTCTCCATAATTTTCTTCAGTTTTAACTCCAACTCATCATGCAAAAGATGATTCTCCAACTACAGAGTAAACTTGATCATTAACATAAAATTTTACAGCCAGAATGTCAAAGGAAAAACTGATCTGAAGTCTCTTTCTCTCTCTCGGTCAAGCTGTGACTGTTTTGGACAGCAATCAGTTTTTAAACAAGAAATTTCTCCATTAACTACTTCAGTTCCCATTCAACTCCAACATGCATGCTAAAACTAAAAAAAATTATGCAAGGTACTCAGCTTCAACGTAGGAATTTGGAACCCAAAATTCTGTCAAGAAAATTGGAAAATTTCCTTACTTCATCTCTTGGCTAGCTAGACAGAACCACCGGTTAATTCTTGCAAATTTTTCACTCAAGCTAACAACTCTGCACTAGTTACTCAGATAAGACAAGGAAATAACACATGGTTTGAGCTTCTAGAAGAAAGTTACTCCATACATTCGGTTACTAAGCTGCAAATTTCAGTTTCTTCCTCTCGGGTGAAGCTGAAAAAATTCCAGCATGTTTCGTCATACGGTCTCAACCCAAAGTTCCACCTTTTCCCCAAGTTTTCTTCAACTAAATTCTAAGTCTAGCTTTTGAAAGTTAAAAGTGAAGAGCCAATAGTGAGATCTTGAAGATTAGTGCCAATTCTGTTTTTAAGATGAATAATTTTACTAATCGTTCAATGGTAAATGGAATATATGCCATCTCTTGCCCAAAATATAGGTTTAGACTTAAAATTTGAGTGAAATCGTAGTTTAAGTAAGAACTATGCAGTTGTGAACAGCTCTAAACCTTGAGGAGAGTTTTCAAAATTGAGGTGAGATAAGTTTGACGAATTTGCCATGTGAGATGAGTTCTCGATGACATTGTAGCTTCTTAAATTTTATTGGAGGATTATTTGGGGCAATGTCCAATCGGATAAAGATAACTAGTTGTTAGGTTATTAGAAAAGCCAATGTATGAAATGTTTGAGATCATTTAGAATACTTAAGAGCCATTGATGTACTTAAGTAATGATCATATTATTTGATTTGATATTAGACGCAGTAGATCTATAATTTACTAAGAAATTTTGATTAGTGTTACTAATGGGGTAATTGGATTAGTAAATGCACTTGAACAATTGTCATCTTGACTATGTTGGGATATTTGAGCATAAAAAAAAATTGAACTGTTGTGAATAGAGGTAGGAATTTCAGGGATCTACCAGCTCTATTATGGATAGAAACCAATAGGTTGGGATGATTGAGTCGGAACTTTGCCATGTTTGGATATTGAATGTACTTAAAAATACTTGTTTGACTTCTTAAGGGTACCTGAGCTTCATATATGTGGTAATTGACTTTGTTATATGATGTAACTTAATTGATCATGAATCTATTTTGTAGTAATAATATAAATCGAATGAATGTGTTTCTGGGTTATGATTAATCACATATAATTGATTATTACACATTTGTACATAGACTAGTTGTGAGAGTTATAGAGTTTAAGGAGTGATAACGTTAAGTGAAAACGTCAGGTTATGATGTTATCTTACTTATAGATTGTTTAATTCGGTATAACGCTCAGTTGGATTGTAAACTAAAGTAGTTGAATTTTATACACTTGGGAAAACAACCGATACAACACTTAAATTGGAAAGAGAAAACGCTAAGAAACAAATCTCTTTGGTTAAGATTTTGGTGGAAACATGAATGATTAGACGAAGTGACGTGGAAATTGGAAGATAAAATAAGGAAAGAATACTCGGAACTTTTTACGATTAACAGTGTAAAATTTCGAGGACGAAATTTTCTTAAGGAGGGAAGAATGTGATAACTCGAGAAAATCTTGAATAGACTTAGCCATTATTGCGCTTATTTCGTCATTTGAAATATTATAGATAACAAATAATTGATCAAATTCAATGACTAAATTTAATTATTCTAGAAATTGAGAATTTAGAAATATCCTAGAATGATGTCAAAAAATTAAAATTAAAATTAAAATTAAAAAATTATATGAATCAAATAAACATATGATATGCATACCGTAATTTGTGTGATTTGAATATATTATAGTTGAACGAGTTGCATGTCTAGTGAATTTCCTATAAAACCAAATGTGTGAGAATCTAATGGATTAAGGAAATACAAATGAGGTTGGGAGTTAATGTGTGAGTTAATAAAATCACAGCCATTAGTAAGCAAATAAGTGGATATCAAATGACCTAACTAACCCTTCATCCTAGCTAATTTACCGTGCGACCAGTTGGATACCTGAGTTCTAGAACTAAGTAGAAGCTGAGTGGAGAGCTTTGGAATTATCACCACCGACTGAAGAGGAAGTTTGAGTGATCAGCTACTCTGGTATCATCAACCGAGAGGAAACAAAAGAAAGAAAACAGAGAACGAAGCTTTCTTTTTTCTTCATACCCGAAACTGTGAGAGAGTGTGAGAGTGAAGGAGCATCTCTGGTTCCTTCCAGCCATAACCGAGTGAGTAAGAAGAGAAAAACAGTCGGCAACTTCGCGTATCAGCTACATCAGTGGGGGAAAAAAAAATAGCAGGTGCAAGAGTTGGAGGAGCCAGAGCTGAGGGAGAGGAAAGTGATCTGTAATTATCGAGCTTTAGGAGAGAAAAGGTTAGAATCTGTAACCACCCTTTTATTTCTTGAATATAACTGAGAATAGGGGCTGCATGTTGGGTTTTAGCCAGGAATAACAAGATTTAGCTGAGCGGAATTCTGATATGGAAGTAAAATAGGAGTTGGACTGAAGTTGGGGAACCGTGAGCTTGCATGTTGAGTTACAGCCTGTTATTATTGTAAAACTGGAAACTAATGATAGGTTTTTCATGTAATACGTTGGCTTCTGATGTTTTGGGAAGTTTAGTTGAAGAAAACTTGGGGAAAAGGTGGAACTTTGGGTTGAGACCGCATGACGAAACATGCTGGAATTTTTCTAGCTTCACCCGAGAGGAAGAAACTGAAATTTGCAGCTTAGTAACCGAATGTATGGAGTAACTTTCTGCTAGAAGCTCAAACCATGTGTTATTTCCTTGTCTTATCTGAGTAACTAGTGCAGAGTTGTTAGCTTGAGTGAAAAATTTGCAAGAATTAACCGGTGGTTCTGTCTAGCTAGCCAAGAGATGAAGTAAGGAAATTTTCCAATTTTCTTGACAGAATTTTGGGTTCCAAATTCCTACGTTGAAGCTGAATACCTTGCATAATTTTTTTTAGTTTTAGCATGCATGTTGGAGTTGAATGGGAACTGAAGTAGTTAATGGAGAAATTTCTTGTTTAAAAACTGATTGCTGTCCAAAACAGTCACAGCTTGACCGAGAGAGAGAAAGAGACTTCAGATCAGTTTTTCCTTTGACATTCTGGCTGTAAAATTTTATGTTAATGATCAAGTTTACTCTGTAGTTGGAGAATCATCTTTTGCATGATGAGTTGGAGTTAAAACTGAAGAAAATTATGGAGAAAGCACCATATGTTAAATTGCTATCTGCTGGAAATTGTAATGTGTTGCTGGCCGAATTAGTTGAGACTTTTGGTGGGATTATGTTCTGGAATTGTGTGTTATTTGTTCTAGTTTGGGTGGGCAAATTATGAGCTACGTGTTTAGTGTTTCAAGCAAGTAAAAGATGGAGATTTATTGAACAATCTGAATGATATTGCTGGAAATTATACTTGTTGGCCAAAACAGGGAAGAGATGAACTTTCCTTGAAGTTTTTGCACAAAATTCTAAGATAGTTTGTTGTAACTATTCATATAAATATATATATATATATATATCCGATTGTAGCATCTTAACCTTGTTTTGAATACTTTAAGGAATTTAAAACTCGAAGGGCTAGTGAAGTGGAACAAATAGGAATAACATGCAAACTAGAGTCTAGTTCAGTCTAAAAGGGAAGAAATAAAAGTTCCATCAGCTTCAATTATTAAGATTAGAATGAAATGATTTAATCTTAGCTCACATGTTTTATAAGATCTTAAAATTTATATATGTACGTTAACCTTGTTTTAGAGCTACCAAACCTAATGGATTTGAAAGTAATATTGCTGAATTATGTTGAATGGTTGAATTGGTAATGAGATTAAGACTCATATAATGTTTTAGAAACTCTAAGGTAATTTGTTATAGCTATATACACGAAATAGCTCCTAATCACTTAAATTAGTTTTTATAATATTTAAGAGACTATAAAACTTGAGAAGTTAAGGTTGTGAAACAAAATTTAATTCACAAACAACCTAGAGCTTAGTTAGTCTTAAAAGGGAAAATGGAGTATCTATAAGCCATAATTAATACTGGATTGAGAAAGTATATTAGTTTAAACATTATACAAGTTTATAAACTTGAAGATAGGTATTTCATGGTTTAAAAATAATAAAGTCAATAAGTTTCGAAAATAAAATGATAAATAAATATTGGGAATGTTATGGTTGTATTTTAAGGTCAAACTTGATTTTAATAAGTTTAAATAAAAGAATAACAAATAATCGACTACAAATTATATATTTACTTTGAACTTATTAACTTGTACTAGGAAGTAGCCGTGAACCAGGAAATCAACTTGAGACTCGAGAGTAGTCATTTGAATCCTTGGTGAGTGTTTTCCGAATTATGTGTTAACTATTTATGTGTATGTATTATGAATATTGCTAAGTGATTCATTGTGAAGTGTTTTCAATTGTCCCTCGCCTTCTAAGTCTAGAGTGTACTTCATCGCACTCGACTTAGTTTGAGCTTGAAGGTATTAAGCTAAGAAACTCTTATTCTCTCTCTTATGTTACATTTTATTGGATAGATGACTTGAATCTTGAATTATATTGGATGATACTCTAGTTTTGGTGAAGATTAACGAATTTCAGCTAGGGTTAGTGACTCTGCCCAGTTTTTGGACCCAACTGGAACTGCATATTCGTCCATGATAAAGAACAAATCAGTTCTTGCTAAAAACATGAAAGTTTTAGGGAATTGAGTTAGCTAGTTACCTGTAAAATTTCAACTCAATTGGAGCACTTTATTTAATGAAATAACTAAAATACCCTTGACTACCCAAATACCCAGATTAGCTGACAGTCTTCTGTTTTCTCTGAGATTGCGATTTTGACCTTGAAGATGCAAGAACTGGGTGTTGGTGTTTTCATAGGAAATATAGGCCTCTGTTTTAGTTTCGAAACGCCATAAAATTTACCCCAATTCGATAAGCATAGCTTCAGTTGTGACTGCCGAGAGATGTCAAACCTACTGTGTGGCTAGTTGTCTTTAAAACTAGTTTCTAACTTCTAGCTTTGATTTGGATGGTTGCACTGCTCGAATTGACTTGTAAGTGGATAATATTGAGTCTAGTTGAATAGCTATTGTTTTGAGCTTGCTTGTATGCTGAATTGGGGTGAGTTGAGGAAACTAATGAAGCCATAAATGACTGGAAAATAGCTAAATACAAAGGGCATGCTGCCCACATTTTCACTCGAAGGTTAGGCGTGTGTACTCGCGGTTTGAGTGAAGATTTGAGGTCGAATTGAACTTGGATTGTCTATGGTATTCGAGTCTTCTTTCGTCAAGGTATATAAGCTAAAATTTGGCCGAAACTCATACCTTTGGAAAAAATGAAAGTGGTGACCACTTGGAATATATTTTCTTCGTCTTTTAGACTCAAATGCGAATTCCAAAGTTTTAGTTGCTTCTTTAGCAACACCAAAAGAGCGAGCATGAATTTTCTAGTGTTTGATACATAACGTGAATCC
The DNA here is from genome assembly GCF_003713205.1 of Coffea eugenioides. Taxonomy (NCBI): domain Eukaryota; kingdom Viridiplantae; phylum Streptophyta; class Magnoliopsida; order Gentianales; family Rubiaceae; genus Coffea; species Coffea eugenioides. The sequence continues at coordinate 79,357,044 of NC_040036.1, forward strand.
TATCTAAACGAGTTTCATTTACTTGATCTGTTTAAAGCGAAACTCTGAAGTTCCGAACTCTAGTGATTTCAAGCTTTTAAATGATATTGTATCGCAGATTTGGACTACAACCAAGGAGTTACACCTGAACGTGATTTTGACAAGCACTAAATCTTTGGTGAGTGTCCTTGCTTGTTCTATGTTTATCTTGTTAAAGTGCTTTCTTGACTTGTTATGTGATAATTGAAAAGTGATTTTTCTGATCCATCGAAGTGGGCAGTGTGTACTTTATCGCACTAGCCCTTTCGAGTGATGATTTGCTTGAAATGTTTCCTCAAATATCTTGCTTGCACTAGTTAAGTATTGAGTGGGGGAATGTACCACACCTGAGGGTGGGAGGGCCTCTTATCCTAACTCAAATACCTAAAACCCTGAAACCCCAGCTAAGTACTAAGTGGGGGAATGTACCACACCTGAGGGTGGGAGGGCCTCTTATCCTAACTCAAGTACCAAAACCTTGCAACTGTTGACTGGAGCGTGGACTCGTCAACTAAACCACCAGGCAGGGGAATGTACCACACCTTAGGGTGGGAGGGCCTCTTATCCTGACTTGGTGACCACTTGTTGTGACGTCGTTGGGTGAATCCCTCGACTAGGCTATAAAAAGGTATACTCGAGTAATACCAAACCCTCTCGTGAGAAGAACGGGCCCGGTGGGAGTAAGTTGGTCGGAGTGTGTTGAGAAAAAAAAAAGGATCTACTTGGACTTTAGATAGTGAAAGTTGACGGAGGGTCAACTGCAGTTAATTTTGATCAAGTTCGTGGAGAATGGCTCCTGAGAGCCATCTGTATCCTTATACATTGATTGTTATTCGAAATGTTATTGCTCACTTTCATGAACTTGATATGCTCGCTATTTTGCTACGTGATATTTGTACTTTTCAATATTGGTCAACTTGCTATTTGGAACCTCACTGGGCTTTTAGCTCATTCCACGCCATTTGTTTTCCTTACAGGGGGTACGAGCGAGACGTGAGACTGGTACAGGTTAGTGTAGTTTAGTAGTTTTGAATTTTACGATTGTACTCACGCTAGTGCTCGATTAGAACTGAATGTATCTGAAACTCATATCTTTTGATATATGTGGAATTGTACGAATGTTTGAAATAGAAATGAAAGTACATGTATGTTCCAAGGTTGGAAACTGGTATTTCTTTTACTCTTGAAATTATAACCTATTATATTTGAAGTGAGTGAGTGAGTCCTGGCGAGAGTTGGGCAGGCGGTCCGCTAAATGCATCATTTGCCAATTTCTTGGCTTCATTTGATCCTCATTCCCCTTTATCTGATGTAGGAGCAGTTGTAATTGTTGTATTGAAAAAGCAAATAAAAATTCTCAAGACAATGTAATAATTTTTATGGCTACACCCTAAATTCTACTCACTTTCCCTTCACTTCAAACAACTAGTACTTAACATTTCTTTAGCGAGTAGTCCTAATGAACACTAGTTAATATGTCTAAATTATACCAAAATTACTGTGTGAATAAATACATTCACATTTGTGCCACCTTCTATTTTTAGACACTTTTCTAAATTATTGTCACATTTGTAAAATATAAACACTCTTCTTGTTAGCTAAATCCCTTTATCAATAAAAGTATATTTTGTTTAGACTTTAGATAAAATACAAAATTAAAAAAATAAGTATAAAATATGAGTATGTAAAATACAAAATAGAATTAGTATAAATTAATATTAAAAAATTAAAATGATAAGCAAAGTGAGGCAAGTGCCCATTGACCTGAATCTTGATAGTCTTTCAACTATATCTGGTAGCGGGATACCTGCTTATATGCAGGATGGATAAGGATCAAAAAATAGCTGACCCGTAAAGTGCGAGTTAAGTCAATCAAATGATATATAAAGCGGATACCCAGTCCGTATCCACTCCTAATTAAACCATGTAGGAGTTTCAAATAATATCCTCAACAATTTTATTCCACAAAAAAAAAAACAAAAAGATTGATTTTTAGTTATGCCTGTCAATTGGTCCAATGAGTTGGGTTTCAACAATACGAGGTCAGCCCAAGAAACATTTATGTGAGCCCGAGACCAGCAGCGTGATATTTGCCCAATTATTGATGTTGGTTGCTATACGTTATACTTGGGATCTGCCAACTCGAATTTTTTTCGCGAAAATATGCCTTTGTATTTCTTGTGTGCTTTAGTAAGAATTAAAAAAATAAATGTGTGTTATATAAATGTAATTAGAATATTTGTGTATTAAAAGGTGGGCCTTACTCAAATCAAGCCTAGCATGGACCCAGTGCAGCCCATAATTTAATTGAGCTTCAGAGTTAGGCATAAGCTCATCTTGACCATAATTCATATGAAGCCAAATTATATCTTTTTAAAATGAGCTGGAATTGGGCCTTTACGGTTGGAATTCCCACGACACGATCTTGCACGATCCGAGACATTTATCGTTGAAGGTGCATTTGGACCGAACAGTGATCTGTCCAAAACCGGGCCGATAGATTAGAGCGTGGCTCGATCTGAGAGAAACATTAATACTTCTCCTGTCCCACTTTGATAGTTCTGATTTTTTTTCACACAGTTTAAGAAAAAGTAGTTAATTTTGTTAGAACGATCAATTTAGGTAACTATTTTTCTAAAATACCCTCACATTAATTATAGTACAACTTTATGAGAACTTGAATCGATGGTAAAAAAGGAATCAACTCTCATTAAATGAGATAGGTTTATAGTAACAACAACTTACATTGAATAAGGGTATTTTAGAAAAATTAAAATACAATTACATTTTTTAATTGGAAAGTGGACTACAATTTGGGACAAATGAAAAAGGAAAACAGAACTATCAAAGTGGGACGGAGGGAGTAATATTTTTCTTAACTTTTCAACGTGTCTATTCTGATTACATTCTGTGTCTCTCCCCCCCCCCCCCTTCCCAATGAAAAAAAACCTCCCACTAAAGAAAAAGGAAAATAATATTTTGTCTAATTCATGCAGAGTGCCCATCATTCACAATTCCCGATATATGAATTTCACATTCTTTTTCGGTATTGCTACTACTTATCTTCATTCAATATATTTATTAATATTTTATATAAGATCATACATTTATTATTTTGTTATATAAATATTATATATGTAATACTAATATAAAATAGTATTAAAAATTAAAATTTACATAAAAATTTTGAACTATCAAAACAAACTCCAGCCTATTGACTAAATCGAATCAAGTTCAAGTTCGAATTCAAAAGATTAAAATCAGAGTCCGATAACTTAAAGTTGAATTCGATTCGATTAGTTTATAACCCTAATCGGGTCTTCCCAACTCTAACTTTGGAGGCATTGAAGGTTGATATTTTTCCACGTCTCGACACAAAAAATTCTACAACATGCAATGACATGCACGTAACCTAGAGACATATACATTCAATAATACAACATACATCAGCGTCGTCGATCCATCCTCATCCTCCCTTCTTCACTGTTTCTTTTCTCTCTCACACCCTATATCAGAATGCACGAACTTATGATGTACGTTTGCCACTCTAAGAAATATCGTTGCCTCACAACCTCAATTTCAACTATGTTATCGTCATCTAAGTATAGTCCTACCCCTATTGGAGGTACTATAAAGGAGGAAGGATATATAGATAACAGTGCAGTAGCAGAGCAGCTAGGAAGGACAACGTGAAAATCGGGCATGAGCACATTACACTAGAATGCAGAGATTACTACAGTTTGTTTGTCTTGGTTGTATACTGTCAATCGACTTCAGCTCAAGTAGACTTGGGATAAGACTTCACTAATAAGGCATATCTCTGCTGCTATCTCTGTGAGTTCTTCCAAACAGAAAATCCTCCACTAAGGTCATTTTCTCTTAAATTTTGAACTCTTAGCCATGTAACTTCCAGATGGAAGCACGAACTCAATTTCCTATACTGTCTCAGAAAGTGATGAAATTTTCCAGAAAATAAAGCTTTCATCAAAATAAAATAAGATGACAAATCAAACCAATACCAAGAAGTTCTTTTGCTTCAGAGTGCAAGAATTATTCATTAACATCCCAACGTGCATATGGTAGTTCTGAAACAGACTTCTACTTGAAAGAAGTGAAGCACGACATTCTTCCTACTCATCTTGTTCCTTAAATCCTATTTAGCCCCAACCACAACGTTTCTACTTGAAATCGCACGTGAAAGGAGAAGAATGCAGTCACTGGGCAATTTGCTCAATAGACAACTCACTTTCTGCTCCTACCTCTGCCCTACTGCCCGGCCAGCCAAGGTTTACAGCCAGGTCCTCAACTGCCACCTTGATGACATCTGTGCGAACACCAATATCAGTAGCATACCTGCTCATACAATACATCCCAGCTGTTACTGTCGCCACACCAACAGGACTTGGCATTAGCAGTTTCAGAGGAGAGGAAAGCAGCGCCGCTAGTGGAGCACCAATAACAGAAGAAGCTTGCCCACTTCTTCCAACCCCCAGACTGTCAACTGTCAGAAGGCCTGTTTTGCAATATAGAGCAAAGTCCTCACAGTTGTTTTGAAACACGTCATAATTCCCAAATCCATTCTGCAGAAGATACATTGCCCGATGAATGACCGTTTCAGGTGGGTCAGATGCTGCAGTTGTGCAAGTGCCTCCTCTTACTTTGGCAAAAAAAACAGACGGAGTTACTCCATACTCAAAGGAGTAGAGGGAACCATTCTGCAGGAAACAATCAAGGCATGTAAGTACTACCCCACTCTTTGGCTGCCTAAATCCACAGTCAGGAAATGTTGGACAGGATGAAGGGAGGGCTATCATTTCATCATCAGAATGGTCAGAGGTTTCGACACGGGTAAAATGAACCACTTTGCTTCCACCAACAAAGATACCTGCATTATGATATATGCTTAGAAGACCACAATACATGATGTCACTACATTGAATATAGCATGCAGAATAGATAGATGGTCTCAGCATCAAGAGAAATTCGAGATTCTTGAAGTTCTTGATCTCCCAGTTTAGCTCGATAACCCGACGTATCTCAGAACACCGCACAAATATGGGCACAAAAATCTACAACCTGTATTCCCTTTGCCACACAGCTCTTTGAAGACACTATTGCTACTGCTTTTAGATGGCAGCTCACATTGAGGAGGGAAACATTCCAAAAATAACATAAAACTCGTCAAGTGTGTCAAAGTTTATCACTTACTTTCTGGAATGCATTTCCACCTTAAGCAACTATTCCCTAAGTGGTGACAAATTAATTGTTTTTGGTTTATGTCTCAAAGGTGCTTATCACAAACTAAGGTTGAGAATAAACGAGCTATACTTTCATGCCTCTCCATTACCTGGATTTAGCATTGATATGTCTAGAGAAAGCACATTGTTGCACATACCAAGGGAAATAGATCCCACGAGGAAACAAGATTTTAAACTGCTTTAGTCGCAACAAGATTTTAGACTCAGTACTGTCTCTGTCTTGTTAATCATTAGCGTGCTGCAAATTCAGGCTTCGAAGAATTCGTGGTAAAGGAGATGACAGTACTGCTGTTGATCTGCATTTCTGTTATTTAATCATTAGCACTCTGGAACTAATTAGCTCATTTTAGGGGAACTACTCCACTTATTTCAAATTCTCAACCATCGAAAGGACGCTACTCGCACTCAGAGCACATGATAAAACTTCAAAAATGAGGTTCTGTGTACATATGCATATGACTTAAAGTACTGCCCTATTCAACTTTTTTGCAGGAATGAAGTTGATTTTATCTCCTTTTTTTTTTCAAGTAGATTTTATCAGGTAAAAATAAGAATCAAGTAACGCTTAATTTCAGCTCGAATCAGTAAAAATGGAAAACTACTAGAAAATGCCTGCAGAGGAAAGGTATTAGGCAAGAATTCAACGTTGAGTTGGCTTTTCGTCGTCATCAAAAAAAAAAAAACTTTTCGTCAACTGCAGAGCAGAAAGGGAAATCACATCACATCAAGGACTCGTAGTCAAAAACGTATGTCCAAAACCAAATTCCTGATCTTGATTATTCAGTTTAAATCGTCAGATTTTTGAACTACAAGAAGACGTTCAAATTACGACAACTTCCTTCAAGTAGAGAAATTGGGACGAATAACAACTTGGTCAAAGTGGAGGAATAAGAACGTAGCAACAAAATATTTAATTTGTCCAAATATTCGAAAGAAAGGTCCAGTATAAATTTTTGCATTCCTGAGCCGCTGTAAGTTGGAAACATTCCTTTTTTTCTTTTTTCTTTTTTTCAAAACGACAGTCCTACCCAAGCTTCAATCTTTAATACAAAGATTGCCCCTTTCTGGTTCCTTGGAAATTCAAGCAACGGAGTCAGAACTGAAAATACAAATTCCACTTCCAAAATAACAGATTAACAACAAAAAGCATTAATCGAAAGAAAAGGCCAATCAAATTATAACATCCCCCAAGGAGATTCCAGAGTGCCTTTTTCAAACATTTTTTTGTTTTTCAAAAAAAAAAAAAAAAAGCAGAAGAAGGAAGGAGGACATGCATTGTTTCTTACCATGATGGGAGTAAGCAAAGACAGCTCTGTAAGTGTAGATATGATCACCTGGCCTAATATCAGTCCTCTCCACTCTATTTGTGAGCAACCCCATCTCTCTCTGTTTTGCAATCTGCTACTAGTTGTTGGGGCAAAAGTCAATTTCACTCTGGGAAAATTAACCGGGGAAAAAAGAAAAGAAAAACAATAAAAAAAAGAGGCAAAGTGACACAATAATAACCGCTTCTTTTTATGCCACAATGACAAAGAAGAAGAAATTTTGGACGTGGAAGACAACGATTCGGCTACCACTGCATCTGCTCAACTGCCGTTACCAGTACCGCTGGAAACATATAAAATCAATAATCATTGGTGATGATGATTATGATGACGATGGCGTTTGTGCTGTGCATGCTTGTTCACTTTTTTTTTTTTTAATGTGCAACGAGTACTAGTACTGATTATCTCTCTTTTCTTTTTTTTTTTTTGACTATTGTATTATAGAGGAGGATGCGACCGTTTTCAAGAGTTCAGGGAGCGTTTAAGAAAATTTTGGTACTTTGGTTGGCTGGTTTGGTCTGGTCTCTTCAACTTCTTTGCTTTCAGCATCATCTTTTTCTTTCCTCCCAACCCCAAAACACCCAAAAAAGAAAATTCTTTTCCTTCCCAAACAGCATGCCCCGACTTTGATTCCTTGCTTTGGCAATGGTCCAATGGATAGGTATCCGAGGAAAATGGGGGAAGGACAGAGGAGCAAACTAATCGAGTTTTAATCTAAGTGAGCTGAATCTCAACTTAATTTTATTATGCTCAAAGTCGATGAACTCTTAATGTAAAAATTTGAATTCGAACTCGACCTTAAATTCGAATCAGGTTCAATAATTATTATATATAGTTCAAACCTACTCGATCTTAAAAAAAATAAAAATAATTATATATATATTTTTAAAATAAATAAAATAGTAATTTTTTCTTAACAAATAATTATTTTTATTAAGAATATTAGGAATATATAAATGAACGACTCACGAGCTAACGAGCTGAATTTCTTTGTGTTCAAGCTCAACTTAATTAGTTTGAGTTCAACTCTAGTTCAATATTGACCGGCTCATAAGCGCTCGCAAGCAACTTTAATTCACTTGCAACTTGGCCCCCAACTTGCGGTACCCCCCGGTTGGAAAAGTCATGCCTTACCTCCTGAACACCGTATCTGCAGTTCCAAAACTTACAAAGTCGCTACTCATTAGTAATATTTATGATTCCTACCAACCCATATTTTCATGCTCTGGAAGTGTGGTAGACAACTCATGGTCATTTATGTAGCAGGCTGTAGTATGAACAAACATATTTTTGTTTACAGCATTTCACTCATACAAGTTTCCACAAGAAAAAATGTAATTCTTCACTTGGTTCAATTGTTACAAGTTTGTAAACACACACTAACTTGAAGGTTCAGCTGCTCCCATGTGCAAATCCAGTTTTGGACATAAATGACCAAAATAAATTATCGTTCTGCAAGCTTTCGAAATCAAACACTAGGATATGCTTCCATTAACCTTGAAATGAAGCTACGAAGTACGATTTATACTGCTACAAGATAAGCAAATAGAGGAGTTTTTGGGTGAATCTTCCTATCACTTGCCATTTGGCAAAATATCCCCATTGATGTGCAACGGCTGTGTATACACTCTCGATTTACACATATACAAAAACTTTAAAAAAAAAAAATTTAGACGAAGATAAGGCTACATTCCCATTAGCTTTGTAAGAATATGTCCCAATCGTATACCTTCACATCGAAGCTGGAGTCTTCAGCTAGTGTACGTCGGAGCTCCTTGGCAGATTCAGCATTTCTAGCCAGCAACAAGGCAAAGCCACCACCTCCAGCACCAATAAGCTTGTACCCACGGCAATAGCGGTCAGAAAATGTAAAGAGCCTGTCAACGAGTTCATTGCTGCAATATGGATCAAGTTCCTGATGCAATCTCCAAGCTTCCATCATTACATCTCCAAGCTCATCTATGTCACAGTTCATCAGAGCTTCCCTCCCAATTTTTGCCAGTTCAGCAAGGCGCTTGATGCTAGATACTAGCAAATTATCCCGTCTGAGGTACCGAGCCACAACTTTGTGAAGCACTTGGTGTGCAAGTCGGACCTGCACATCCATGGCAGTGAACTGTAACCTTAGAAAAGCACCATCGGAATCATAGGTTGTGAAAAATTTCTTGCATGGAAAATAATCTACAAAGGAATACTGACGAGCAAGTTGTCCTAACCCACAAAAATGAACTAGACATGTACAGCGAGACAGAAAAATAACGATCCTCAGTAACAGCACAATCTTCTTGAGATCCAAGAGCAATAATTAGGTGGCAGATTATTAATACCAAGCCATGACTTAATTCGCAAAACATACAGCAGATAAAATAAATGCCAAATTATAGGTTCATCTCTTCCTCTATACTTATCAGGACTTTCAGCTGCATCTGAAAAAGATACATCATGTTAAAGCACTTCTCAACTGAAACTAAGAGTACAATCACAGACCAAGCATTATTGATCCCTACAGTATTGAAATCTCAATAACTTTCTCCTCTAATCTTGAAAGATTCTTACAGTTCTTCTAGTTAAAGGGTTAAACTAGATTCTGAACCAGCAATTTAGTTGCACGAGAAATATCTATCATATCTATCACAGAGAGAAAGAGAGAGAGAGAAAGAGGAAAGAAGCAGTTTGCTTACTTGACCAGTAAATACCACAAGAAGTCGTTGCTGCAACTCTACTATCATTTGAGGAGAAGGCAAGAGGGAAATGACTTGAAGCCGCAATGGTATTCCAGGAAAACTGGAAGTACACTTAATTCCAGGATATAGTCCACCAATTTGATCTTGCCAGCCACCTCCTGTGCCCATAAGCTGTTCCAACACTAAAACAAGTCTGGCAACATTTTCATTGCTTTCATCTTCATCAGTTATTCGGAGAAGTCCTTTAACAACAGCAGCTGCTAAGATGCTGGAAGTCCCCAAACCGCTACCACGAGGAACATTTGCCCATGTTCTGATTCTCAAGCCAGTACAGAGAGGGATTTTTCCACTGATGATATTCGTTACAAGCAATGCCGATTTGACAAGGCGAAAGCGATCGCTGTTATCGAAAGGTGGTGCAATGGAGGACAATTCTTCAATATGTATGTGGTGTCCAGAGTCATCAGTAATTGATATCCCTGTTGTTTTAGTGGTCTCTATGACCGTACCAATAGGAAGAGATCCCTCCAATGTAATTGCCATGTTCAAGACACAACCAGAACGTTCTAAACTCCATGGAGGTGTATCACTCCAACCTCCAACAAAATCCACACGGACTGGTAACTCCACCTTCACTATCCTGGAGCAGAAAGAATGATCTGGATGACCATTTAAGTTATCAGCCCATTGCCCCTCCTTAGAGGACTGACTGGAGGATTCGAAGAGATTTTCTGGGTAGAAAAAGACAAAAAGTCAGATCATACACATACAATTGCAATTCTTGTAAGCAGTCTTTTTGTTGGAAGTTATTAGATCACTTACAGATCATTGCTCGGTGGATCAGGACAATGTATAATTGACTGCAGGTTTACCTATAATTATTTGATTTGAATTCCACTAATTAACTTGTCAAAAGATTACTTTTACCTTTAAAGCCATATCTTACTGCTGAAGCAGTTTCTTCAGCAACTGCAGCCCAAATTTCGTTCTCCACTTCTAATGCTTTCTTTTCATCATTGCATGCTCGGAGAAGATCGACATGGACCTGATATGCCCTGCTTTTGGGAAGGGTCTGAGAATTTTGAGCCTGAAGATTGGGACTCAAAGAAAGAAATTCTCTGCACATATCCCCTCCACCTCCTTCATTTTGCAGAACTTCTTCAAACAACTGAGATACATTGCGCCCAAGCAAGCCAAAATTAAGGCAAGCAGTAACAATTCCAGCTGCAATATCTGCTTGATGTTTGCTAGAACTTAAGCACATAGATGAAAAGTCAATTAATTTATGCAACTCCTCCAAACTGATACGGGATGACCTTCTCCAGTGTGACTCCAAAGATTCATCTTCCGGGTTGCCCAAGCCCATTAACCATGTTGCCATTTTGAGCATCCCAGAGTACGGAAGAATAGGGAATATTTTAGCATTCCACAAACATTTTTCCTGGGTTCCTTCTGAGCTCCAGAGATCAGTATCTTGAAGGCCTAAATCACCTAAGACCTTGTTCCAGGGTTTCCCACAAAAAGTCCCATCCTTTTGAAATGAATTTTTAGGGTTATCATGGAGACCACAGTAAACAATAACCTTTTCAGTGTACCCTATCAAGGGAACCTCCCAGAGGCAATGACGATCTGGAAGACAGAATTTGGATGAATCTTCTGCCACCAGACTGTCAGCTGCTGGCAAATGCACACCAACAACTATACATTGTGAACCAATCTGCACCCCATGTGAAATGCAGGAATCATATACCATAGAATCTTCCCCTATAGAGACACCAGATGCTATTTGGGTAGAAAGGATTATTGCCGAGGCAGCAATATCAGATACTGTGGTTGCTGGGATGGAACTTAAATGCCTTCGACCAACAAGCCTTGAACCAGTTTCACTAAGGTGATCCAAAACTTCATTGGAAGTTCCAAAATGCAGGAATAAGAGGTCATCTACAATAAAATATGCAAAGAGCTTCACCAAAGGACCGATATGCATCACTTTCATTAAATAAATACACTATGAACACAAACAAGATGTTTTAAAGACAAATTCTCAAACTCAAACAAGTTAGGTGACATGATAAAGAACAATATATTGGTATATTACTAACAACATTACAAACATCATGATATATTCAATAAGATTCAACCTACAAGCACAGTAGCTGAACATGCTTTGTTTTCCCAATTTGCGGACAAGCTCTTCGCCAAGAGGGCGCATCTGCAACCATTTATGCTTTCCCGGTACCCAAGCTGCCACAAGATCTTCATATAAGCTCATCTGCACACGTAAACAAAATTTAAAACACCAAGAGTTAAGAAGTTGAACTTGCTAGACTGCAAAAAGAACCAAGAATTACAATTGGAGCAGTAGCTTCACGAGAAACGTATAATGAAGTGTCTCTACTAGAATGATAGAAGCACTCAAGCTAAGTATCACAGAGAGGAGTACTTTGCGTAACAACATAAATGCCTGTCGGCTCTGATATTGTGTTCTTTAGATGCTGCTTGTATTTGGCAACAAAACTTAGCAATCAAAATTTGAAGAGAAAAGGATTGTAAAAATAGAATGAAGCGATGTCATACAACAGACAGAGTATCAGTGGTGGAAGAATAAATGATGTTTTGAGAATTATGTATGCATAACAAGTCAGCAACTTGACAAGTAATGGAAAATGTTCTGATAAGATTTTAGCCAAAATAAAACATCCAGCAAACAGAGTTGTAAAATATTAAAAGCAATCATCTCAGCTATGCGCAAAAGTTGGTGCAACCATCAAATCTTCACAGCTAATGAATGACATGGCTTGCCTCTTTCTTGCTTTCCAAAAGCTCCGAGATCATTGGTTGGGAGGAATAGGCAAGTCTTACAAGATCCATCCATGCTTTACCACGAACTGCAATTATTCCTGTATCCAGCAATGTTCTGCCATCATCTAGAATTGCCTGATGGTCAACAAGCTCCTTTAAGCTAGGTTTCTGAAGCAGATTCTCCACTAAACTGATGGCAAAGTTTTCATCTGATATCACAGATTTTGATGCTACAACAACACCATGGTTGGATGCTATGTCAAGAGTATTGGGGACAGTGACTATGCAGGAGGCATCATCAGGAAGAACCAATGAGCTGGCATCAAAACAAGGAAGAACATCTCCTGTCATGGTGAGTAATCCACCTGAAAGAATGGTATGGTCAGCATGGCTACATCAAGCTCTAATAGAAGCAAGAAGGAACAAACATCAAGAACCATACAGATTCCAAGCAAGGACACACATTAAATGATTATGTGATAATGACAAACATGAGAAAGTAACCTTCATTCTTGAAAGCTTGTCTGGCACAAGAAGCAATTGCAAGTATATGATCAAAAAGCAGAGGTACTGGCCCGTCCTGGTCATCTGATGCCAGGTAAGGAAGTGGCAGGAAAATTTTTCCCATGGGATTCGCCCATGGGACTCTTTTAGAGTCACCTCCAGCATGAAGCAACAAGATATGCTTCTTGGCAAGCAACTCAACAAATGCCAAGGAAGGAACTCCGTCTTTTAAGCCTACATTGGTTTCAGTGGATATAGAATTGGAGCTCGTTGTAATTTCTACCTGCAGACGTCACCTGATATACTTAATCAAGAAAGCAGCGAAAATACTACTAAGGATCACAACAATGTCCTAAAAGACATCTTCTCTCTGAAAGATAAACTATCATAACTGTACAGAATTCTTCAATATCATATCCATGTATTACACAAGCAAATTTATCAGGGTATCTTGTTTTCCTCTCCATAATCTATCCTCTCTCAAAAGATAGGTAAGTGCAGCTGCAAGGACACATCACAAAACACAAAATCTAATTTTCTAAAATTCAAGTGTGCCAATCTAAACATCTTGGTACATAACTCCGGGAGGAGCATATTGCAATGGGGACAAAACAAAGTCAGCAATATATGAAATATAAGTAAAAACTTCTACCAACTACCTTGCCTCTGCTTTTGCGTAATGTATCTTCCGCTTATTGTACTGTAATAGGGGAACTTGCTACTTCGAACCCCAAAAAACAAACCATGAACACTATTTTTTCCAATTTCCAGTAATCTGAACGATTTCATCTTTGCAAAATGTGGGAATATGATTTCTTTGGAGCAAATTCAGAAAAGATTGGATCAGTCATTATGATCACGACTTCAGTGTCATAGAACTCGTGCAAGGAAAACAAAAAAGCAAAGATTGTTGAGAAATAGGATTGGATTAGTTAAAAAAAAAAAAAAAAAAGCAGCAAGACGGAGTTGTTTACGAAATCCAGAAGCGGGTACACAAAGACCTCAGAAGAAGAGTAAGCAGAAATTGGAAAGATACACTAAGCAAGTAAATATTGATAATGCAGGGAGTGGAAGTTGGGGCAGTAGTAGTACCGGAGAATTGAGGGTGTAATAGTGTTGAGCGAGGGCGAGAAGGGCATGAAGGGTGGCGGCGCCGGAGCCAATGCGGTGGCCATGGGGGTCGGGGACGGCGAGGGTGAGAGTAGAGGGAGCAATGCGGCCAATGCGCTTGGCACGATTGAGATGCCAATGGTAGAGGTGGGCCTGGTGGGGGCTAGCGGCGGTGAGGACGATGGCGTCCCAGGTGGGAACCCTGGTGGGATGGCGGACGGAGAGGCGGAGATGGTACCATGCCTTCCTCAAGGTTGTCTCCAGATTGGCTTTGCCTCTACTCCTCCGCTTAGTCTGAGTCCCATCCCTCCTGCTTTCCATCATTTAATCCCAGGCGGAGGGAACTACTATTGCCTGTGATTTCTACAGCGGATCCAAAGTTAGCCGGTTGGTGAGAGTGGAACTCGAAACCACCTGCGATTCCCCAGGCGTCCGCGCTCTCTCTGGCCGCCGCCCATATCACAAGTACAAACAAACTCTCATAAATTATTACAACATCAGAAGTCAGAACTCAGAAGTCAGAACCATCTTCACTTGTGAATGGATAATCCCAATCCCGACACACGAATGGATAATCCAAAAAATACAGAGCAAAAGGTGGTCCCGACCCGACATATAGCGTCGCCCGGACTTGAACTGGAGACCTTCACTGTGTTAGACTCACGTTATAACCTCGTACGGGACGACACCATCGCCGGCATAGGAGGGCCTTCTATTCTAAATAAGAGATCTCCTATTAGAAGAGGCATCGAGCGGGGATAGCTCAGTTGGGAGAGCGTCAGACTGAAGATCTGAAGGTCGCGTGTTCGATCCACGCTCACCGCATATCTCTGTCCATTTTTCTTCTTTTTAAACATCTAATGAGAGGTATCTCCTTATTTTCCTGTATTTTATTATTTTAACACGGCATCTCAACTTCAACGCCATTTTTTTCTTGAATTGCAAATTATCATCTTTATGTTGCCAACATCATTTCTTTCTTAATTTTAAATGCTTTTTCCTGACCATTGACAATAATAAACGATTAATCGACTAAACTTATTATAAATACATTACGATTATAGAAATAGAAAGCGATCCAAATCATTCTTCTTTTACTTCCTATGCATACCCGTATTAAAAAATTATTTTATGTATCACATTTTCTTTTTTAGGTAAATTAGAGTACACCTAAATTTCTTTTATAGCATTAAGCAGCCACGCGTAAGCAAATAACCAGCGTATATTCGCTTGCCATGCCCAAATAAGATTAAATGATAAGTCACCCATAAAACCCGAAAAAGAGATGATGCCCCAAATCTTGAGCTGAGATTGGATTTGTTAGTTTATCACAGTTTCCTCCCATGCAAATCAGAAACTTCAGAAATGCTTCTACCTGTTTTTCTAGCAAAGTTTTTTTTGTTTCTGTTAGTCTATCTATCAAATCCACGTTGAATGCTTGAATTTAACAAACCTCATCGCACAAGTGTGTGTTCAACCCTTCTCTATCGCACCATTCCATTTGGTTTCCTCCCAATAAATCAACCTCCTCCCCTTCTCATCCCCTTTTCTTACCCTTTCCCATCTAAAAAGCAAAAAATAACAAAAAGAAAAAAGAAATCCCCTTTCCACTCTACCTTCCAAACCCACACCCCCCCCCCCGGGACCCCAACCTTTACACATTATCCCTTTTTTCCCCTTTCTTCTTCCTTTTTTTTTCCCTCCTCCTTTCTTCATCTTCTCCATCCATATATCCCTACAGCCCTTTTATCATTCCTTTTAAAGGGGGTGTGAACTGACTGTTTCTACAAAAGTAACATATGTTGTACAATTATGGTAGGAGAGAGGATAAACCATAAATGAAAGGTTCGTTGGTTGCTATAGAGAAGGGTCAATCAAGATTATTAGTAGAAGAAGAGGATAATGGAAAGTGGGTTTTTGGGAAGGAAACAATCTTCGTGTTCCTTTAAGAAGATCTTCTCAACACATGCATGGTTGTCTAGGTCGTCTTATGTTGTTGATTTTGTATGTGTTGCGGATGCTACGGAAGTAGTTAATGCTGTTTTGGATATCGGATGTCGATGCTGCCACCTACGACGACTCAATCACATGCAATCGGCATTCTTTTCCGACGTAACCCAATGCAATGGCGCCCTGGAGGGAGGCCTCATTCTTTAATCTTTCGTTCTAAGTTTAGTTGGCTGTATTCCTTATTCCTGTTCGCGTTCATGCTGTTGTTCTCGTGCTTTTCGTTCTTCTTCTTTCAGTTTCAGTTTATTCTAGTTGTCTGTTTGTCTTCCGTCTGTTTGGTGTTTGTGATGAGTTGTTCTGGTGCTGTTGGATTGGGATTACCTCTTTCTGGGCATAAAAATGAACGGAGGAACGGGACCGTGATTGGGTCTTGTGTTGTTGACGAAGATGATCAGTTGTTTTGGGATATAAACGGCAATGGCAACGTTGATGAGCTTCTCCTTGATTACGTCGACAAAGCCAATGGCAATAACGTTAATGAGGCGCCCAATCCTGAGCTCCTTCACCATGTCGAGAAAGCCAATGGCAACACCGTCTACGAGCTGCCTGACCTTGAGTTCCATGACTATGTGGAGAAAGACCCTAGGGGTCGATACCTTCGGGTACATTTTTATACTAGTATAAAATGTAGGCGTATGTTCCTCTGATATGCGGAAATTTATGCTGATTCTTGTGCCATACATTCCCTTTGATATGCCATTTGTCTGTACTAATTTTAAATCTGTAACATGCCATCTGCAATTTGTAAACTGTTGATTGAGTACACTTTTATTTGTTTTCAAAAGAAATGATCTTCTTGTAATTACAAACTCTATCACAAATATTTGGGGGACATGGATTTGGAACGAGTAAAAATTATTAATTGTTATATTCGAGTTTATCTATTTGTTCTTGTTTGGAAGATGCTGCATATAATTTTTAGTGACAAACATGAAAGTTTTAAGTTTGTCTGCTTATTTAATTAATCAAACATTTATGTTTTTATTAACCTTATTGTGCAGTACAATGAGGTCTTGGGCAAGGGGGCATTCAAGACTGTGTATGATCTTGCAACTTTCTCTCAATTTGTTGCTTGACCAAAAAACTGTAAATAAAGCACACTATTTTTGTTTTACAAAATTTTGATTAGCTGAACTCTCTAATTGCGCCTATTTCTGTATGTTTTTTTTTTTTTTTTGTTGTAGTTACAAGGCCTTTGACCAACTAGATGGAATAGAAGTTGCATGGAACCGAATCAAGATTGCTGATGTATTAAGATCTCCAGAAGATTTGGAGAAACTATATTCTGAGGTTCATCTACTTAGACAATTGAAACATGAAAATATTATGAAGTTTTATGATTCATGGATTGATGATAAGAAGAAGACGGTAAACATGATCACCGAATTGTTCACATCTGGGAGCCTGAGACAGTGAGTTATTTGAATGACTTTAGCTTATTTGTTCCTACATTGATGCCGCTTTTAGTTATTTGTACGTGTTTTGGCTAATAGATATCGAAAGAGGCATAAAAGTGTTGATACGAAGGCCATAAAGAATTGGGCAAGACAGATTCTACGAGGTTTAGACTATCTTCACAGCCAGAATCCACCAATCATTCACCGAGACTTGAAATGCGATAACATTTTTGTAAATGGAAATCAGGGGCAAGTCAAAATTGGTGACCTTGGGCTGGCAACTGTTTTGCAGCGGGGTACTGCTAAGAGTGTTATAGGTTTGATTCTGACAACCTCTTTCATCTACATATTCTGTAATAGTAGAACCTAAACTTCTCAACGAGCTCATTTTATGTTTTTTTTTTTTTTTTTCATTAGGAACCCCTGAATTTATGGCCCCAGAAGTTTACGAAGAGGAATACAATGAGTTAGTTGATGTATATTCATTCGGAATGTGCATGCTGGAAATGGTCACTGTGGAATATCCGTACGCTGAGTGCAAAAATCCAGCTCAAATTTTTAAAAGAGTTACCTCTGTAAGTTCAATTCAACTTGATGTCTTGTATATACCATTATCAGGTCTTACGTGCGTGTGTGTGTGTGAGTTTAATCATCCATGGGAATTTGCTCAATTCAGGGCGTTAAGCCAGCTTCTCTTGGTAATGTGAGTGATACCAAAGCCAAAGAGTTCATTGAGAAATGCTTGCTTCCAGCGTCTAGGAGGTTGCCTGCTAAGGAGCTTCTTAAAGATCCATTTCTCGAAGCTGATAATATGAAAGAACCCCTTCGGCATCCAATAAAGTTAACTAACCAAACTCCTAGATCACCAGGTTTATTGAGCTGTGAACCTCATTCTATGGATGTGGATGCCGAGTATACTCAATCCAATGCTGAGAGTCCGCACGGTGCTATTTTAGAATTTCAGCGGGTGCATCAAAACAAGGAATTCAGGTTGAAGGGGAAGAAAAATGATGATAACTCAATCTCGTTGACTTTGCGAATAGCAGACCAGCATGGTAACTAACTGCCTGCCTAACTATTGTTTCCAGTGCTTTATACTAGTAGTATTAGTTTTGTACAATATAATCGATTTATTTGATTCCATTATTATTATTATTTTTTTTTTTAGCTACAGGCCCGGTCAAGAACATACACTTTCTTTTCTACCTTGATACTGACACTGCGCTCTCTGTCGCCGGAGAGATGGCGGAGCAACTATCATTGGCAGATCATGATGTAGCTTTTATTGCTGACTTTATTGACTATCTAATTTCGAGAATTTTACCTAGTTGGATACCCTCGTCTGATGATTATTCAAGCGGGGAAAGAAGCACGTACGAAGGCATTTCAATGGTTGGCCGCAACTTCGCAGCAAGTAAAAGGTTTTCGACTCCTAATGGTTCTCCTGCCGAGGTGGGACTCAAGCCAGACGATCATACTATGGATAATATTCGAATGAGTACAATGGCTAATAAAGGTAATTCGTGTACCAATCCAAATCCAAGTGATATGTCACCTGGCGCTGCACTTGACTTTCTACAACCTGCAGCCTTATATGGTGAAGAATCCAGTGGATCAATAACTTCGGAGGTAATGGGAGAGAATGCCTCAGATAAGAATGAGAACTTTGCTGAATCTCTTGATTACAATAATATTAGTGAGGAGGCCTTTAAAGGTTATAGCACTCCGGCCTCTGAGATGGATTTTGCGGAATTGTATTATGACGAATGTAAGATCCAGGAAAATGATTGGGATGGTCTAAAACACGTAGCTTGGAATGAAGTTGTAAAGAATCTTGGAATGAGTTTCACAGATGTAAATAGAGTTTCTGAAGATACATATCTGACAAGCTGTTCTTCATCCTTGTCCTTGCTGGAGAAGAGTCAAGAGACTAAGTTAAAGACAGAGTTGGATGCAATCGACGCGCAACATCAGCAGTGGTTTCAACAACTATCTAAAATGAGGGAGGAGGCAATTGAAGCCACCATGAAGAGATGGACGACAAAATAGAAATTAGAAGTTCATTGAAGGAAAAAAAAAATGAATGCATTTAATTTGTATTTTCAATTCTTTTATTGTGGTTTTCAGTACCGAGAAAAGCCATCTCCACAGGCTTGTGAATATGCGGACTGGAACCTCCTACATTAGAATTTAGATCTCGCCTCCTTCAAGAACTTATATCTTTATGCGTGTACAGTCCTCGATTCTATTCATTTTTGCATCCTGTCCTGGCTATAAATAAAACTAGAGGATATATTTGTATTTTGTGCGTGTATGGTACTTTTTTTTTTTTTTTTTTTATCAACACAGAGGGTGTCTGGGTCAATCCGTAAAGGACCTGACTAATCCCTCTGTACCTGTGTACCCCGCCCCCAAGAGCACCCAGGCGATATGTGAAACCAGACTCGAACCTGTGCCACCACGAGGAATGGGGTTCATCGGCTGAGCTGATTTTGTTTGTACGTATATGGTACTTGATTCTTAAAGAGGTGATTTTTGGTGGGTAATTGGACCGACCTAAATCAATCACTTCTCAGATGAAGTGAAGTGTGTTTGCTTATCCGAAGTGGATGGCGGGACTTCTCCCCTGGAATCACTCCGACGATCAAGTTAGTATGAGAACGAGAGAAAAGCAATAGTATATGTGAATGAACAGTATGCTTACTTGTGTGGAGTACATGAGGGGTATTTATAGAGCGTGAGCGGAAGGTAGGACGGAGGGCTCACGCTGGTGGGACCCATGTCCTGGTCATTACGACTCTGTTCCCTGCCAGGAGGTCTGACTTTGACACTGTAGCCGCCTGGACATGATGACGGGGAACCTTGCGCAGTAGCCATTAAGAGCATAATGTGCTTTTCAGATAAAGCATTGGTCCCGGATGATGTCAGGTGCGTTGACATCATCAGCGTGCAGCCGAGGTGGAAGCCCGAGGTGCACAGGTCACCTGAGCAGCAGACCAGGGACCTGCCCGAGCTCCGGAGTCATGTTCAGGACATGACTGCGCTCGGGTGAGGGATGAAATGAGGTCACCTCGGCTGTAGAGGGACCGCCGAGGTGAGCATCCTCAATACTGTTTATTTTGGCATGTGGAGATTGCGGATATCATCACATAGGTTGACTCTGTTAATTCTAATTATAATGTATATTTGATTTTGTTAATTCTATTCTATATTATAATAGGTTGACTCTGCTCTTCACGATGATATTAATGTGTATAAATGTTTTCAGGTAATTAGTTTATAGTTAGTCCTCTTGATGGGGATTTTAGGCTTTTGATGTAGATGAGCTTCAGTGCAGATTATTAATTCATGCCTACATGATTGCTAGTTATTGGTTTTTTCCTCCTCTTATTATTGTACATTAATAAATCAGGCAAAGAAAGGCAGAGCTTTCTTGTTTTCCCATGCTAGGAACGTTGTTGCAGGGCCTACAGAGGATTGACACCTGATCACCAGCCTCCACACGGTGGACGATGTTAGCTGCTCCGATTGTGGAGAGGTGTTGGGATGGAAGTACGAAAGGGCAACAAGGAAAGAAAAGTCGTTCTTGAAAAGTTTAAGATAGTCGAGGAAGATTGGCAGCCCGATTGCCCAATTCATCGTCATCAAAGATCGTCACCAAAATCTATCCTGCAGTTACCATTAAATATTAATTCCGTCGAGTCTTTATTAAGTCTGTTTAATAGCAATGGAGTTCTCCGCCTTTCATATTAAGTATGCACCACCCAAATTTGTTTTCTAAGATTTTAAGGAAGGAAGAAAGGAAGGAAAAGATACGAGCATGTCCATTTGGAAAAGAATTTGAAGGGTCATTCAGCTCCAATTTCGCAAGCGGAATTATGTAGGATGAATAATGGTGGAAGGATGCGGCAGGGTTTAGGGCAGTTTCAAAGGTTAGTACTATAACTTCGAAAAAATCACATCGAAAAGAGAAGAGACTCTCTTTCTTTATCATCCTTGCTTTGCTGTCCAGTCCAACAACCAGGGATCAGAAAAATGACCTCATCTCATTGGTTGAATCACCACTCTACTGCTGCTTCAAATATAGAAACGTCCTAGCACTTCAAGATTTTTTTTGGGTTTCCAAAAGTTTCGTGGTAAAGTCTTTTCTATTCTTTCTTTTTTTTTTCTTTTCATTTTGTTGGGTGTCACCAGGATCAGTTGATTCGTTAATTGTTGAATTGATGAGTTGGTGTTGTGTGAGAGTAGTGAGGCTCTTCTTTCTCGATTGATTGAGATAAATTCATCTCATCTTGGGGTAAGTAAAAGATTTGGGTTGGAATTGGATTAATAATAAGGTAGTCGAGTTAGAGTGTGTGATAAATTGCCGTGATACTAAAATGGATTTGAGTCATCATTGATATCAACACATCTGGAATTCCCAAATTCTTGTTGTTGACACATATTTTCTTTTTATTTCTCGGGTCTCTGGTGAGTTGCCGACAGAATTCGAAAAGATCACATCTTTGATAATTCCATTAGCTATGATTGAATTGCGAAAACTTCTGGATAGATATCCTACATGTGAACTGTAGTACGGAGGACCATCTTCCTGAGATGATCACCGTTTCTGGACATTTCCTAATCTGAGGAGTGGTCGTGTGGCTTAAAGGTCTTGTCAGCCAAGAACACTACGACAAGAAGTAATTGACACGACACCTTACAAGCTTTTGAGACTTATACTTCTGCACCGACAGACCTATAATGCAATCCGAACCCCAAAGTCGCCTCTCATGTTCTATTATAAATACTCTACTTCTTGAATCCTAGAGATAACTACTTCCTAACTCTCCTACTCGGTAACTTATTTCCGAACTGTCACTCTTATTAAATTATGCATTGGA
Organism: Coffea eugenioides; assembly: GCF_003713205.1. Taxonomy (NCBI): domain Eukaryota; kingdom Viridiplantae; phylum Streptophyta; class Magnoliopsida; order Gentianales; family Rubiaceae; genus Coffea; species Coffea eugenioides. The sequence goes on from NC_040036.1 coordinate 79,379,035, forward strand.
ATCAAACTAGGGGAATAGCCCCGCTTTTGTTTTTGATCTCGTACAAGAAATTAGAACTAGAGTTTGTCGATCTCCAGTCTTCTCAAGAGCCTCGATCATGACTCTATCATGAACCAAATTCTTTCTAGTTAAAAATTATCTTTCTCTTTGAAACAATTAGGAAATTCTCTAGACGCAATACGAGGTGTGTAGGCAGTGGACGTGGATAAGGAGGTGGAGGTCAAGCATTCTTATTTTCGCATGTTAAGAACGTAGTGGAAGGGCCTGCACAAACAAGAGTGGAGAATGTAGAGGTGGTTAAAGTGAATATTGCTACACACAGGAGATCGGATAGCAATAAGGTTGGTATAGGAGTGACTGTTATGATTGAAGGAGATGTTATAGTGGCAGTTTGGACAATGCATGAAAGAAGTTACAATTGTCCACAATTGGATGAAGCCGAGGCAATCAAGTTAGCCATGAGTAAAACTAGCAGTGAAAGGATGGAGGAAGATCATCGTACAGAGCTGCAATAAGCAACTGCTCCAGCAAATCCATTCTAGAAGTGCATCAAACATCAAACTGCACACTCTAGTTGAGGATATACTTAGTTTGAAAGCTTTGTTTCACATGTGTTTTTTTTTTTGTTTTTTGACTAAAAATGTTAACCATGTTAGTAATAAAATTAGTAATTATACTTTAGGCATTTTACATGATGAGGAATGAATCAATCCTATGTGCTATTAAGCACTTTGTATAGAATTGGGGGCCTTTGCTCCAAACTTAAAGCTCAGTTTATGATTACTATTTAATGAGAATCGTTCCGGAAAAAAAAAGAAGGGCCTACACAAGATCGGCATCTGATCACCGGCAATCATATGGTTTGCGACGTTTATTGCTCGGATTGCGAAGACGAGTTGCAACCCCACTTGTACAAGTTAGGTAAAACCGTTCTTGTCAAGTCCAAGATTACCGAGCTTGTTGATTCTCCTCCTTTTTAATTTTTTTTTGTTTTACCACCAATCCATTTGGATTCAGTATACGTAAGTGTTATAGTACAAGGTGACGTGATTAATAGTAGCCACCATCTGTTGATTGGTTGTGGATAGGGTTGCAAACGAGTCGAGTCGAGCCGAGCTTTGACCTAATCGAGCCGAGTCTCGACTGAATTTTACCAAGTTCGAGCTCGAGCTCGACGAGCCGGCAATTTTCAAGCTCGAGCTCGACTTGATTGCCGGCAATTTTCAAGCTCGAGCTCGACTCGAATCAAGTCGAGCCGAGCTCGAGCTCGAAAAAAATAAAAAATAATTATTTTATTTTTAAAAAAATAAATAAAATAATATTTTTTTTAATAAATAATAAAATATTAAGGATATATACGTAATTTTACTATAAAAATAAAAAATAAAAAAATAAATATAATATACGTATTTTTATTTGGGTTAAATGCAGAAAACCACCTGAACTCTCATATGAGTTGCACAATACACCCCTAAATATGTTTATAGGCAGAACGCACCCAAGGTCCACTGAAAAGTAACGGATATTTACACACCGTTTATTTTAGGACTCAAATGACAATTTTATCCTCAAATAATAACTGAACGGACAAAATCACCCTTCTTCTCCTCCAAACCCATTGTGTCGGGCAGAAAGTACAAGGCAAAGCTGATCTTGAGTTTGCCAAATTTTTTGCCTTTTTCTTGCGATCGAGGAAGAACCAAAGCCGAATGACTACAGAGGGTAACTAGAAGTGGGCAAAAGCAAAAAATGGTCTGAAGAATCCAAAAACAAGTAGAATATTTAGAGTATCTCAGCAAATCAGGTAATATGCAAAGCCCTAATTTTTTCTGTATTTAATCGACTTTTTACCCTTTTTTGTATGGATCTGGATGCCCAAAGCAGTGGGCTTTAGTTTTAGAATGGGTATTTGTATGGTTGTGATGGAATATATATATTGCATGTGCTCGTTATGTTCGTTCCATGTCGGGCTGATTGCGACCAAATTTTCTTATCTGTCATTTTCATGCAATAATTGTGTTGTTTATAGGTTTCTTTACAAGATTCTAGTCTGTTGAGCATGGGTCGGTGTTGGTAGTGTCTTTTAAGTTTATTATTGCTAATTACAGTATGTTAATTAAGTTCAATAAAGGTGGTTTTGTGGTCCCTCACTCAGATTTATTGTTTTTTTGTCGCGTACCAGTGTGGTCATCACCGTTGGAAAGTATGTTCTCATTCGAAGTCCATTATGGGGGCCATTTTGTAAAAAATCCAGGACTAACATACGTGGGTGGGGATATAAAACATTTCAATAATATTGACCCAGATTATATGTCGAGATTTGAGATCTGGGGGCTGCTAAAAGGACTGAACGTGCCCATAAACACTCAAATTTGCTTTAAAATGCCGGATGATGAATTTTCCTTACTCAATAGTGAAGCAGCAGTCATGTATATGTTTGGGATGTTTAGGGATGAACCATACATTCATATCTATGTTGGAGAGGTAAATGATAATGGGGATGTAGAAAATAATAATGGGAATCAGCAAGATGGTGTTGAAGCTGTAGGTAATAGCAATATAAATGCTAATCAGGGAGTTGGGACTGGTAATGATGGTTTAGGGGTTGGTGGGGTGAATGATAATGTTGAACCAGAGGTTGATCATGATGTGAATGAATCAGAAACAGAATCTGATAACTCATACACACCTGAAAGTGAGCAATCTTCTGAATATGACTCAGATTTTGATTATTTCTTAGATGGGGACACATTAAGTGATAACTGTGATATTGGTGATGATACTACTGAGGTAACTAGTGGGCTGGATAGCAATATTAACTTAGGACAGTACCAACAATATGTTGAATTAATTAGTGGTGATTATAGAGCCTTTGTTGAGGCTAGGAAAGAGGGTAAGTTTGTTGAGCATGAAAATATTGTTGATGCTGAAGTACTTGAAACTGCCATTCAGTCCTCTGATGATGAAAATAGAGAACAATTTCCTGAATTTAATGAGGAAAGAGACATGGTTGATCCTAAAATTGTGGTAGGCCTCATTTTCCCAACCACACATGTGTTTAGAAAGGCAATTCGAATGTATTCCATCCTTATAGGTTTTGAGTTGAAGTTCCAAAAGAATGATAGTAACAAAATCATTGCAATATGCAATAGAGAATGTGGTTGGAGAATATATGCGAGTTATTATAGGAAAACTAAAGCAATGCAGGTGAAGAGCTTGAAAGGCACCCCTCATAGATGTCCTTGGTCTTATAAGAATGTTAGTGCAAATTCAAGATGGTTGGCTGAACACTTCAAAAAGGAATTGGCTGATGATCCTGACTGGAAACTTAAGGGATTTCGAAAGACAATTAAAAGAAAGTTCAAATTAAGAGTTTCTAGATGGAAGGTGTATAGGGCCAAGAAACATGCACAATCTGAAATGTTTGGGGATCATAAGAAACAATATGCCAGACTAAGAGATTATTGTGCAACTATTATGCTGAAAAATCCTGGTTCTGCAGCCTATGTTATGACAGAAGTTGTTCCAACATCTGTCAATCCCATATTTCAGAGAATGTTTGTTATGTTTGGGGCACAAAAGGATGGTTTTATAAGTGGCTGCAGACCAGTTATAGGTTTAGATGCTTGCCATCTCAAAGGAAGACTTGGGGGACATCTAATGCATGCTGTTGGGAGGGATGGAAATAATCAGATGTATCCTATAGCAATGGCATGCGTGGAATCTGAATGTAAGGAAAGCTGGCATTGGTTTCTAGAACTTCTGACTACTCATATTGGATCACCAGTTGACATGAATTGGGTGTTCATTTCTGACAGACAAAAGGTAAACTTGCCATTAAATTTTTCCAACATTCATATATGAGTTTATTACTGCTATAATTAAACCAAATCTGATTGATGATGTTGCTATTTTGTAGGGTCTGGTTGAGACATTTGATGTGCTGTTTCCTGGGGTGGAACATAGGTTCTGTGTTAGGCATATGTATGCCAATTTCAAACTGAGGTTTAAGGACAAGGCACTTAGGGATATCATGTGGGCTGCTGCACGAGCATATGAGACAGATGGATGGTCACAAAAGATGAGAGAACTCCAGGTTGCTAATAGGGAAGCTTATGACTGGTTGAGTGCTATTCCAGCTAATCTTTGGTCAAGGTGCATGTTCAATCCAAGATCAAAATGTGATCTTTTGAGTAACAACGTTAGTGAATCCTTCAACCAGTATATTAAAGAGGCAAGGGAGGAGCCAATTTTATCTATGTTTGAAGCAATTAGAAGACTGATTATGTGTAGCTACCAAGAAAAGAGAGAGTTCATATCTAAGGTCAAAGGAAAAATTTGTCCAAGAATCCATGATAAAGTGGAGGAAATTAAGGCACGAGCAATGGAATATGAAGCTGTTCAAGCTGGTCAAGGCATATGGGAGATCACAGGCTATGCAAGGCACAAAGTTGTTAATCTGAATGCAAGAACGTGTACTTGTAGAGAATGGGATATAACTGGTGTTCCTTGTGTACATGCATGTGCAGCAATTATAGATTCTGATCGAGAACCAGCAGACCTTATCCATCCATATTATAGTATAGAGTACTATTGTAGAGCTTATAAGGGTATGATAGTTCCTATTCCAGAAGAGGGTCTATGGGTTCAAACAAGTGGCCTGCCTATTCAACCACCAAAACTAAGGAGAAGACCTGGTAGACCAAGAAAGCTACGAAGAAAAAGTGCAGATGAGCTTGTGAATAATGATGTGGTAACCAGAAAGGGTACTATAGCCCACTGCAGCAACTGTAATATGCCTGGTCATAATAAGAAGACATGCAAGCAACCAAGACAGGTTGTGTATGATGCCTTAAATTGTGTTTAATAATTTCCTTCCTTAGTTTATTTACTAATTTAGTTACTTTTGTAGGATGAAAGTGCCACTCAAACAAGAAGGGGAGGAGGTACAGCCCCTCCAAAAAATATTGGTGGAAGACCGAGAACGGTTAATGTGGACACACAGAATGCTAATGTCAATATGACTGGTGGCAATGGAAGGGGTAATAGAAGGGGCAGAGGTAATGGTAGGGGAAGAGGTAATGGTAGGGGAGTGGAATCCTCAATTAGAGGTGGGGCAAGAGGGAAAAGAGGGAGAGGTGAATTTTCAGGATGTCCTCCACCGCTTTCTGGATTTGGAAATTGGAATGGTATTGGCATGTCTGATGGCAGAAATTTCATCCCATCTGATATGGTGATTCAATATTATCTTAGACATTATGTATATATTTCCAAACTGGTTCATTTTTAACTTGTATTAATGTCTTTCTCATTAATGACAGGTGGCAAGGATGGCCATGCAATCTCATAACACTTCTGAAACCCGGACAGTTCAAATGGTAAGTATTTCAACTGTATTTTTAACACTTTTGCTTAATTTCAGCTGCATTTGAACTAACTAATGTCATGTGTAACTAGTGGACAAATGACCCCCTGACCGGAGGCTCACAATTGAGCACTAATACCAATGCTAATGAGGGTAGTATACCCACTACTCAGGTATATATTGTTCTGCAATTCATATACAATTCATAGGCAAGATAAAGTAAATATACATCACCAATAACTTGTTTTATTTGTACCAGATCCAAAGGCATTCAACAAGATTTGGTGATGTATTGTTCTCCAGTCAATCTTCCAGCACTAGGACTCGTGTGCATCAAGACTCTCGGATACCACCTAATGAAGGTTCATCTAACTGTTAGGATGATAATATAGCCCGTAAAGGATATGTTCCTCTTTTGTAATGGAAACATGCTTTTGAAGGGTTTAGAAAACAGATATTGTCTTTTTTTGTTTGGTTGAACACTAGGATATGCTATTTTCATACTTTGTATTAGTAAAGTGGAAGATGATCTTCCTGGTAGTTTATGCAATGAACTATGGACTAGTTTATGAAGTTACTACCTTTGCTGTTTCCATTGTTATGCTGATTATGTTTTTCACATTGCTTTTTTTTTTCTCTCTCATATAACCAGCTTATATGACAAACCATAATTTTATACTAACTTGAATGATTCATGTTACATGGTGTTCATGGCAGAAAATACATTTGTTCCTTTTTCTTTTCTTTCATTATAGCAATTACTACTACAACAAGCACCACTACAATTACATATATCAGCTTCCTCCCTTTGGAGTCAGTCCTCCTCCTTTCTTTAAGAGCCCCTTTATACTTGGCCATTTTTTCTTGCAATGACCGGATTATAGTTTTGAATTCTTCACATTTGGTCACTAGCTGGTCATTTTGAAGCATAGTAGCAACTCTTGCATCATTCACTCTTTCAGATGCTCTTTGTAATTGCTCATGCTGTTGCTGTAGATGGTTAATCCTTGCTTGCATTTCTTCCATTCGGCCATGAAAATATTCCTCAATTTCCATTCCTTTTTTGCATGTTTCAGGTTCCACCCATTTAAAATACCCGCATGCATTACTATTCTGTTTAAAACAAAATTCCAAAATAAGTGGCTGTTATTGCCTTTGGTTCACTGAAATTGTATGTGAGATTTGGATTTACCGAATAATTGGAACATCCTATGAATTTTCTTCCTGGATTTTGAATGGTCCATGAAGTGCGTACGGGTGCTTTTTTTCCACACCTGCATCTTGAGTTGAAGTTTGTTACATGGTGTGCATTGCTTGAGCTGCAACTATTTGGACTGTGTTCCATATGAGTAGAAATTGTGTATCTGTGAAGAAGAGAAAATACAAGTGGGGAAAATGAGAAGGGATGGTAGGTTGTTCTCATTTATATTCACTGGAAAGAGGGCAATTCTGTCAGCAAATTCAACGGACAGAAAGTGGCTTCCACGCGTTTTGTTTTACCGTGAAATGGATGAACGGTCATTTTTTCAGGGTGCAAAATGCCTATAAACATATTTCTGGGTGTTTTGTGCAACTTCCATGAAAGTTCGTGGGTGTTTTCTGCATTTAACCCTTTTTATTATTAAATAAAAAATATATATATATATATATATATACTCAAGCTTGCGAGCGTAACGAGCTTAATATTTTAAGCTCAAGTTCGAACTCGAGTTTGACTCGAGCCGGCTCGAGCTCGATTCGAGTTTGACTCGAACCGTTTTGATTGTGGGGAATGGGTAATGGGTAATTGTCCTGCAATTTTGATTGTGCTGTCAATCTCGTCCGTCACCATGCAACAAACAGAAAACATCACCTCACATGACTGCAATGGGAGTGTTTGGATACAAAATTTATCCCAAATAATATTTCGCTTGCATCATAAACACATTTTTCAACCCACCTTTTTATATTCCCAATCACCTTTTTATTTCACATACATCACATCACAAAAAGTGTTACAGTAATTATTCCAAATAATATTTCAAATAATACCCTATCCAAACAAACCCCATGGCATTGCTGTTACAAGTAAATATTTTAAAGGCAATGTCGGTCAAGTCTTAGCCGGCGGGATAACCCAAAAAAAAAGTCTTGGCCGGCAAGCTAACCAAAGTTTTTCTTAAAAAAGGGATAGTTTCAGAAACCTCCCCAAAAGTTTTATAAAATATCACTTAACTTCCTTGAATTTTTAAAATCTCACTTAACACCCTTAAAGTAATAGTGAGACTATATGTCAATATCAAAGGTGAAAAATTATCAATAATATCCTCATATTTAAATTTCCTAAACTTTTTTTTTCTGTAAATTTCTTGCTTTTCTTTAATAATGTCAATACACACACACACACACATACATATATATAGTTGAATTACAAATGTCCATGAAATATAGGATTTAATCAATGAAATAGTCAACGCATTGGGAGAAGAAGATCAAGCTGTAGGTTTTTTTTCCCCTTTTTTTTTGTGTTTCATAACTAAGGGTTTGTTTGGATAGGAGTTTATTTGAATGATTTATTTGAGATAATTACTGTAACACTTTTTGTGATGTGATGTATGTGAGATAAAAAAATGATTGAAAAAATAAAAAGGTGATTAGAATTTGTGAAGCAAATTATTTTATTTGAAATAATCTCAATCCAAATAAACCCTAAATTTATCTATCTGTTTATTTGTTTGTTCCTATTCATATAAAACGCCAGAGAAATGATAGGTTTGCTTGGATAGTGGGTTATTTTTCCAAATATATTTGCTTATATCACCATTACAATTTTCAATACAATTTTTATCTTCCCAATTATCTTTTTATCTCACATACATCACATCATAAAAAGTGTTACAGTAAAAATATCTCAAATAATTTACAATCTAAACAAACCCGACGTAATTGGAACTTCGGACACCATAGTTTTTCAAATTTGGACTTTTTTCTTTTTATAATAAAATTTTTATGTTTCACGTCCATGAAAAAATCGATCCATTTCGAGTAAATTCTCTATATGATATTGAGGTTGAATTTCATCTATTATTGAGTTTTTTTGCTCAAATGTACAAGTTTTATATGACAATTGCCTTCAACATGATGGAGTGTTTTATTTGTGGAAATAGTTTTATTTATTTCTTTTTTTTCCATCAATTATTGGAGTATTATTGACCTGTGTGTGCTTGCCTAAATTTTGACTTGACGTAAAATTACTTCTCTGATTTCTCATTTCCAAGGAAAAGGGACCGAGGCCCGTAGAACTTGTGTGATTAGAATACCACAAGGAGCTCTTTTAAGTTTATTTTAACGCCAAAACATGAATTTATTTTGGACAAAATTAAATGTTGGTCAATAGTGGAAGAAACTAACGATAAAATGTAAGCAGAACAAAGTATGATATATATATATATATTTTAAAATAAATCTTGATAACCAAACAGTACCAGTAGTATCCAACTTTGATGGATGAAATATGTACGGATGGGGTAGAGATAGAGGGGTACAATCAATAATATTCAATAGCAATGGGGTAAATTTCTCGTCCATGACATTTTAGCAGGCAGCTCCGAGGAGGAAAACAAGGAGCATATCATTAATAGTAGATGGTTGGCACACAAGCAAGCTGCAAAGAATCTGGTGCGGGCTGTTTGGGGAGAAGAAAAAGGAACCTTCCACGAAAGTCGACTCCGGCCGCCTGATTGATTGATTAAGCAAACGCTGTCGTCATGACACATGACTCCTGACTCCGACTCCACATTTTGAGTGATGACAAATTACCGGAAACTCCAAAAATCCAAAGCACCTTCCTCGAAACCCAGCCATACGTACATACAAATACAATACTACAAAGAAACAATAATAGGTTTGTTTGGACTGCGATTTATTTGCTAAAATATATTTGCTTACATCATCATTACAATTTCCAACACACATTTTTATCTTCTCAATTATTTTTTTATCTCACATACATCACATCACAAAAAATGCTACGGTAAAAATATCTCTAATAATTCACAATCCAAACAAACCATAATGGGAACAAAATGCCAACCCCCAACCCAGAAAACCTATAAAATCATACGCTGCTAAACTACTGCTGCTGCTGCTATGGAAAATCATACTACTCCATGATAAAAAATCATTTTACCAAGCAACTTCAATTGAAATTATTATTACTTTTCGGAGCGTTCTTAGAAAATTTTGCTCTTAAAACTGTGAAATTATGCAAAAAAAAAAAAAAAAAAAAAAAAAGCGTACGTACGAAACAAACAAAACTAGTAGTCTAGTACTTTGGACGGTGGCCCCGGTCCACGCAAGCACAAGCAGCAGCCTCTCAGTAAAACGACTGGAATAAATGAATGGTCCTCCCCTCCCCAGTCCCTCCCCCGCCCCCTTACTAGTTACTACTAGTAACCACCAGTGTGTGTGTGGAAGTCGCATTGCTGTCATTTGTTTAGGCTCAACTCAACAGTAGTTGGATTGCGTAGCACCTCCACCAATTTTCCTCCATTCCTTGACAAACTCCTCCCCCTTTTTCTTTGTAAATGTTGCTAGTATAAAGTAGTACTAGTACTAAATAGTTCCAACAAACTCCCCTTCTTCCTCAGGCTATCCGCCAGCAGTATTGTCCAACACTTGTGGTGGGGGGGGGGGGGGTCACCAAACTAAAATAACTAAGATTTTTTTTTTTTTTTTGTATGCGTTGAAGAAAGAAGAAACTGAAGAAGGGCTTTCGAGAGGAGGAATGGAAAATAATACCAACTCGGGAATAACGGAGTCAACCGAATATGAAGACTTGTTGCCTGTGATGGCGGAAAAGCTAGACGTGGATACGTTTGTGGGGGAACTTTGTGGAGGGTTCGGGCTTCTGGCAGACACAACAAGCGGCCTGATCACATCGGCCAGCCTGCGCAACAACTGTGCCCTCCTGGGCATGGAAGGACTGAGCAGAGAGGACGCAGAGGCTATGGTGAAAGAAGGAGACCTGGATGGAGATGGAGCCCTCAATCAGACAGAGTTCTGCATCCTCATGGTCAGACTTAGCCCGGGGATGATGCAAGATGCTGAGGCCTGGCTTGACAAGGCAATTGCTCAAGAGCTGGGACACGCCTCCGCTTAGTCTCCTGCAACTTCCAAACTACTCAAATTCATTTACTTGATTAATTTACCTACTACTGGCTACTGCTGCTTCCATGTATGTACTATTTGCCTTGGCCTATACTATATACGCCATGATGATGATGCACCTTAATCATTCACAACAGAAGCTTGTGTTGTTCATGATAATTTAACAACTTTCTGAATTTCTTCTATTTAAAAAGGTCTTCTTTTCTTTTTCTTTCTTTTTAATACTCCCTCCGTCCCACTTTGATAATTTGTTTCTTTTTTTACACAGTTTAAGAAAAAGTAGTTAATTTTGTTGGAAAAGTAAATTTAGATTGCTATTTTTTTAAAATATTCTCACATTAAATATGGTACAACTTTATGAAAACTTGAATTGATGGTAAAAAAAGAATCAATTCTCATTAAATGGAGTAGGTCTATAGTAACAACTACTTACATTGAATAAAGGATATTTTAGAAAAATTAAAATACAACTACATTCTTCAATTGGAGAGTGGACTACAATTTGGGACAGATGAAAAAAAAATACAAGATTATTAAAATGGGACGAAGAGAGTAACAAATGATTGTGATATCGAATGCGGAGAGCGGATGTCGAAAAAATGAAAAACAATTGTCCATCCAGGTTTGCAATGTTTAGTAATTTCCATAATTTGTCCCTCCTTCCTTCACAATCCAGTCCAGATGATGCCTGATGGTGTTAACTAATTGACGTTCACACATGGTAATTGGTAAAGTCAATAGCACTGCATAGACGACGCAGCGTGGATGCATTTTTTTTTAAAACTAAAACAAAAATAACTGCAGTTGCTATGTAGGTTTGGCTTCCTGATTGATTGGAGACTAGAGTCGCTAGGCCGCTCAGATGCCGCCATATTCCAACGGATTTGTGCACCTTTGGACGAATTGGAGTTGATGGCCCTTCCAAAGTTTCATAATTCGACAATGTACGATTCTACTGAACTTACACCGTTGCATATTCTTTCGCATTAGAACTCAAAATTTTTTTTTTTTTTTTAAAAAAAAACGCCAGGCAAGCTCGGTCGACATTGTTCATGAATAAAAGACACGCTTACGAAATCAAATTCGCAACCAAGTTCTTCATAAATACACAACCATTAGGAACAGATCGATTCCAAACTATAGATTTCCAACACATAATCTTTAGACTAAACATCATGTGCTAGATATACACAAAGAAAAGGATAATGCAAAGCACATATAACAGCCAATTTTAAAATATCAAAATCATCCCATCCAAACCAATGCAAATTTTAAAAAGAGTGACAGAGTGAACTACGCTCTAAACCAAATACACCAATTCAGTACGCCTATCCTCCTGCATGTTGCAACTGAAACTACGGCAGCATTTACAAAAAACAAAAACTTTCAAGTCTTCCCTCCCTCACTCATCTTCATACCTTTCAAGTTCTTGACCTCCGAACAGGCGACCTGCTGTTCAAAAAAATTGAGGAATAAAAAAAGAATTCCAGCAACAATTGCAATGAAATCAAAGAACACATAAACTGACCCAAGGGAAAATTGCAAAACAGAAAGGACCCAACCTGCGGTGCCTATCATGCTCGGGACTCCTTCGCCTTTCATAAGGGCCATTGTACTTGTCATAGACAGGGCTGCGAACACGCCCATAATCAGGACTTGCTCGACCCCTTCGGTACACAGGACTTGGTGACCTCCTATAGGGACTGCCCCCACGCCCTCCATAGTCTCTTCTAGGACTGTCATATCTGTCACCCCTCTCCCCATCATCCCTTAGAGCATACTCAACAGATACCACCCTGTCCAATATCTTGCTGCAGATTCAAAGGCAATGCAGATTGTCAGGCAACAAAAACAACCAACTATCAATTATAACCAATTCATTTTCCAGACCATCCGGTGTGAAGGTAAAAAAGTAAATATGCATATATCACAAACCTCATATGTGTACACTCCAAGGCTTTGGTAGCATCTTCTTGAGTCTCAAACTGCACAAATGCAAAGTTGCGACGGATGCGAACGTTAAGAACCTTACCATAAGGTTCAAAGTGCCTTTCAATGTCACGGATCCTAGTGCGGATGGGATCAAAGTTTATGACAAACAAGGTTTTTGTTGGTCTCTGGTTAACCATTGGCCTAGAGCTATCTCGGTGTCTGCCACGTTCACCCTGCCCAAGCATAAACATGATCATATTCATAAATGACATACACAATATGGCACTCACTTAGCCTAAGAATAGCTGGCACACATGTGCGCATGCACACAGAGACGAACTTTTTCCCTTTTTTTTTTGGGGGGGGGGGGGGGAGGAGGGGGGAAATAGGGAAACACCTTAGCCCATTCCACTGAAAGCCTGCGTCTGTCATACCCAAAGGGCGCATTGTCAAGGCCACGGATAGCATCTTCAGCATCACGCTCATCCTCAAAATAAACAAATGCAAACCCTACATTATAAAATTAAATTACTCAGAGGTAAAAATATTATAAATTGCGATGTTTATAGGCCCATTTACAAAATGCTACATCAGCAAAATCAGGGATCTTTTCCCTGGGAAAAGAATTAAATTTAGTACAACACCTGCAGATATGTGAAGGGCTGATGAAAGTAAGGATGTAGAGGCCTTGCATGAAGAACTAAATCATGATGATGATGAAGGTGTGAGAAGGGGGCAAAATAAATTTTATATCCATAGTATCATGGCTGAGTACTGATTGCTAAGCATGCTTCACCATTTTCACAGCACGAAATCAGTATATGGGACTCATGGCATGATAGAATTCAGTGATCCCCTTATGATAGTGGTGGTAGACAAGGCATGAAGAACTGATAGATGACACCATGACGACCATTCTTGTAAAATGGCAACTTAGGCAGAGAGGTAAGTGAGTAACAGGTGATCGGAGTGAAATAAATACAACGATTCCATCTTGAGTATCAGGAGAGCAGGCAGGTAGATAGGTTTCCATTGCATTAGAAATGTTATTGCACAGAAGTTGGCGAGCCAAGAAAGAAGCTCACTTTTCCTTAGTAGACGTTCCTGCGTCAAAACAAACACTTAAACATGGATACCTTTGCCAATTATTTTTTTTTTTGACAGTTTGATTATTCTACTCAAGTGACGTTGACTGAACTATTAGCTTTCCTGTTCGGGTTGCACTAAAGTTGTAAATCTTTTTAATATGCATATAACATAAGCAGCTTGTTCTTTCCCCTCTTCACTTGATTATTGTGGCTTTGTTATCCATTCCAACTACATATAATCAATGGTCAAACAAACAATTGCAACAAAGAGCTGCCCTCTAATAAGAGCTGACCTATAAATCAAGTGTGAACCTTCCTTAAGACAAGAATGGCCAAAAAGCATGCTGATTACTAATCATTTACTGCAACGTTGAAAATGAAAAAAAAAATATTCAAGCATTCATTTATGACCTAAAAAAAATCCCAGCAACACGGCCACCCCAATTAAAATGGAGGAGGAGAAAAAGGATTTAGAGATTAGTATTTAACAAATGAGCAAAAGGACAAAAATAAACCTCAATATCTAACTACATGGAATCAAACTCATCATTTATGCGAGCCATTGATATCCTCCCTCGTGGGGAAAGCTAAGGTCATATGTGTTTTATACTTGTAAACAATCGACCAACCCACTCTGGAAAATGAAATACTATCCTAGGAACATCAACAACGTCATGTGAGAACTAGCGCAGCAACTGAAACTAGAGGAAAAAACGCACTTGAGTACATGTATATCTAAACATCGGTGATGAATATAGAATAGTTACCAGATTTCATGTCAACGCGCTCAACCCTTCCGTATTTAGAGAAGAGTCGTTCCAAGTCAGACTGGCGAGTCTCGTACTCAAAATTCCCACAGAACACTGGCCTCATCTTCCTTTTCCTTTTTTTTTCCCGACCAGATTTACCTTTTTCCTTCAGAACAAAGAACGAATTAGAAATCACTCTTTCCCCTTTTTTCTTAACAGCAAAAAAAAAACGAGAGAGAGAGAGAGAGAGAGAGAGAGAGTACCCTTGAGCTTGGGGTATGGAGGACAGGAGGAACCAAAAAGAACCCTAGCCTCCCGAATCGAAGAGGGTCCTCACCAATTACAATCTTTCCAAGGGGTAAACGGGTATACGGGAGGCCATTTTATAGCCAGGACTGGCAGGCATGGGCCGACTCCAACTGAACAGCATAAGCCCAAATGCCTCAGAATCAACCCACTGAACAACACCAAAGGGATCGGGTCAAGAACGTTCTACTGCCATCAGCAAGCCCTATCTTTAGACTTGCAAGTGTAGGTTAGGGGCTAGGACAGTTATCAAATTCATATCAATCCTCCCGGAAGAGCGTGTCTATTTGAGTCTCGCATATTGCGTTTAAAAAACCCATTGTATGCTAGTGTATAGTGATTTGAGCCTTAAAATTTTTTTGACCAATTATATAGCTATCAACCTTCAAATACAAGTCTCGGGTTCGAAACCTGGCGTATGCAGCTACCCTTGTTGGGAGACTCACCCACCACAGCCAGGTGTGCGACCCGGGTCGACCAACGGATTAGTCAGGGCAAAGCTCTGGATACCGTGGCAGGCAACCAAAAAAAAAAACCTTCAAATACAACAGTTTTTTAGGGTTGTCAATTGTGCCATCAGAGTCGGATTTTAACGAGTCTAGATTCTGTTCACCTAATTAGTATGACACTTGGATTTCAAACTATGAGTCTTAAGTTAATATATGTGAAACTCATACTTTATTTACAATACATTCGTGGCTTGGAGTTTAATACGAGTTTAGTATAAATTCATTTATTACTCTTTAATTTTCTTGATAGAATTTCTATAATGATTTTGTAGTAAAGTTAATTTGTAATATACAATATTAAAATTACACATAAATTAGTAAAAAAATCACTAAATGTACATCAATCAAAAGTTTTCCAACAATAATTATGTCTAATTCTTTTAATCACATGAAAAATAGTAATAATAAAACATGATCAACAGATGTTAGAACTTCTCAATAGCCTTCTCAATTTGCTCCTAGAAGGATTTGTTCACCGTACTGAATCTTCATTAGTTAATAAACTACCAAAAGTTTTTTCTTTTTAAACATATTTATTTAGTGAATTTAAGTCTCTTCAAAACCAATACTAATTACTAATTGTCTAATTGTATATTACATATTTAAAAATAATATAGTTATAGTTATATACATTACAGGATGTGGGTATGTATATGTGTGTACATATATATCTATGTATATGTATATACATATAACTATATACTTATGTATATGTATATACATATAACTATATATATGTGTGTGTACACGCACATATATAATCATGTCAAACTATAAATAATATATATAATAATCGGTCGGGCTTTAATCGAGTTAAGCCTGTAGAAACTCAAGTTTGACTCACGTTTTAATTGGGTTTCAAATTTAAACCCAGACTCTACCCGTCACAGAATTATAGTAGGCTCAACTATTTTTCTTTAGGGCCGAACGAGTCAACTTCAAGCTAGTCCAACCCATTAATAGTCCTATCGTTTTTGCCTTAATTTTGCAAGTTGCAGCTGTATGTTCTTCTCTGAATTTGTAGTATTTGACTTGCATCCACAAATTCAAAGTTCGACTATTTTCCTTAAAATTCAAATTATTTTCCCCCAATCAATCTTTAGACTACTATAATGGATTAAGATTTTCTTCACGTTTGACTTGTTGTTTACATAGTTTAAGTGTAATCAAGTACATTAAAAGCATCAAAATAACACATAAACAAAATCAACCACAAATCCACGTTTTACTTAGATGACATGTGAACTATTTTATCACAACTTGGCATACCCAACTATTTTGCATGAATATTCAACATTGGCTCAGGCCTAGCTAGACATAAAGTGTTCAATTGCCTCATAAACGTGATAAGGGAAGGTAAATAATACCGAGATAATTGTCCTCAATTATCTCTACCAAGAAAATCAAGAAGAGAACGTCCCCGGCCTAGAATATTTGCAAGTCAAAAAGTCCTTACCTACACCATTGGAAACCTAATCACGAATACAGCAACAAAAATGTGAAGTCAGTAAGAAGTTACTTTTTTAGCTCACATGTATCATATA
Organism: Coffea eugenioides; assembly: GCF_003713205.1. Taxonomy (NCBI): domain Eukaryota; kingdom Viridiplantae; phylum Streptophyta; class Magnoliopsida; order Gentianales; family Rubiaceae; genus Coffea; species Coffea eugenioides. The sequence goes on from NC_040036.1 coordinate 79,395,676, forward strand.
AAAAAATATTCGAATATTATTCAAAAAATTTTCAAATAATCTTCTATCCAAATTTAGGCAAATAGAAATGTATAATTATTAGGGATAATTTCAGATACCTCCCCTGAGGTTTCTGACAGTTTCACTCCCCTCCCCTGTGGTTTCAATAATATCACAAACCTCCCTTAAAACTAGATAGGCAATGCCAAAATAGACCCAATTTAAAAATACAAACAATAAAAAATTAGTAGCTGGAGAGAGAAACAAGTGTATACCACAAATGCCCTCATTATCTTGCATTAATGAACTAATCTCATGTGAAGAAAAAACAGGGAATTTAAGGAGAAAGAAACTTGAGGGGGTGTAAGTGAGACCAATGCATTCATTAAGGTCTGAACATCAGTAGTGAACAAAATGGAAGGCTACGGCTCTTTCTGGCAGAGCATGTTGTTTTGTCAAGCGAGCACATAACTGAAGAACGGCCTGCATAACCAAAGTTGGTACATGTTGTTTTATCAAGTCAAAAGCAATAATCAATACATTACCACAATCTTCCATCGTCAAAAAGCCTGTAGGTTTTCCAAATGTTTTCTCAAAGATGGTGCTACTTTCTTTATCCTGCAAAAGAGGAGTGGATTTTTTCTCAGCAACATCTTCCAGAACTGGAGATGCAACATGTTCCTCTGATGAGTCAGGTATTAGTCCTGCTGCAGTCTCTTCTGTACTTTCACGAGAGATTCAGGGCCTGGATTGCAACAAATTATCCAGGATTAGAAATAAGGCACTAATACATTTCGGGCTCAAAATCTCATTTCCTGCAGTAGTCCTTGCTTTGAAGTTCATCAAGATATCAATTGCCAATGGGACAATGCCACTCTGCACAGCAATTTGTCGAGCATTTTCATCTTCAGATAAAATCAATGCTAAAGTATGTGAAACATGCACAATGCACTATTATCCTTTGAGAATTCCATGGGGCACTGCTTTACCTGCTTTACAAGATAAGGAATCACCCGATCACGGTCTTCTCCTTTGTTCCTATTGCAAAGAGTCACAAGCAAATCTGTCAACTGGAAAGCCATTGAATCACTACTGTGAAACAACTTCATTGTTGCAGCAAGGATGTCATCAACAGAAGGGGTCTTAATTTGTTCCTCTTCTGCCAAAACATCCACTGATTTTTCAGTGTTATCGACTTTAGAAGCTTCTGAGGAATTTCCTAGAGATAAAGCAAGTGCACGAGCCAATTCATCATCCTCCAGCACAGGATCTTCAGCATGACTAAATAACCATTCCATAGCCATTTCGACACTATTAGTTTCCACTCTTCTTAATGCCTCCTCAGCTCTTGCTCTTGAGAACTGCATCTCAACAATGGTAGCAATGGTAGCTTCATCAGGTGGTGGAGCCACCAAACGTTGGTTTGTATTCCCGAACAACCCACTACGATTTTGTTTAACATCACCAACACCAGAATATGCATGAGTGATTAGTGAAATAATAGAAGTTATAAAAACTGGATTACAATTTGGAAACAAAGGGTGATTCCAGATGGGAACTATAGCATCCAAAGCCTGAGACTGCAGCATACGAACAAACACTTCAGGGTCCTTAGGAACAGGAAACAACCCAATAGACAGACAAACTGCAACAGGTTTCACAAGCAGCTGTGCCTGGGATGCTGAGGTTGGAGACAACAGCAAAGAAGAATTGATAAAATATTCAAGAAAGCGACAATAACTCTGCAATGTATCAAGCAGCCATGAACTGTGAGACAATTTGCCTTCCTCCGGTAAGACAATCATAAAAAGTTACAAGTAACTCTTGGGATCTACCTTAGCCACTCTTACTTTTCTTCCCATAAAATGGAGCACAATATCATGAACATCAGTGATAACCATCCTACAATAGACAATCATAAGCTACTGAAGTTACTGAAGTTACAATATTAGTTATTGAAGTTACAGAAAATATTAGCTACAATATTAACCATCTTGCAACATTGGTTGCTGAAGTTACAGAGCAAGCATAAGTTTTCTAAGTACTGATGTTTGGCATCTAACTATATCAAACAACCCAAGTCAGACGAGAAATTTAGAATCAAGTAAGCATAATCTGGTAGAGGCTTAGCAAACCAAGTCACATGACAAACCAGAAAATCATAAGCAAACATGTATCAAGCTTACACAAACAACAACCAAATCATCATAAGCTGCCAATATCATATTGAAACAGAGTACGATATCTTAAACACTTACCTGGTAAATTTTTCTTAATGAGCTAAGAGACTCTTCAGTTTGTTTGCCAAGACCTTTCTTAACGAGAATCAAGAGCTTTGTTTGCCAACCATCAACCTCAGTTGCTATATCTCAACAATGGCGGGAACAAAGTAAGTTTCTTGCTTCTATATGTACCGTGCCTATCAAGCTGTTATGTCAATCAGACCATGGCGCCTAAGTTTGGCGCCATTTTGCTGAAGGCCCCTTTCTATATTGGTTGTTAGGACTCTAATTTTTTGTTAATTACATTAATTGTGTTTATAACTAACTTAACTAAATTTTTCCAGATAATCACGAAATATTAGCAAACTTGTGAGGGTATTTAAGTCTTTTTGGCGCCAATGATGTAAGAAATGGGACCTCACAATCTGACAATGGAGGTTTGTGGTATTATTGAAACCACAGGGGAGGGGAGTGAAACTGTCAGAAACCTCAGGGGAGGTATCTGAAATTATCCCTAATTATTAAGATACAAGGAAATTGAATGTACATTCCTTTACAGATTAATATGTATACAAATTCGAAAGTAATTAAGTATTGCAAATAATTTAAGAGTCACCACTCGGCACTCACCAAATACGACTAGATAAAAATGAGGATTATCAAATTGTCTTTTATATCGATAGCAGGCCTATACAGTCATGATTTGAATCTTAAGGTGTAGTTAATTGTAAGGATGAATTTGATTTGATAGTTGAAGGGTAAACTTGATCGTAGGATATAATTTTCAAATAGTGCCAAAACATGTTGTGCTTCTTCTACACATTTTTGTTTCATTTTTTAAATTTTATTTTAGTGTTTACATATCATTTTTTGCAAACTGCAATTCGTGAGATTGGAAAATTGCGAAGTCCTGGTCCTTTATACACTACAAATGCGTGTGAATTGTGGCAATGTATATGTTAGGGATACTGTCAAGTCGAGTCGAACTTGAATAGCACTATGCTCGAACTCAAATTTGAATTCGATAATTATTAGTGCTACTCAAGGTCGAGCTCAAATTCGAACAAGCATATAAATTTGAGTTTGAACTTGACTTAACATAATGGAGATTAAGTTCGAACTCGACTCGTTTGAAATCGAGTAAACTGCAAGCCTTATCAAATTCAAGTTACTCGAGTTTCGACTCGAGTTTTTCTTTTCTTGTTTTAAATTTTTTACACTTTAGATTTATCAGATTACCATTTTGCCATCTATCACATTTTTTTTATTGAACATTACTTTATGTAAATTTATTAAACTACAAACCTATAATAGTCATTTTATACTTAAAATATATAATATAAATACTCGATTAAGCTCGTCGAGCATTCGAGTAGTCATTACTGATACTCAAACTCAACTTGTTACACAGAACGAGTAACTTAAACTCGAACTTGAGGTCAAACTCGATCAAATCGAGTACGAACCAAACTTTTGACCAAGCCTCTCACAAACCACACGTGAGCGGTTTGACTTGTCCACACCCCTAGTATATATGTTACTAAGGATGAGGCATGCGTGCAGAGTGTCATCAATTAAGCTAGTGCTTAAATCAATAGGGTTAGACCAGCCAGATCTCAGCCCATTCGGCTAGAAAAAAAGTTTATTGAGGTTAAATTTTAATTGGGATGTACAATGGTTAGGCCTAAATATTGGGCTTGAGCTAAATATAAGTCCAATTTGGGATACTAGACCTAGGCCCGATTAAAGTTCAGCCCATATATAAGTATAATTATATATATATAATATGTATAATAATATCTATGATCTATAATTATACACATTAAGACATAAAATATTAATAATTTATATACAAATGTGTATTAATTCATAATTATAAAATATATAAGAAAATGTCATTTGCACTCCTATTTTTGTTAATCTCCCTCCCACTATCATTCTAACTATATAGTTTTCATTTATTGGATTATATGATAAAACAAAGTGTGGGAGTGCAAATAACAAAAAATGGAATGCAAATGACATTTTTAAATATATATTAAATATAATTATGTATTTAATTATGAGTTTTGGCTAAACCTGATTTGAATTTAAAACTCATATATAATAGTGTGAGTTGATTTTGAACCTTTTAATATGAGCTTGAAACCCAAAAAATCCACATAATTTGTAAGTCGAATTTGGACTTGTTAAATCCTGACTCAAAAAATCCAATTAACACCCCTACTGATGCTTAGGCCATCACCTGGGGTTTATGGTAAATAGTGGTTTTTCTAAATTAATACTAGTTGAGATTGGCTGTGCGACCCACCTGAAAGCATTTAATTGCAATCATATTTTTGAGAGAATTTAACGAATTGTTTGTGCCCATTTGCTTCTACGTTTAGCGTATAAATTGTTTTCTAATTTTGGAGTTGACAATATATTTACTGTCTAAAAGTAAAAAGAACAATGTGTATATCTTTTCATAAATATTATATTTATTGTTAGTTTTTAGTAGTCAAAAGGAAAAATGTACATGGTTGTTTAAAAAATGTAACTGCTTTATTAAATTTTGAAGAAGTACTTATTGATTGTTGAGCTATGTAATTTTTATAGTATAAAACTATTAAATTATACGATAAATTTTTTTTCCTGTTAAGTTGGAATAGTATATTCCTTTTTTTTTTTTTAATATGGTTGCACTATTGGATTACATTGTGAAGAAATGAAATAATCAGAAGGTTATAATTTTAATAGAATAACGTAGATACATGAAGAAAAAAGATAAAATCATCAAAATGATTTTTTTATTATTTTTCTTCCATACCTATATATAGATGGGTAATTGTAGAATTATTAAAATTGCGAGTAATATATAAATTTATAAATTTGCTTGGTGCTAAAGTCTTTTATAAGCTGATGAAGAAAATCTTTACATTTCTTGCTAGTGTTTTTGCATATATATGATAGCATGAAATAAATTATCTTTAATCTAGAATCTCTTTTGTTATTATAAAGACATATAATTTTCTGGTGTTTTTTCTTGTTCTCTAAATCACAAACAGCAGAAAAATCTAAAAAAAAAAAAAAAAAAAAACCAAAGCACAAATTCTCACAATGCTACACTCATATGATTACCAACTTATTTGAGCAACTTTGCAGTCCATGACCGAGGTCACATGTCATTACACTCCATGATCCAAAAATCATTCGCATGGGCCAAATTTCAAGTAAATATACTGGAGAGGAATTCAACTTGCACTGCTGCCATTTGAAGGCAGAAGAAAACATTTATTATTGAAATTCTCCTTCTAGCGTACCCAAGTTACGGTAAGAACCAACTGGTTCCTGTATATTAGTTAGAAATTAGTAGGGTGGGTCAGACAATATAAATTGGGTAAAGTGTATGATGTTTTGGTTTGAGAGGGACCGAATTTTTTAAATTATAATCGATTGGGATTTGGGCGTGTTGGGGCCGAATCCCTGTATGGAAGGGAAGGTGAGGGGGTGTCAGTCAGGTGAGAGCCAGAGCGTGCAGGTGCCGGGTGAGGCTGGTGCGAGGAACCTTCCTGGAACTTTGGTAGTGAACATACAATTTGAAAAGGCAATTAAGTGAGTAGCAGGTCTTTGTTGCTTCCACAAAAGATTTGTTGGGGCACTAAAGGCCACCGCGAATGAAAGGAAAGGCACAGGTTAGAAAAGAATCCCGACACACTAGTGTGTCTTTAATTTGTCAGAGATACACTTGTGCTAGTAGGTATCCTTTATTCTCACCAAGAAGCGCCCTCACCCCCAACCGAAAAAAAAAAATTGTTATGATATGACTATGCGTTTGAAAAATAAAAAATTTACGTATGAGGATATGTTTATACGTAAACAAATTTCAATTGTTCAAAATGCTTATATATGCATTCATATCGATCCAAACCCTGCTAATTGCGTCATATCCTGTTCAAACTAATTTATATAATTTTTATTACACTTGATTAGAATAATTTTGACGTAATCATCAATTTAAGGTATGCCTTTTGTAATTTTGCACAAAAAAGAACTTCCAATTTTGCATTTTTCCAACCTCTTTTCTCAGCCACTTACTTTCGTGAAATTACTCTGATACAAAAAGTCATCTCTTTAGTTTCTAACCCGACGGGAAAATCCCTCGAGAAGAACATACTTTTAATTTCCTTTCTCCGTGCTTCCTTTACTCTATTCGAGCCTTTCTTATATACAGTTGAAATCTGGTCATGTCAAGTTCTATCAATCATGAAATAGCACCAATTGGTGTAGTAAATTGGCATCATTTTGTATCTTTCACATTACTGTTTATGCTATTGATAGATAATTCTGTTAATTAGTTTATTTGTGCCATAATTACTTAATTTTCATATTTTAATTTCTAATCTCAGATAATGTGTTGGGGTCATGAGTAATTTCAAGCTAGGTGATGTCAGCAAATAAGCCTCTTCTTCTGCCAGGGGAGATCAGTAGTGTATTTTTCCAGATCTCAGGAGGGGTTAGTGAAATTATGAGGTTTTTGGAATTATCCCTTTTTATGGAGAGTTCGCCTAATAATTTGCTCCTAGTTCTTGTGCAGTCTCTTTCCTTTTTTGGGTATCAGTGCTTTACTTGGATTGTGATTTTTTGTTAAAAATTTTTTACTCTTTTCGTGAATACATTTGTCAATCACATTTTTACCTTACATATATCAAATCACTATAATATATATTTTTTTTTATAAAAAAATCCTAAAAATAGGAATCCAAGCAGGGTAGTAGTAGTAGTAGTAATTGTGAAGCCGTGGGGAGCAGGTCCGTCGCAGTTTTTTTTTGGTCTCTTGGGTTGATCCTAATCGGAGGACGCCCTCAAAAATTAGAGAGCTGTTTTGGGAAACTATATGGTAAGCCGTAAGCGTGGAGCAATTCAGGGGAAAAATAATGCATTTTCTTTCTTCTTTTCTTACTTTGTTGTTATATTCTTTCCAGAAAGAAGAAAGGAAACCTACGACTTCATAAAATGGGTACTTGATGACAAAAACTTGGGTAAACCTAATGAACAAAAATTTGGGTAGACCTAATGAACTAAATTTTACCACATCTTCTTCAGTTATTGGGTTGGTGAAATGATGCGGTAAAATTTGCTCCACATGACTTACATAGATTGAATCTATCCAAGTATTTGTCGTGTTTGATTAGGATATTGATGCATTAGTTGCACCTTAATTCGTTAGAATTGCTGGACATGTTATACATACCACCGTAGGGAATTTCTATCATCCCCTTTGAATATCGTACTCATAATTATAATTCAATATATTCTTGCCATATCAACCAATAATTTCAATTTCTAAAATCATCTAAGAATTGCTATTTCTTTTTACATATTCAACGGTGGTGAATTGATATTTATGATCATAATACCAAAAATTATTCCGTAGAACGCCCCACATTATAATCTCTTTATGCACCTTTTACATTTCAAGGGATCATCCATCATGCTCTTTAAAATTTTCAAACTCTAACTTTGCCAAAGAAACTATAGCCTGTTTCATGTTCAAACATACCTTTTTTTTTTCTTTTTAAAAATAAATTATTAAAGAACCTATATCAAAAGCTTATTCCTTCAAATTACAATCATGGTTCGAAGACTCGGCCGAGTCGTCACCGTCTCGGTCTAGTCCGAGACGAGACTACGACGAAACGATATCGAGATACGTGACTCGCCGAGACGTCACCGTGAAGGGTTGAAACGGCCGAATCTTACCGAGTCATCCCGAGTCAACTCGAATTTTTATTATTTTTACTAATTTTTTAATTATTTTTATTTATCATATTTTTTATAATTTTTAGAATATTAAATATTTCAAAAATTCGCGTCTCGTCGAGACCGCGATCGATATGCCGAGATCGATGTGGAACGGTCCAGACCGCGACCGCAACTTTGAACCATGATTACAATCCCAACACAGAAAGCAAAACATATTAAAAGCACACAAAGCAAAAGTTTATTCCTGCAAACGCGTTTTCAACACACAACCAAACAACCGGGGAATGGGGATAATTATGGAACTTAAAAAAAAAAAATTAAAGAGAGAACGAGATTGGAATTGGATCAACCAAATCCTGTCAACCAATATAAGAATTTTAGTTAAAGAAAGCAAAGAGTCAACGAGGCAATTAGCTATTTAAAAATAGTTTTGGGGGCTTTCGCAGAAGTTCTCTGATTGCCTCCTTTAAATTTAAAAGTGAAAAAAAAAGGCCGTTATCTCTACTTCATAGTAAACCGTCAAAAGCAAAACTGCAGAAACATTAAACAAACAACCCGAAAACAGGAGTGACAAGACTGGCGGAAAATTCCTACGACCCCTTTGATGTTGGAAGGATTCCCAAGTCCCTTGCCTCAGTCAAGAACCAAAAACTTTTTACCAGGAATTTTCCCCAGTCGCCCCTCTTTTTTAAGCAGGAATTTTCGTCTTTCCTTTGGAATTAGGTACTGCCAAGAGTCTTTCAACTAGTGTGCTTCCTTGCTTCGTCTTAAAGCCATGTACTTTTTGTCCCATTTAAGCTACATTTCCTCATTCTCACTTAACTGTCTGGCTTATTTTTAGATTATGACTGGGTTTTGCCAATGAACTTCAAGCTTTCTTCATGTGGGTGTTTTGAAAATTTAATCTTTTCTGCATATCATATCGGTAAGATCACACGTTAAAGTCATGCACTTTAAAAGTGCTACTCTTTTTTTTTTTTTTTTTTCCCTTGGGTGTTGTTTTGGAGAGGATTTCCGGTTACAGAGTTTGTTGGGCTTGTCATAAATAGTTATTGAGATTCATAATTTAGATGGAGACAAATTTATTAGTTCCAGTTGTAGATTCATACTAGTATTTTAGATGGAGACACATTTATTAGTTCCAGTGGTTTGGCTTGAGCATTCATACTCATTCTTGCATTTTGAGTGTGTAGTGTGTACTTGTTTGGGCCAGTGATACTACTATTTTGCGTATTTATTTGTCTGGCCCACGTTAGGAGTTAGCTATCTAAAGCGGATCGAGCAGAATTTAAATGCAACTCTTCGTTTTATTAGATTCAGAATTGGATTTTCATCTTTTCTTTTGCTGAATACGTGCTTTACTCAGAACTTTTGCAGTGGGATTGACATGAATTTGGTCTAAATTGTCTCGGGTACGACCAGTGAAATTAGATGGATCCATCAGAAGACGAGAAACCATTTCATGCATGGTCATGGCCTGTTGAACAATGTCTGAAAGAGTATTCAGTGAAAATAGACAAGGGATTGAGCACTTATGAGGTGGAGAAGCGGCTAGAGAAGTACGGTTGGAATGAGCTCCAGAAGGAGAGGAGGAAGCCCCTATGGTTGTGTGTTCTGGAGCAGTTTGATGATACGCTTGTCAAGATTCTACTGATTGCAGCCTTCATTTCATTTATTCTGGCTTATCTGCATGGAAGTGAGGCTGGAGATTCTGGCTTGGAGGTCTATGTAGAGCCAATTGTGATTATCTTGATCTTAGTTCTTAATGCCATTGTAGGGGTGTGGCAAGAGAACAATGCTGAAAGGGCTCTTGATGCCCTCAAGGAGATGCAATGCGACTCGTGCAAAGTGCGCAGAGATGGACACCTAGTGCCAGGTTTGCCGGCTAAAGAACTTGTGCCAGGGGATATCGTAGAACTGCGAGTTGGTGATAAAGTGCCTGCTGACATGAGAGTTGCAGCTTTGAAAACCTCAACAGTAAGAGTTGAGCAAAGCTCCTTGACAGGGGAGGCAATGCCTGTCCTGAAAGGCACTGATCCTATATTCTTAGATGACTGTGAGCTGCAGGCCAAAGAGAACATGGTATTTGCTGGAACAACAGTGGTGAATGGTAGCTGCATCTGTCTTGTGGTTAACACTGGGATGCACACAGAAATCGGGAAGATACAGAAACAAATTCATGAGGCCTCACTGGAAGAGAGTGACACTCCTCTGAAGAAGAAGCTCGACGAATTTGGGAACAGGCTTACAACTGCAATTGGCATTGTATGCCTCATTGTGTGGGCTGTCAATTATAAATATTTTCTCACATGGGAGATTAAGCATGGATGGCCTACTAATTTCCGGTTTTCTTTTGAGAAGTGCACCTACTATTTCAAAATAGCTGTTGTCCTTGCAGTCGCAGCTATCCCAGAAGGTCTCCCAGCAGTAATAACTACTTGTCTTGCTCTTGGTACAAGAAAAATGGCACAAAAGAATGCAATAGTGCGGAAGCTTCCAAGCGTGGAGACTTTAGGATGCACTACTGTGATTTGTTCAGATAAAACTGGCACATTGACTACTAACCAGATGTCTGTGACAGAATTCTTCACACTTGGAGGAAAAACTACAATTTCTCGAATATTTAGTGTTGAAGGCACAACCTATGATCCTAAAGATGGTGGAATAGTTGACTGGAACTGCTATAATATGGACGCGAACTTGCAGGCCTTGGCAGAAGTCTGTGCACTGTGCAATGATGCAGGAATATACTCTGATGGCCAGCTATACAGAATGACAGGGCTGCCAACTGAGGCAGCTCTTAAAGTCTTGGTTGAAAAGATGGGAGTCCCAGACAGTAAGGCAAGGAACAAAATCCGCGATGCTCAGCTTGCAGCAAATTATTTGATTGATCACAACACAGTTAAGCTAGGTAATCAAATTCTTATTTACCACTGAGTATTTTAGTGTGATGTGCAGCTGTGAATGTAACATATCTGTTAATCTCAGGTTGCTGTGAATGGTGGACAAGAAGATCAAAGAGAGTTGCAACTCTGGAGTTCGATCGTGTACGTAAGTCAATGAGTGTTATTGTGCGGGAGCCATGTGGGCGTAATCGGCTTCTTGTCAAGGTAACATCGTGTCTGCTGGAGTTGGTTCTTCATAATAACAACTTCAAAAATTGTTAGAGTTGCTTACAAACTTTTTTCCTAGTTAGGCATCTGCTGGAGTTTTGATAGACTCATTTACAGCACTTTTTCTAAGCCATCTGTTGTCAATTTGCATTGTGGCATCAATCATTTTATCTTTACATTCTGCATCGTTGAACTACTTAGCATAAGAAAGCACTGAATGCTGTGCATAATTGGTTAAGTCAATCGACAAAACCTTTCATATGGTTGAGTAGACTAAATGTGAAATTTTAAGTTGCAGCCATCATTTCTCTGTGTGAGAAACAGTTTAAGCAATTAGTTAATAGTTTAACAAGCAACAAGAAAAATCAATTTCAGCTATCGGTGTCATTTCCTGTGAGAAGCAACCAAAGAATAAACAAAAACTGCTGTCTGTTTTTCAATATATGACCCAACCAGGTTCACTACAATGGTAATGCAATTCATTCAGCATTTAGAACATATCTCCTAGGCTATTTTGTTATTTTCCCCTTCATGTCTTCTGCATGGTATCATAATAGTCTCATGCTTCTACAATTAACTACATTCTTTACATAGGGTGCTGTTGAGAGTCTGTTAGAACGCACCTTGTACATCCAGCTGGCAGATGGATCAATTGTTCCAATTGATGAGCCTTGTCGGCAACTGCTGCTCTCGAGACACTCAGAGATGAGTTCAAAGGGATTGCGGTGCTTGGGTATGGCATACAAGGATGACTTAGGAGAGCTTTCAGACTATTATGCTGAGGGTCATCCTGCATATAAGAAATTACTCGATCCTTCCTGCTTCTCCTTGATAGAAAGTAATCTAGTTTTTGTTGGAGTTGTTGGTTTAAGGGTAAGACTCTTGTTTGTAGATTCAATATTCTTTAGGCAATTTCAGCTTAAGGAAAACCCAGATTTTTTTGCTAGTACCTCTAAATAGAAGTATATCTTCAGGACCCTCCTCGTGAGGAGGTTCACCAAGCAATTGAAGATTGTCGAGGAGCTGGTATCAAGGTGATGGTAATAACTGGAGATAACAAGTCCACTGCTGAGGCAATCTGTCGCGAGATTCACTTGTTTAGTGAGGATGATGACCTTGCAGGGAGGAGTTTTAGTGGGAAAGAATTTATGGAACTTTCATCTGTGGAACAAATGAAGATATTAAATGAACCTGGAGGAAAGGTTTTTTCTAGAGCAGAACCTAGACACAAGCAAGAAATAGTGCGGATGCTAAAAGAGATTGGTGAGATTGTTGCAATGACTGGAGATGGTGTTAATGATGCTCCTGCGCTGAAACTTGCAGATATTGGAATAGCAATGGGCGTTACCGGAACAGAGGTAAGTGATTATACTTCTACTTGTAATTGCTCTTTCCCACTATAGAGTTCTATTGTATTCATCAATCCATATCCTAAAAATTTAATTATCTAGTCAAAGGTAAATTAGTATTGCTTGTTTTTATGCATTTAATGATTTAGAAAATATTGTGAACTGTTAAGAACAATAAAGATCAGAGAAAAGACTGACAACAGAATAATAAGAATTAGGACAATAAAGAGTATAATAAAAATAAGAAAATGAGAGAATAGGTCAATAAGGTGTTGTATTGAGAACGAGGTCATTTTTTTACAGCGGGAAAGATAATTTTTTCTTTCCTTCCCTCTCTACTTACTCTGATTTTCAAGTAACTGTGTGGTTAGTCACCAATGGAATAACTGTTGACAGCTTCTAACTAACTTTCCGTCTGCTGACTTTTCCCACTTGTTGCATTAATGCACTTGTCAAGTTAATTATTTTCATGCTAAGCATGTATTATTCCAAAGTTCTCAGGTTCACCTGTTATTACTTTTGGTTGAATGATAGAAGAGGATGCTTAAGACATTTCTGAGTTACTGCAAGTCGAAGTAGTGTAACTAGCCCTTTTTCTTGTTCTGCCTAAATCATTGATCTTTTAGGTTGCAAAAGAAGCATCGGACATGGTTCTTGCTGATGATAATTTCAGTACCATAGTATCAGCCATTGCAGAGGGTCGCTCAATTTACAACAATATGAAAGCTTTCATCAGGTTATTCGCATTTTTACATCAGCTGTTTAAATATATTGAATGTTGAATTTTAACGAATTCTCACTGCAGATACATGATATCATCTAATTTTGGGGAGGTGATAGCCATATTCTTGACTGCTGCTCTTGGCATACCAGAATGTATGATACCTGTACAGTTGCTGTGGGTAAATTTGGTTACTGACGGTCCACCTGCTACAGCACTTGGATTTAACCCAGCTGAAGTTGACATAATGCAGAAACCACCGCGGAGGAGCAATGATGCTCTAATAAGCTCTTGGGTGTTGTTCCGCTACATGGTTAGTATTCGCCATTATCCTCTTTAACATTTTTTCCCTCTCGATGCAGTATATTTTCCCTTCAAGCAGACAGGAAAGAGATAAAGAGTGTTATGCTGCTAAACTGGGTTGCCACTGTTTGAAAGGAAGTGGTTGAATTGTCCTCTGTGCAACTCTTATCCTCTTTTGCATAATCTAATTTTACATTGTTCTGTGGTGTCTGATGTATGACAAGATTCTGTCTGCAAAATTATCTGCATGCAAGGAAAGAAAGATTATTGAAAGTTACCTGCATTTCATTAATCACCTCTCACTGGCAGGTAATTGGGTCTTACGTTGGATTAGCTACTGTCGGCATTTTCATTTTGTGGTACACTCGTGCTTCCTTTTTGGGCATCAACCTCGTAAGTGATGGGCACACGCTTGTTGAACTATCTCAGCTTCGCAACTGGGGAGAGTGCCCAGGATGGTCAAATTTTGTTGCTGCTCCATTTACAGTTGCTGGAGGTCGTGTTATAACTTTTTCAAACCCTTGTGACTATTTCTCTGTCGGTAAAGTGAAGGCCATGACTTTGTCCCTATCTGTGTTGGTGGCAATTGAGATGTTTAATTCTCTGAACGCTCTCTCCGAAGATACTAGTTTGATCAAAATGCCTCCATGGAGAAACTGTTGGCTGCTGCTTGCCATGTCAGTCTCATTTGGTCTACACTGCCTGATACTCTATGTTCCTTTGTTGGCAGACGTTTTTGGAATAGTTCCCCTGACTTTTAACGAATGGCTTCTTGTTCTCTTGGTATCAGCTCCTGTAATCCTTATTGATGAACTCCTCAAATTTGCGGGAAGGAGAAAAACGCAGAGAAGAAAGGTCAAGGCTGCATGACAGTCTGGGTTAGAAGTATTGAATGCCTTTTTTTTAAAAAAAAAATTTTGGGGCAAGGGTAACTGTATACAATCATGTTTACAAGTGAAGAAATATTTCTTTGACTATTTTCAGATTCCGCCCTTCAATTTTAGAATGAAAAATATCAGTAGTTGTAGAAGTACGGCAAGAAATATCAGTAGTTTACACTGAACCAATCAGCAACAAATTTCATCCCCTCCCCATGGGCAATAATGCGTTGCAGCATTTCCTCTTAACTTTGTACCTAACATGGTTTCACAATTTCTCAACATGGTGTACGTAAACATATCAAATAACGTCTGTCATAGTGTTACGTCTGTATCTTCAGTAATAGAATCAATATCAGTTGTATGCCCAAGAAGCTTAATTTTTACATGGACATCATCCAACAATGCATATATCTGACCACACTTTGGATGAGATCTATCGTCAACAATGAACCTATGGAGCTGGCCTCCTTCCTCCATGAAGCTGTATCCTGCTGCTTTCGTTACTTGGGAGCTCTTCATTAGCTTCCTCAACTTAGCAACTCCATCCCATCTGCCTGCTGATGCATAAATATTAGAAAGAATCACATAGTTTCCTGGATTACAAGGTTCTAACTCGAAGAGAGACTCTGCTGCTTTCTCACCCAGCTCCACATTGCCGTAAAAGCTGCATGCCCCCAGCATTGTCCCCCAAATAACAGAGTCTGGCCTCATGGGCATGCTCCGTATAAGATGATAAGCCTCTTGCAATTCTCCTGCACGACCTAAAAGATCAACCATACATCCATAATGTTCCAGTCTAGGAGTGACAGAAAATTTTTGCTCCATTGACTCGAAGAGTTCTCGTCCTTTAGCAACCATGCCGCCATGTGTGCACGCCAAGATTGCCCCAACAAATGTGACGTCATCGGGTGAAATGCCTTCCCCCTGCATCAGCAATTACAATTAGGGCAGGAAAGATGTGAATATCCGCCTGAAAGATTCGGAAGTAGCAGTTGGTCCTATAACCGAGTATGTCTCTGTAATTGATTTTGGGGCACAAGAAATATTTCTTGTGCATTTGATAAAATGATCGGCCTTGAACTCAGTTAAAAAGCTATATTCGTCGCTGGTTATAAGCAAGATGCTATCATTAAAAACCAGGAAATGTGGTGATGACCAGGTATAAGGTTCAGAGAAAGCTTCTTACTTACCAACATTTGGTTGAAAAGGTCCAGAGCCTCGCTGCATTTACCATGGATAGCTAGACCCATAATCATAGTATTCCAAGAGCACAAATCTCTTCTTCTCCCAATCTCATGAAATAATCTCATCGCTGAATCTATTCTACCACACCTCGCATACATTTCCAATATGGCATTGCACACAAACATGTTGTTTAAGTAACCGTTAGACTTGGCATAGGCCTCAATCCTCTGCCCAACTTCCAATGCTCCAAGATTTGCACAAGCTGGAAGAACACTAGCTATGGTCACTTGGTTGGGCTTCACTCCTTTCTCTTTCTCCATTTCCAGATACAACGCCAATGCATCTGCGTACTCGCCATTCTGCGAGTAGCCCGATATCATTGCCGTCCAAGAAATCACATTCCTGGAAGGCATATTAGAAAACAAGCGAGAAGCTTCCCTCATATCCCCACTCTTTGCGTAACCAGCGATCAAGGCGTTCCAAGTGGGCACATCTCTTGTGGGCATCCCATCAAACTGTTTTCGCGCTAAATTGAGCAGGCCCAGTTTAGCATACATGTCCACCAATGCGGTTGAGGCGTAAATATCCGATTCGAAACCCCATTTGACAAAATGGGCGTGAAGCGCTTGGGGATGGAATGGATTAGAGAGACTGGTACAGGCGTTAAAGAGGAAATTGAAGGAGTGGGCGTTGGGTATGAAGCCTCTGAGTAGCATGGCGACGTAGACAGACAAGCATTGGCGAGGAGAGCCATGAGAGGAGTAGGCTTGAATGAGCTTGTTATAATGAAACACGGTTGGGTTGGGAATAGTATCGAGCAGTTTGTGAGCGTAGGAAAAATCGAGAGTTTCTGCGAGTTTGGTTACAAGAAAAGCGGTGAAGTCTGTGCCGTTTCGGAGAGTGTTGGCGTGTATTTCTCTCAATCTCAACTGGTTCATAAGAAAGTCGGGACAAAATGCAGTATTGACAAAGAATCGAGGTTATAAAGTTTACAAGTATCTGTTGGCTTTTGGAGCGCTGGGCTTTACAGCTTCTACTTGTAAGTTATTTTCTTTTTGCTGCTATTCTGTTCGATAAAAGGAGCGCCCTTTTTTCCTTTTTCTTCTTCTTCTTTTTCTCCCTAAACGTAAGCAATCTCTGAAACCAGCCCAAGAGGGCACAGGATAGAAAAAATAGGAAAGAGATTTGTATGCAGGCCAGGCGTTATTCCTTTATGATCAAAGCACAGGTACTTCAACTGCTATTTGTTTTTTTGTCTTTGGGCATGTCTCCACTAGTATAAAACGTATCCTTTTTATCAGGTTCTGCGAAAATCTACAAGAAGGAAGTGTATTCTTTAAACTACTAACTGGTTACCTATACACCATACAACAGAATCACGTACGCACTTGATCAATTGTAAAAGAATGTTGGCAAGATTTTCCAAAGTCCCCAGCTTGACAAATGACTACTAGTATCTCCTTCAAGGCCTCCAGGAATTTGGGAACTCCAGGAATTTGGGAACTTTCTCTATTGACAATTCAAGCACGGAACAAGCAGAGGTAGCTGTTAAACTAGACCCAACTCATATCTTGTGATGCCATGAAAGAGACATTCAGGTCAGCGGTTATATATAGCCGGCATACATCCACGACTGAAAAGCCGCCTTAGCTTACACTAAACTATCAAACATAAGATGCCCGTCAACTCTCTGTGCCTGATTAAATGGTGGTAACCAACGTAACAAACCATGGCTGCTCTCGCTTATTGCTAAATGAATAAAAGACCATCTTTATCTAGAGATGACGAGTGGTGGCCTGACCTGCTACCAACTTCAGAAACCTCTGCCTGGTTATGAAGCAATTTGCTAGGGATGATTGATTTCCTAAACCTTTTGTACTCATCAGGATAAGTAGGTTATGCTCCTGCTAGAAATAAGAGGGCAGTTCGTGTAGCACATTCAGTTGAGCTAGTATCCTGGCTGCCAAAGGCCTTATTTGGGTACTCCCCCTTTGTGTCAAATCAACTAAAGACATCTGAACTGAGGGCCCATACTTCTGTTTGATCTCCAGTACTTGAAAAATCTTTTCCAAAGAAGTGAGAATTTTTTCTTGCAATCTGGGAGAAGAACTCCCCAGTAATTTTATCATAGAGGGTATGGCTCTCTCTTCATCCAGCACCTTACTACCACCTTGTAGCCTATCACCTTCAACCAAAGTAAGTAGAGCATCCAAGGAAGCTTCACATGCTCCAGGATCTGGCTCCCCAAGAACCTTCACCAAATGGCCCACCGCACCAGCCTCCAAAAGGCAAAATGAGGTTCTTACAGCACATATTCCCCGATGAACAGGGCAGCCTGCCTCTGGCAAAGCTGAGAAGCACCAGAACATGCGATGCTTTGGGATTGGCCGACATAGATCACTAGAGCTCTCAGAAAGTTGTGAAAGAGAAATGGCAGCTCGTCTTTTTGTCAAGCTGGTTCCTGACTCCAGCAACTGTACCAACAGCGGAATGACATCAGCTTCAGCTGCTTTCTGCTGTGACATCCTATTTGCTGGAACAGTGAAATGACACAAGGCTCCCACAGCATTCTCTATTAATTGATCCTTGCAGGGACCATTTGGCTTTTTGCTACGAAGGAATCTTAACATTATACGAAGACCATCTCCCTCCAACAGCCAATCAGACACCAGGGTAGACATGGGAAGGTTAGCTATAATACCCAATGCAGAAGCAACTTCTTCTTCATTCTCAGAATCCTCAATGATTCTAAGCAAGGTTTGAACTGTCTTCTGCCCCACGTGCTCAGTAATTGTAGCTTCATTACATTTTTCGATCAGGCAACATAATAGCTTAACCACGTTCACCCGCACTTCATGATTATCGAGCTCACACAATTGAACAAGTATTTGCACAGCACAGCACTGAAAATTATTAAGAGAAATATTAGCATATATAGGATTGGCAGTCTATCACAAGTCCAAATCTCCATTCACTGTATAGAAATAAAAATATTGAGACTCCAATCCACACCAGTTGATCAAGAAGTAACAAGACTCTTCTTCCCAGGTATCATCACATGCAAACTTATTAAAACTAACTTCTGCAAGAGAAGGACGAGGAGAAGTGGGATGACGAGTGTTGGTTGGATAATGAATTAATCCTTGTAGAAACTTAACAAGGTTCTAGGATTTCGAAGGCTCAAACCCACCATCCATAAAATGATGTTTGTAGCTGTTACTGTAATGAAATACATTAAATCTTCTGCACTTAAAAGTAGACGCAGAAATTACCCAATGTTGTTACTAATAGCTAATAACTGTGAGTAATAGTGCATGACAACAAACATAGCATGAAGCCAATGGGATCACAGAAACAGAATGCAGAGTCATCCAATATCAAATATCCAGAAGTTTGGAGTGCCAAAAATTTTTGCTTCTCAAGAGGGCAATCGAAAGAATATACAGGAAAGATTTTTTTATGCAGGTTATTCCTTGATCATCAAAGCAAAAAATAAAAACCTTGTGCATGGGTTCACTCATCACAAGTTAGACTTCGGAGGTTATGTGTGTCAGTTTCTTTAAAAGATCATTGCCAAGTATTTAGAAACTATAGATCAGCGAAATCACGTTTTACACATGAGCTTACAGAGAAATTTCATGTGGGAAGATTTTTCAAAGTAAAGAATGTTATAGTGTATGTTTGCTCGTGTCTTTTATATGAAGCAATTCCTACGTATTCTTATGTCTTTAATTGAAGTATCTTTACTGGAAGATGTCGATAAAAGACACCTAAACGTACAACTTTTGATCAGTAGACATATCATTTCAAAACCGCAAAGAAAGAATTTCTCATAAAAAAGCACTTGGTGGTCGTGTAAATTAAATCCATAGATATATCAATTCACCAAAAGACATGTCTATATGAATACCTGAAAAGAGAAACTGTGTCTCATCACGAAAAGACATGATACACCATAACTAAATGTATCAAGTTAGTAGTACGACATGTGCATAAACATTCTGATATCATTCTCATCCTCCAATGTAACTCCCATAAATCTGCCAAGCACTCTAGTGTTAAGGGAATTCATTTCCTTGGAAGGAATAGATCAATTTTATACTATACTGTGTCCTAAAACTCAAGCTAAGCCCTCTAAACCACACCAAATCTGGTGAGTGCAAACTATATGATCAGAAACACAACAGTTAAACATGCCCAAGCCATGTCTTTTGCTACTTACTGTAATGCATCTAACACTATCTGCAGTTGTTCTCCAAAATCTTATTTAAGAACGCGTCAAGCAAATTGTAAATATTTCATTCATTAATCAGTCTACAAATGCTCATTTCTCATGTAACTGATGATATACTATTCTGGGGAAATAAATGCCAGTTTTTATCAAGACTAGTGAGTGTTGACCAAGTATAGAGCTTTGAAAACTATCCACTTGAACAAGCAAGTTTAAAAACTATTCACTAAACATAGATTCTGACTTATGATGTTGTCATTAAAGTCTTTTAGTAGTCTGAGAATGCAGTGAAAGGATTTTGAGAGCAAACTTAACCTCGTTCAGCAGTTCCTGGACTGCAGTTGCTGATGGAGACTGGCAAATGGTGTAAAAGGCCTGGAGAAGTCTCTGTTGTACAGCAGGCCATGTCAAGTTAATCAAGGAAAACAATTGGCGGATATCCTTGTTGGATTCCAATAAGGAAAGCTCCATTTCTGAAGAATCTTGACGTACAGTTGATAGAGCAAGATGCACGATAGTTTCAGCTACAAGTTCACACAAGTTTCGTTGGGATGTGTGACAATAAAGAATATCAAGCAGTGGACGTACTGCACCTTGTCTTATCATCTCCTGGCCATTCTTTGTTAAGCTCGAGAGGTTCAAAATGGCTTTAACGGCTACCATTTTCATTTCAAGATTACCATGCGAAACCAAGTTAAGTAGCGAATCCAAAACACCTTCCTCAAACAGAGATGATTTGTTATGATCAGTAAACTCCATCTCTCCAAGAGTTGCTGCCATTCTCATCTTGACATAATCTGATCCTGTAGAGGGGGGCCAGGGTGGGGAGGATGTTTGAGTTTGCGATCTTAAGTCAGTGATAATTGCTATAACTACAATATATGAGACTTCTCTTAGTACGTACACTATTGGAGATAATGACCACATAACCCCCAGAGAAAGGGCTTCATGCGTTACAAAGAAGACAGGCAAAGATCACATGCTAATATTTCTGCACGACCTCCTTATTATGTGCCAAAATTGTTGGTTCCACATCCATAGACATTATTAACTTGCAGTTCTACATGTACCAATTGTCAACATTTAAGCTACACGAACAACCTTAATTCAAGAACCAGAACCTAATTAGGGTAATGTTAACATAAACAAGGACTCCCTAAACAGCTCAAAAGGCCCAAGAGTAACAGCTGACTGTTTATCCATCTTAAGCAAATTAACTGGACTTTAGAACTAGACATAGAGCTAAGGTTGTGAACACAGGGGTACTATTCCCTCTTAGTGTAATGTATTTCTTCTCAATTTTGAAGTATGCATGAAGTAATAAAATAAATATTCTTCATTGTGTCTTCTTCCTAGCGTCAATCCATTTTATCGCGGGATGAATTAAATTGATTATTTTTGCTGGTATTTTTATTTTAAAGATCTAATCCTGCTCTTCTGGTATTTTTGCACATATCTTGCAAATTGTGATTTTGAAATTACCCAAATACTGTCTGCCTGCTGCTGAGAGAATGGCAAATCTGGCAGATTAACTCTTTAAACTCTCAGGTGAAGACGACCTCTGCATTGGACAGATGGATACAATTTTCTATATTTCCTAGTTAATAATCTGCTGTAAATGAGGTTGATCATAAACACAAGGCTACTGCAGTAAAGGTTCAGGATTCATGACAATACTATTTAGAAGCTGAAGCTACTCTTGCTTTTA
This sequence comes from Coffea eugenioides, assembly GCF_003713205.1. Classification (NCBI taxonomy): domain Eukaryota; kingdom Viridiplantae; phylum Streptophyta; class Magnoliopsida; order Gentianales; family Rubiaceae; genus Coffea; species Coffea eugenioides. Next base: position 79,417,113 of record NC_040036.1, read on the forward strand.
GTTATCTGGACTATATTCACTTGTCAAAAAGTAGCTAATTGTGCAAAAGCAACGTCACGGTGACTGCAAATAATAGCAGAACAAATATCTAGCAGTCCTATAGCTGTAGAAAATTTCAAACATAAAATGACTGGTCTTATGTGAAAGAAGAACCTGAAGAAAGACGTTGCAGCAGATACTTGAAATAATTAGCCTTGACCATTTGTATAACATTGTCATCAGAGAATGACAGATTTTTTAACACATCCCTTGCATCTCTGGAAGCTTGATTGTCATCACTTCTTGTCAGATTCACCAAATAAAATATGCAGCCCTGCACCTCTCCAATGCAGTCACGTATTGACTCGCTCTTTGCCAGTTCTAGTAGTAATCCCACGGCCAACTTCCCTACCCCAATACGACGTCCAAGGGAGCGAACAATAGATTCCATTGCATTGTCAACTTTAACTATACTTTCCTGCATAACATTCCATTGGAATCCATGTATAACGTTCTGTACAATATATCCAACCTAGAGCTCGTTGATTGGGCGTTGTTTGAAACAGAAACACATTATTCCAGCCAGTAAAATACAGACATCACTGATGCAAAGTCATGATATTGACTACGGAGTGCAAGGCTTTATCTCACAATAAGTTTGATAAATTTAAGTGCACATCCTAACCACTATTAGTTTAATAACAAATTCATTTCAATACAGAGTTGCACAGAAGTTTCCTAATAGCAAGTATGGGCTGTCCAGGTCAAATTCTTAGGAGCTAAAACAGCTACACAGTATTATAAAGAAGTCAAGTGATACAATAGTACACCTATGCTCTACTGGAAGAGACAAATGAATGTTCTATTTTCTAGGTAATGATCCTAAAACATCATCAGATATTCAGATTCATGAGAAAGAGAGTAAAAAGTACCTTACATTCATCACTATCCTTTGCCAGGATATGAAGGACGAGAAGAGAACGACTTATGATCTCTCGACTTTTTGCACTGAGAAGCTTAACAAGCATTGGTATATGGTCCTCCAGTACAACCCATTCCCGATGTATTTCTCTTTTTTCACAGAGGTCCTTTAGCTCTTGCAGGCAATCAAGCACCTCACCTTCCTCTTCTGATGACAGTCTTGATTTCATAGAGGCTATAGTGATCATGGTATTTCTATCTCTCCATTCCTCAATGGACTGTCTCAAAGTTTTGTTAGGCCGCAACATTGAGGTGTCTAAAGGAGTTGAGGTTAGGGGACAGAAATTTTTTTCAGCCAACCACTTCTCTATTGCACTCCTCTCAAATGTATGTCCAGAAGGAGTCTCTACCGGATCTTTCATTACTTCTTTTGTAATTGGGCAACAAAATGCCTCGAGAGGTTCAAATGGATGACTAGCTAAGGATTTCCTTATTGTGAAGTACTTCTTTTCTTTGTCCTCACGAGTACTTGCAGCATCTGCCCTTTCTAATAGAGCAATTATTTGTTCCATCTGCATGGCTTCAGCATGATCTTTCCTCAACCTTTCATTTTCTATCTCCTTTTTAAATTCCTCAAATTCCTTCTTCAATACAGCTTGTTCTGTTGAAATTCCAATGGCCTCTGCTATGGAAACCAATAAATTATTGGCATATGAGCGGTCCACATTCCTTTCCTGTATACCCAACTCAATTCTCTCCAAAATCTTTTCTTCAACTACGGCAGCCCTAAACTCTGCAGCATGCATACTGTTGACTAGTTGAGTAATCTCTGCCTCAATTCCTGATGAGATATCAAGAGAGGCCAAGGGAATGCAGCACAATGCTTGGCCTATCTCCCTAGTAATATTTTGCATCCTCTTAGCTATCAAACGGCAGTTCATTAGGAGATAAAATTTGTTTTTTTCGCTGCACTCGGTAATCAGTTCCTGTGCAAGCTTTGTCTCACGGTTAAGAACCTCAATCAAAATTTTCAATGCTTCAGAATCTCTGGCATCCTTCTGATTCAACTCCTTAAGGAGGGGAATTAGCCGATCTAAGTAAGATGAAAGTTGAGCAAAACTCTTGTTCTCAATGAGAACATATCTGGATGTGTGTACTACCTCGATGATGCCCTCTATGGTCTGAGATAGGACATCAGCAAAAGGAGGACTCGATATGGCATCAAGAACCATCTTTAGAAAGACTAAAGACCCTCAAGAATCAAAATTTGGATTGAACCAATAAAACTAAATGGAGTAATAGTTATGGCATTAAGAACCATCCTTCAACCAACTAAACACCCTTTAGAATCAAAGTTTCCAGGAAACCATTATACTACATCCAGTTGGTCGATAGCTGAATCTAAAAGCTCGATTCCCAACTCTTTTTGTTAGGAGAACCTATATTCCAGTTTTCAGAAACGCCCATCAGACAAATAGCATTTGTTTATGCAATAACATGCATGTTTACGTTGCAGATGAGAAAACAGAGGACCATTTCTATGTGCAGCCAAATTCAAAACCTTTTTTGTACATGTTTCTCTCTCTGTCTCTCCACGAAAGAGAATTCAACAACATCTAATAAAGATTACAAAGCTACAACAGGGCATCAAGAAAGTACAAAAAGAAAGCAAATTCAGAAAAATAAGCATTTACTCAAGAGGCAGAAACATAAAGGACCAAGCAAAGCAAAACAGAGTAAGCACACGGCAGAAATAGTCAACAGAAGTAAACGGCTTAACAAGATAACATTTGCTATTAAGGGCTGAAAGATCAGATCTTTGAAACTCCTAAACAAGAATTCCAGGGCTAGTACTCAAAAACTCCAGCAATTATCTGCTTGAAACAAGGTTACAAGAAAGTACATACATGAAAAAGAATGCCCGCTGGAGGTTTTTTTTTTTTTTTTATGGGATATGCATATATTTGTTCCTGAAACTAGTAGGAAGCAAGACTTGGTATATAAAAGAGTAGAAAGTGGTGCTCCAATTTCCAACTCTAACAAAGGAGAGAACCTCGTCTTCCTTTTCTTTTAATTTGCCGGGAGGCAGGACCAGACTTGAGATTGTAATGCAAATACTCCATTAAATACACAGAGTTACTCTGAAACTCAGTACTCCGGCCTCCAGGCAGTCTATTCTAGTACTAGTAATTGCAAATACTTCTGCGAGAAATTTGCCAATTTGGTCCTTGAACTTTTGCATTAAAATTAATTTCACCCTTAATGATTTTTTATTATCAGAGTTTGTTTGGATAGTAGTTTGTTTGGATGATTTATTTGAGATAATTACTGTAACATTTTTTGTGATGTGATATATATGAGATAAAAAGATGATTGGGAAGATAAAAAGGTAATTAGAATTTATGAAACAAATTATTTTATTTCAAAACATTTCAATCCAATTATATCTTCTGTTTCAATGTAGGCATTCGTCACCACATTGTATCTCCTTTCCAACACCAATTAAGGGTATTCTGGCAGATAAGCGCTTAAAACTGTAATGTAGAAAAAGGATAGGAAAAATGTTTAAAACATCGATCACAATTTATAAAATAATTTTTTCATTCTTCACCTTTTAAAAGTATACTTTTATATCCTCGCAAATTCACAGTGTACCAACAAAGTTACAGACCTTAAGGACAGAAATCGGCCACGCTGCTTTTTTTCTACTATCAAAGCCAAAAAAGCGCAACAAGACTTGGTCCGTTCTTCGTCTTCTGATAGAAGAATCAGTCCGCAAAGCTACATTCGGAGCAGGACGCCTTGATGGATTAAACCCAAAAGGACATCTCTCCCAAATCCGAATCCGTATCCAACACTTCTTAACTTCTAAACTATGACCGGAAGCGAAATTTTTTGTCAAGTTTATCCGCAACAAATTTTTAAAAAATTTTAACTACAATAATCTCAAAATATCCAAAAAACTTCAAAATCTTTTGGATGGCGTAGGTAGTGTTTACAACCACCATTTTCTTCCCGGGCAAATAGCAGCAATCATTTGCGAAAAGAAATCAGAAACTTTGAAGTCTTTCGAAGGGGCCTTAAAAAAGTAAGAACAGTGACAATAGCATTGCACTTCCAACCAAGGGAAATCGCACGGCGTGTTCGTTGGACATTGTTTCTGGGAAGAAGTGGGAAAATTTCGGCTAGCCCACAGGCCTGAAATAGAGATCAATGGAAGAAGAAGCTTTGTTGCAGGGATGTCTGAAAAATTGTTAATTTTTATTTTCACCCCATTTTAATGAAGCTTTGATTTTTCTCCCCAACTTAGTTCATTATTTTTATATTCTTAATTTTTACGGAGCTATATATAATACCCCTACTTTTTGTGACGGAAATATCGAAATACGTAGCCCCGCCACAAAAGGATTTGATTGGACACTAAATAAAACTTGAAGGACTGCAATAGTCAACAAAATTATTATGGACTAAATTGGTTCTAGTGAAAAAGTTTTAAGAACAAAAATGACGAATTATGAATTAGTATTACTTTGTTTCGCTTCTTTCATAAAGTTTTTTTTTTTTTAAATATTAATAGTCGGATTGAGATATGGGAGAAACTACGGGAGAGCGAGAGAGAGAGAGAAAAAAAATCGAATTGAGTTGTATAAATTGATAGTAAAAAAGTTTTAAGGACGAAAATGACGAATTTTCCTACTTATATGAAACTCTGCAAATTATGGATTAGTACTACTTTGTCTTGCTTCTTTTATAAAGCTTTTTTTTTTTTTTTATATATTAATAGTTGGATTGAGATATGGGAGTAACTACAGGGAAGAGAGAATCGAATTGACTTGTATAAAAGAGTTAGAAGGAAGACAGCCCCTCTTTTTAAGTATTTGATAGATCAAATGATAAGCATGTACAAAGGACGCATAAATGCTCATAAAAAATATGGAAGGCTCTCCTATTTTTTTGGTTTTATATTCTCAAATTAAAGTTACTGTTAGATTGTAAAATACGTACATTTAACAATAATTTGAATTATTTAATATATGAATCACTGCTATCATTGAGGGAAACAATTTGAGAAAATAGTCTAAAATTCTCCAAAACTATAAAGTGATTCTTACCTCTTAACAGTAGTGTAGAAAATAAAAGGAGTGTCTGAATAATCTTCATGGGATTGGTCTATTTCTCATGCCATCTAAATGTCAATTAACTAAAAGCTAAGTAATCACACTCAAACTTCTGAAGTTGGTCACTTGTCCTTCTTTTTTTTTTGGTCTTTGTTTTGCAATTTTTTTAACAAACAAAAGCAACTATATATATCTTAGTCTAATGGAAAGGAGAAACTTGAATGGGTTATATAAATGAATTATTTTAACTATAGAGTACTGAGTTTGAACTCCTAATCTACAACCTATAAAGGTCTTGTTTTTGATAAGATTGTCTCAGATTTTGACTATTCTATTTGCACATTAATTGTTTAGAAAAATTAGGAAAAAAAATTTGATCTTAAAACTACTAAAAGAAAGTCCTCGTGGTTAGACTAACGGTATATTTACCAATAAAAGGGGTTAAACCTGTGATAGTGGAAAATGCAGGAGAGGTTTGGGTAGGAAGTCATGTTTGAGACTTTGAGTGGGACTCGGGGCACGGACGGTTGCACCTGCAACCGTCCGTGTCAATTTTGGTCATTATCAACACCATGTAACTTTCTTTGTACATCGTGTAACTTTTTTTTCACAGGATGTATTTTCACAACAGATAGTGGTGGGTCCCACACTTGGCGCGGAAATCGAGTTACATGGTGTAATCTCAGCCTCAGGGCCAAGATTGGCCCTCAACCGTGCAGGGACGGTCATACTGATGAAAGATTGTTTATGAGTTGAGTGTCGTGTGCAAATATATTATAACAATTTTAAATATTTTTTCCGTTTTTGAAATTAAGTCCCTTTTATTTTTATGCAATAATATAAAGTTGAAATAATTTAATACACTTTTCAAACTCTAGATTTTTGAGAGATGTAATTCAATTGGAGTACCATTTACATGATCATTTCAAGTTATATTTGACGAATTAACTTAAGTTTTGATCGAATTTCAATGTTCATCGCCAGAGTTTCCAATAATATAAAAAATTAATAAAATATTTTTATTAATTTTTATGTATAACAATATTTTATTAATAAAAATTAATAAAATATTGCTAGCCTTAAACTGTAATAAAAGATGACTAACAACTCATATGCTAGTTATGAGAGTAATTAGTCCTTAACTTACTTTTTTTTGAGTCAACCGAATTTTTACACTTCTGGACTAAACACTAAACAAGATTCCAGCAGGTGTCAATAAATAGGACTAAATGTGCTTAGAGATTAAAATATTTGAGACTACATTTACTTTCTTTAAAGCTTTAGGAACCAAAAGCATTCATGTTCTAAACATTTGGGAGCAAAAGTGCAATTATCTCCCCTGTTTAATGCTATCAAACCACGAATTTCTTAGTACACAGCCCAGCAAATGCGCCTTGGTTACTGGGCACATACTTTTCAACTCTTTTAAACACTGCAAAAACAGGAAAATGGCAAATACTTGAGTAGACCCGCTAGTAGTCCAAATTTTGCCGCATCATCTCGCCAATTCATGAACTGATAGTATGATAAAATTTGAATCACATGATCTATAAAACTAGATCTGTCCAAGTTTTTGCCCAGAAAAATACCCCTCTCCTCAGTCATGGCCCCGCACTCACCCTACCATGGTCAGTTGATCACGTCCAAAGTCCGAACGAACCGCTAATAACAGCGTCCAACCGCGTTTTACCAAGGCAGAAAGCCACAACAACGGTCATACTCGTATACCCACAAAATTCTCTGTTCCCTCCGTCCAGCTTCAATGGTTTTGATTTTTTTTCCACACATAATTTGTAAAAAATTAATTAACTTTATTGAAAAATAAATATAATCTAATATTTTTTTTAAAAAAAAATAAATATTCTGTTCCCCAGCCCTTGGATTAGACAACAAAGTCTACCACTATTAATTATGTCATGGATTACGAAGAAAATCGTACAAGAACAGAACTTTTCTATAAGCCTAGTAGTAACACTTTCTTTACTGAGGGAGCAAAGAGGAAGGATTACTTGTCGGGATAATCTGAAGATACTTGCAAAATGATCACATCCAAGACTTGAGGATGACACATCTCGTGAGCTGCGGGGATGGAGGACATCCAGCATAGAACGATCACAGAATTTAAATTTGGGTGAAATGGACGGCAGTAGTGTGATCTTCTCACCAAAATAGTCTTAGCTAGGGCAACAGTGCTAGACCAGTTTTAGGTTCATTTGGAAAGGGGCTATGGGAGGAGCCTATGTACCTGGCACCTCTTACAAGGGTATGGGACTGAAAGCGTCTACGAGCACCAACCGAGGGCTCAATTAATCATTTTAATCAGAAACAGAGGGGGTGACAGAAACAAAAAAGCTCATCTTGTTAGTTGTTACAACCAGAGATCGAGACAGAGAGATTGAAGGCAAGAAGGATATTAGTATGTAGTTCTTCAGAAGAATGGTAACACGGATTTAGACTAAAGGAATTGCAGCCTGAGAATGTGATAAGGGAGTTCAAATTCCTACTGAATCCGATTTGTTGAAATTTATTCACAGACGGCAAAATGTGTGAAAGGGAAACGAATCTTGTTAGCTTTCCCTGGTGCTACAATGCATGTTTTTCTCGGTTCTTGCCTTGCAGGCGTGCAAAGGTTGCTGGCCGTCTCAGCACATTTTGTGAAACAGGTGACTTTTAAGAAAATTATTTCAAGCGGCCATGACGAATGTGGAATGTTTTAATAATCAAAGAGACTTGCGATGAGATCTGATACTAGTAAACAGAGTTGCTATATGCACATATTACATATCGACTGACCTAAAAAGACATATATATATATATATATATATATATAGAGTATATTGTACTTGTAACCAGAGGCCTAACAAATGCTTATGAATCTAAAAAGGCATAAATATCACCAGATCGTTTTGACTGGCCATTGCTACTGGAGTATTTGATTTTCCCTCCAAGCTCGTTTGTATGCAGATGGAGTAGCATAAAGATGGACCCCGAGAAAACAATCCCAGAGGGCTCCCTTTAAGGAAAGAGTAGTAGAAGGGGGTCCATCTCAGGCTGTCCCATGTCTGGTCTTGGTGGACGACCAACCTCTCTTTCTTTCTTTCTTCTTTTTTTAAACTTCAATAATGATAAAGATGAGGTGAACATGAACATGTTTGGGGGCACAGCCCCATCCATGAATGATAACATCTAGTGTGAGCGAGTACTTTTATGGTATGATCATTTTTCCCTTGCATTTCGCCTGGAATTAAGGTAGGGCTCCCTACCATACACAAAGTAACAGCGAATCGACTTTTCAGCCTCGTAGGGCATGGATATGTCCCTAGTCAAGGACTTAAAGGTAGTTGTAGCGTAGTAGTACTTCTTCTCTTTGGCCATGCATTGCTTTATGCTTTGCCCCAACTCCCAACTCCCGACTTTTAATTAATTCCCTCCATAAGAGAAAGAGTAGTAGCCTAGTACTAATACTACCATATGCCACCGGGCACTGATCAATAGGAAGTTTTGGGAGTTCTATTATTATTAGATAGAAGATACACAGAAACAGCAGCATCACGACAATCATTTATCTTCTGATCCTCCTCCTCCCACATGCTATTTGTGGGTTGGGCACGTACGTGCATTTTCCAACTAATAATAATGATGGAAACTTACCAAACTCACTCTCAAGTCAGTTTGCTCATTGTCCATCATATAAAAGAGCTTTCTTCACCTTCACTTGTTCTAGCTTGACCCCCTCCTCCTCCTCCAGGATCGGAGATCAATAGTGACCAGGCTCAGTACTTGTCGTCCAAGCTCAGATAATTGTAGGTAGCACTTAGCAGTCGCTGCAAAAAAGACCAGCGAGTAGACGGTACTCCGTATATAAATATATATAATACTCGATCAGAAGCTAGCTTAATTTTGTCCATCAGCCTCTCTCTTGATTAGGACTTGCCACTGCAGTTGAGTCCTGTGCGGCAGAGGCGAATTGGGAAAAATGGAAGAGGTGAAGAATGGCGCGGAAGGTAGCAGGGGTGGCCATGATCATGTGAAGAAGGACGACAATGTTGGAGATCAGATCAATGAAAAGGTAGACTATGTGTTCAAGGTGGTGGTGATCGGAGACTCTGCGGTGGGCAAGTCTCAGATACTGTCCAGGTTTACCAAGAATGAGTTCTGCTTCGATTCCAAATCCACCATTGGAGTCGAGTTCCAGACCAGGACTGTCAACATCAACTCCAAAGTCGTCAAGGCCCAGATCTGGGATACTGCTGGCCAAGAAAGGTACCCCATCACTACCTACCCTCCACATGTAATTAACAGTCCTCTCTCATCTCTCTGTTTCTATGATCATCACTTCAAGTTTATGGCTTTATGCTATGATACAGAGCATATTTTTTCTCTGTTAGTATATTTTTATTAAGATTTGGTTACTGAGTAGTAGTAGTTTTCTTCCTTGTGGATTCAAAATCATGGCTGGTGATGTCCCTGGAAAATTGTATATAGTATCATATATGTTGTGGTGAGTAGTAATATAGCAAGCTTATACATGTGCACATATATGAATGCGTGAATCGACTAAAATAAATCCAGCCAAAGTTGGGTCCCAAAATGAGAATTATGAATCCAACTAGTCACAGAAAAGCTTTCTGTACAAAAATCCCAATTGCTCCTTCACCTAACTCGGCAACATTATTGACTCCACGGCTGTACATAAATTGGTTGGCCTCCATTATTGCTCACCATGCATCTCATCCTACATCCTAGCTAGCGTAGCAGTGAAATCATATGCTGCTGGTAGAAAGTAGAAACCAGCTTATTTTATTTCGAGCGTTTGTTTCTTTACTTTAAATCTCGCGAGAACGCTATTTTATTCCTCCCCCCTCTCAAACCTCAATCATTTTGCTGTACAACATAATAATATGTTTGGAGCTCTCTAGAGAAATGCATACTTTTATCCCAATCTCCACTCCAACTAAGAAAACAAGAAAATTTTGTTTCACCTGTGAAACAGCATACATGCAATGGATTGCATATTTGTCTCAAGAGATTTTTACTTGTCCCAATTTCCAATGTCAATGAAAATTTAACTTTTACCAAACAAAGAAAAATAATCTGATAATATCCTCTTTACTGAAAAACAAACAATCAAAGCTGCTATTTTGTTGACGCAACAAAGAATGCCAGACGTTGGGATATGGAAAGCCATTCAAAGTCTATAGTTTTATGGGTTGTTATCACTTTACCCCCTTATTAAATCACCATGTTATTATCAATTTACCCACTCAAACTATGATACCAGTGCCGCTTTCAATTTACTAGTCACTTTATCGTCCATAGTTAAATCAACTCAGTTTGACAAATTTTGGACAAAAATATCATTCTCTCTTATAATGCGACTATATTGTTATTATCGTTTTATCCCCTTAAACTATAGTGATTATTAGTTTATCCACGAGCATCATACTCTAAGTTGCTTCAGAAAAGCTAGAAAATCAATCAAAAGAAGTCCTAGGTTGCTTGTGGATTGTGATTGCAGCTTCCTTTTTCTTTTAAAGACCCCTGCAATTGATTATTTAGGTTGCTTTCTTAACGAAGTTATTACTTATGAGAAGTCTTATATGCTTTCAACAACCATTTTTATAAAATCAACTACTAGTACTACATGAGATGACAGTGCTTTGCAATTGGCAATTAATTAAGGTGGTTTCGCTCTCATTTATCAACCATCAAGAACGTATAACTTGTGTGGAGGATACTGCTTTCATGGAAGTTGAACAATAGACGAATGCAGCGAGAGATTAACACAGTATAAGTAAATTAAATAGCGGGGAAGGAAGTTGAATCAATAGTAAGTATTTACACTACACTGCAGGTACCGAGCTGTGACGAGTGCATACTACAGAGGTGCGCTGGGGGCCATGTTGGTGTACGACATTACCAAAAGGCAGTCATTTGATCATGTAGCCAGATGGGTGGAGGAACTGAGGGCTCATGCAGATAACTCCATCGTCATCGTGCTGGTCGGAAACAAAGCTGATCTCGTGGACTTGAGGACCGTGCCGGCGGAGGACGCCGTGGAGTTCGCAGAAAACCAGGGCCTGTTATTCTTTGAGACATCAGCACTCAACGGTGACAATGTGGACGCTGCATTCTTTAAGCTCCTCGAGGAGATACACAACGCGGTGTCCAAGAAGTGTTTGGATAGCCGCGGCGCCGGCGGAATCAGAGCCAATGCCACCGACCAAGGTTCCTTCAAGGGTTTGAAAATTGATGTCATTTCTAGTGCAGAATTTGAAGTCAGTGAGATGAAGAAATCGTCCTCTTGCTCTTGCTAAATAATTTCATGTTGCTGTACTTAACTGTCTGTGTATATTGATTCTACTACTGCTACTACTTCACAAGGGAATATTGGAGGGAAAAGGAGAGATCATTTGATGCATTGCTCGATCGTTTCAAGTGTTCTTTCTGTAGTTGATTATTCAAGTGTTCCGTTGCACTTGCAGCCGAGCCGCCTGTCAAGAGATCTCCATTAAAATTAGAATCTCGCATATAATTAATTATGCTCGGACCACAGCTGATACATATATATAAACGAGAAGCTTGAACCCAGAATTTCATACTTAAAGTTGCTCTGCTTGCTTGCTGCAATTGAGGACGTACTTAAATTTTGCAATCATCTTGTTCAAGTCAAATTTGATATAGGCCAATTTGGGCCATTAATTGCTATCGGTCGGTCCCAATACACACATGTTGAATGAAATGGGCCGCCAAATCGCTATTCAACTCCCTGCAACATGACTGGAAAGTTAACGTCATGATACAAATTGCTTTGCAAAGTTATTATCGTTCATTTGACTGTCTCTTAGATGTCATGTCATTCATCTAAATCAAATTCACACCCATACGATAAGGACAAGAAATCGGCCCAAATCCCAGGGAAAACCCAAAGGAGCGGGCCTGCTACAACCAAACTGCGGGGGTCTGGCTGGGCAGCCAATAGCAAAAGAGTAGTGGCTTATCCATGGATATGGATGATGGTGGTGCTGTCGTGCTGTGGATCGCTCACTCCCTTCCGGAACGGATCCTTTCTCCTCTGCGTTCTTGTCTCCTGCTCTAGCATTGAAGTGGTCTCTGGCAAATAGCAGCATTTGGGGGCCGGCCGGCGTTGGGGAATGGCAGCCACACTCTGCTTCCTTCAACTCCCTCTGCTTCCTCCTGCACCAAACCACCACCACCACCACCACCGACCATCCTCCTCCTTGAGATTCACCCTCACAGCCACCGACCCAATTACCACTACTTCTACTACTAATACAACATCGCAACTCTCTCAACAACAACATTCCCCGCAAAAACTCCTGCATCAAACTGTTCTTTCTACTTTAAAATCAGCTGCCCTTCCTCTCCTCCCACTTGCATTCCCTTTCTTTCTTGACCTCAAGGCATGTAAGCCCAATTTAAAACAACTTTCAGATTTCATTTGGCTAAAGGAATTGGCGGCGCTACAATCAGTTTATTCGTTTCTTTTATATTTTATGGATTTAAACCCCCAAAAAAAAAAAAACAATGAAGGAGTTTACTGCTTACCTGCATACTAGTGGAGGGAGTACAATTGTTGCAGTAGTAATTAATTTCAAATTTGGTAGCATTTCTTGAACTGACTTTGATGAGGGTTGAACTGCAGGATGCAGTTGCAGTTGACGGGAACTTTGGACTTCTTGAAGGCAGGACAATGGCTCTCGTTCATCCCCTTGTCATGGCTAGTTTGTTTCTTTACACCTTATACGCCGGTTATCTTGGCTGGCAATGGCGCCGAGTCCGCACCATACAAACTGAGATTAACGAGCTCAAGAAGCAAGTGCAGCAGGTTCCAGTCTCCCCGGCTGGCACCCCTCCTCCTCAACCCCCGCAGCCGTCCCCTGTTGAGCTCCAAATTCAGCAACTCACCGAGGTCCATCAAAAACACTACTGCCTCCCACCAACCCTTTCTTCTCTTTATTTATTTATTTTTTTTAAAGAAACACACACACGCACACAATTTAGTCATCGTATGATTACTAAACCACAAAGCGTATAGTATATGCGATACGACTACCGACCAAAGGGCCAACTCGCTTGTCATTGGAAATAGTATTAATTAATGTTCATTTTCTGAATTCAGGAAAGGAAGCAGTTGATTAAAGGCCAATACAGGGATAAGCACTACGATGCCGGTTCCCTTCTACTCGGATTTGGGGTGTTTGGGTCGGTTTTTGGAGCAGTCAACACCTGGTTTCGGACTGGAAAGCTATTTCCGGGACCCCATTTATTTGCAGGGGCAGGTAAAAACGGTGACCTATCTTCTACTTGGTGTAAATTGCCCAAAAAAAAAAAAAAAAAAGCTTCAACTTTGCGCTTTCGTGCAGATAAAACATATTCTTTCACTCTTTACCCTTTTTTTTTTTTTTCATTTCTGGGCACTTGCTCAAAAGTTTCCTGCTGCAAGAGTTGAGCTCTTTGGGTTTTGATTTTGTCTTGCAATAGGGATAACTGTGCTATGGGCAGCAGCTGCATCCCTTGTACCTGCAATGCAGAAGGGGAACGAAACTGCCAGAAATCTTCATATTGCGCTCAACTCCCTAAATGTTATCCTCTTCATTTGGCAGATTCCCACTGGAATTGACATTCTCTTCAGAGCGGTTGAGTTCACCAACTGGCCTTGAACTATTTGGTCTTGCTGAGTTATATCTAGCACCATCTAGTATCACAACTTATATGCCCATATAATCTAATGTTATTCCAATTCAGGTATGTTGACGTTATTAGGAGTGAAGTCTTCTAGTAGTATATGATTCGGTCTGTAAAAATGAATGCTTCGAGTTGGGATTTTGCTTCTCAGTAAGTGTCATCCTTTGAACTGGATGCATAGTGTAAATCAAGCAATCAGTTTGTCATCTCAAGCTCCAACTGTTTGATTGAACTAGTCTTGCTCTCTTATCGACTGGAGGAGTCCTCCAACTCTCATCCAGTTTGACTCACTTGGTGTTTCCTTTATTGGAATACATGTTATCAAAGGAAAGCTGGTATGATTTTGTAGTTATCATCTGATCGCAACCTCATATTCTCTGGAAAGTTTTGCGAAACCAGAGAATGTTAGACAGATGGGTGATTAATCTCCATGTTAATCAAGCTATGCTGAGAAACTGGAGCTGACTTGGCAAGGCAATGATTAATCTCCATCTGATCGCAACTCTATCCTATTGTTTTAGCAGCAACGGATTTGCGCTTGATGTTGCGGTTGAGCATACAAACCCCTACTATCAAAGTACAAAAGGAGGAGGACAGGAGATATTACAACAACTAATTCCTATGGTACAAGAAATTCTGACGTGATGCGATTCAGGTTGTTAGAATTTGGCTTTGGAATGAAACGGTATAAGATAAAACCGAAAGCTGTTAATACTATAATCAACCAGTCTGACAGCTCCTTCCTCTTAGAATGAAAAGGGAACTGTGCCCTCCGTAGTTCTAGTGTTTGCAGGCCGCAATAGATGGTCTACAAATTGAAGTATCTGAGAGCTGAACAACAAAGCTTGCTCTCCGTACACATTTCTCATCGAGTAGTACTGATAGTATGCATACATGTACAAGAAGATTGTAGGACAGCGTAGAATGGTTGGTTGAATGAGGATTTAAATTGCATGTGCTGTTTGAATTTGCTGTCAAGCTACAGGCCTCGATCCACCTTACCAGCTAATGGTGATGCACAAGGTGATTTTTGTTTTATCAGTAAGATCAGGAGAAAAGTAAATAAGATTGGAAGGGCAGGGAGGGAGGTGAGGACATGGGGGCTTGGAAGTTTGAACAAGAATTTCTGCACCTATTGTACTAGGTCCATAATTAAAAAGAAAAGAAACAAAAAGAGTTTTAGGCTGTAAAGAGCTGAACCCAAATCTATCCTTCACTCGGATTTGTAAAAGATATGGTAATAACGAGGAAAAGGGTTAGTATTTCGATGATATTCTCTTGCTAAATAAACTTGATTTATGAAATGTCCTGTATGCAATTTTTACGACGGTTGCCTTCTCAGGTAAAAGAATGCACCGGAAGGGCTGAACGCAGCATCTGTCTTCAAGAGGTTAGCCTCTTCAGTCGTACAATATTCTTGGCCTTGCATTGGCTAACGGCTGGCTAGGACTAGGAGGGCATCCAAGAAACTGACAAGGGAAGAAAGCACGTCGGCATAACAAATAAATCAAATTTCAATCAGTTACTAATCAATAATTCGTGATACCATTGCCAAATGAGACGACAGAAACAAAAAGAGATAGCTGCATTAAAAAGGCAAAAAGTAGTAGTCCCTTCAGGAAGGTAGAGATGGTGGGATGGTAGAGGAATCCCTCTGAGGGGCATCTTGAAAAGCCCAGAAATGGGACCAAGCCGAAGGAAAAAGGAAGAAGATTGCATGGCAATTGGCATCGCACCATACATTCTCAACAAGCAAAGTCAAAGATAGAGACAGAATTGCGGTTCAATGGTCCGGGAAAGGCGTTTAGTGATTGCGAATTTAGGAATCTAAATGCCAAAAAAAAAAAGGTGTTTCCTTAATAGTCCCTTTTTGTGCTCGTTAGGAAACTCAAAAGATAATACGGCGCAATATGCAAAGCAAAGTCATGAAAGCAATCGGTTTAAGTACTTAAATATTCGTCCGCCAAGTTATCGTATCGATAAAATATATATATATATACTTAAATATTCGTCCGCCAGCAGCAGCGCACTGGCACTTGCACTGGCGCTGGAACTGCATCCAGATATGCACCGCACCACTGTTGCTGCAGCAGTTGGTGCGTATGAGCCGCAAATAGCAGCACAAGTTGCTGCAGACAACAGCTTAATCCCGAGGAGACAGATGCTGAACGGACTTTACTTTCTTCTTCCACAAATTTACACCTTTACTTCAACGTTACAAAGGTTTCGAAAATGTTTATTTGCTTGAAGCTTCAACGTGATCTTAGAAGGGAGCCGAATATCTGCTAATCAGACTGAGACCGTCATGGGCCCAAAAGCGACGTTGCCTTTTCTTGTAAGGCTTGGTTCTTTAATTCTTTTTGGTGAATGGTGATCCCTCCGGAGTCCCCCAGCTAGCTGCATCAGATGCCTTTCTTCTTGTCTTCCCACCCTGACGATGGATCACCGCATTGATGCACGCTTGTTGATTTGTCTCGCTTTACCCGCCGCTTCACAAATTGCTAGTTGCTGAACGTCAGTATAAATAAATGAGTGTGCATCAGAACTTTTAACTGCTCGTGTTCACCCAATTCATTAATTCCTTTGGTAGTGAGTAGTGTCAAGCATGCAAGGCAGGCTGACACTCGAATAGTACT
Organism: Coffea eugenioides; assembly: GCF_003713205.1. NCBI lineage: Eukaryota > Viridiplantae > Streptophyta > Magnoliopsida > Gentianales > Rubiaceae > Coffea > Coffea eugenioides. The sequence continues at coordinate 79,433,476 of NC_040036.1, forward strand.
CCCGACCAGAATACGCAGTGCTTACTATACTGCTCCTTCCTTCCTTCCTTCCTAGCATCCTACTCCTACCGCCCCGCCTGATTCATTTTTATTTCAGGTAAAGACCAAAATGTCTACCCAACAGCAGCCTCGGCCATGGTTCCGTTTGGCTAACATAATGCGCCCAGCACCTCCACCTGCACCTGCACCTGCACCACCACCGCCTCTTGCACGTCCCCCTGCTCCAACACCTTCACTGCAAGCCCCACCTCCTATTGCACCCTTCAGGCCCCCTGTAGCTCTGCCTCGGCCTCTGCCACCTGCTCCACCGAATTTGCCTGTTGCTTCACCCCCTTCTGTAACCCCTACAACCCCAAGCTCCCCTCAGATCTCCACTACTAGAGCACCTCCACCATCGCCACGACCACCGCCAACACCTCCGGCTCCAAGCCCCTCCCCCACGCCTCCAAAATCCCCTACCCCCTCCATAACTAGGTCGCCTGTTGCACCCCCTCCTAAACCTGGGTCTTCGTCGCCACCAGCATCTCCAATAATCAAAACTGCATCAGCGGAAACGTCTTCGGCTGCACGTCCAGTTGTATCCTCTCCATCTTTATCAGCATCCCCAAAAACTAAACCCCCATCACCGCCCTCTTCAACAATAGCATTGCCAGCCTCTCCTGCTCCAAAAACATTGCTCTATTCAGGCCCTCCCACTGCAGCACCAGCACCAGCACCAGTCCCTCCACCACCTTCTCCAGTTGCAGCCACCGCCGCAAGACCTCGTGCTGCACCCAGCCCGAGGGTGAAAAGCAGTACACCTCCTCCTAATCACGCTCAATCCACCATTGTGAAACCTTCAGCTCATCCTCCATCTCCATTAACACTGCCTCCGCCGCAACTCAGGGCTGACGCAACCAGTCATGATTATGATCTGGAACCAATACCCCCAGAAGCTGTGCAGAAAACAGTGCTAACGCAAGATGATACCAGTCATGAAAAGGCGCCAAAGATCGATCCCACGAAGTCGTCGTCCTCCCCCTCCTCCGGGGGGAAAGAGAGACAAGTTAAGAAAGACAAAGGAGCAATGACGACTTACAAGGACAAAAAGAATCATAATAATAAATCAGCTGTTTCTTCACCAGAGCTTGGTATGAGAGTCGTAACACTTGCAGGTGACAACAAAGGAGCTGTTATGGAATTGAGCCCAGGAGCTTCCCGCAAGAAGTACGATTCTGGGCAACATTTCTGGGGTAAAAATGGCCAGAAATTGGGAAGCCATGAGAAGGAGGAGGAGGACGGCAGGCATTCTGATGACGGTGGGATAAAGAATGGAAGAGGCGAAATGGGAAGGAGCAAATTAGTGGCAGCTCCACAGCCCCCAGTGGACGCCTTTGTGAACAGTAACGTCCAGGGAGTCAACAATTCCATTGTCTACAACTGCACCTACGGCAACCGTGATCCTGGAGTCCATCTCTCGGTATCTAGGAAGGGCAATGGCCACCACCACCAGCAGGACGCCGGCCATTATAATGTTCATCGTGACTAGTCTAGGCACAGTGCCTGAATGATCAAGGGAGCATAGGAAGTTATGCGTATTTATATTTGGTTGCATGATTCGTGGTATTTTATTTAAATCTTAAAGCGGCTGGGGCCTGGCTCGCTAATAATTGTTGCACTTTTCTGCAACCTCTTCCGGTCTGTCATAATGTTGTACTTGAAAACTTTGAGCGTGCATCTTCTTGATTCCATTATCAACGAATAATTTCATCTCCCCGTTTTACTTGCTTCTCCTCTTTTCTTTTTGGATCTGGCAATTTTTTTTATTTTTTGGAAGGATTGGATTGGATCTGGCAATTAAATCTATGCTTTCTTTTCTCGTTAATTAATAGGAGTACCTTTTTTGATTTCAGAAGGTAGAAACCGAAAAAAGTGATTCCACCTTTTCTTCTTTCTTGGGTTTGGTCCTTCTGTTTGCGGCCCGTTTTGTGAAATTGAAGTCATTACACAGTGTTTAGCGTAGATTCAGCGGCCCAAATTTTTCAACACCTGATCTTGTAGAGTGTGCCCCAAATTTTGCCAGACTATTACAAAATCAAGTCAACTCAAGTTTTTGCCATTGCCTCGATATCATCAAATATCCAAAGTCATATGTATATGTATAGCAAATTATCCGAAAAACCACTAGACAGTGAGATTAGCGTAAAATTACCCAAAATTTATAAGTTTGATAGTTCAGTAGATAAAAATATATCATTAATAGTTGAGTAATCAAATCTTAACATTCGAAAAGTTCAATAACTACCTAAGTAATTTGCTCATATATATATATATATATATATATACGCGCATCCACGAGCAGAGTAATGTTTCTCCCTTGAACTAATTCGAGGGCCGATTTCTATGACCCTTGGGCTTTTAGTAACTTGTACAGTTAGGCCAAAAGGAACAGAGGACAGTCCGGAACAACAATGTTGGATATCCCACGAGAACTTTTGAGTTTTAAAAGCGTTAATAATGTAATCATAAGGTTCTTGGATCAAGTTTAGTGTCCTGCCCTTTCTTTTGTCATATTAAAAAAAAACAGATTAGTCTTCTCTATACCAACATTAGTGCGTACATTATTACATTTTGATGAATATCACGTATACTGAATTTTAATTACTCCCTTACAAGTTGTAGATGCTAGAAATTTATGTTGAGTGTGACTGTGTAGGAAAAAATTAATCCATATTTTTCTTATTGAGGAGTTGGGAATTTATTTGGGAATAACTTGATCCTTGTTCACCAGATTTATTGCATCATAAATTTGGTATTGTTCAAGTTTTCTCTTCTTTAATATGTGGACACTGAGTATTGCTAGTCTTTTATTGTTTAAGATATTAATAAATTTATAGGTGTAAGATTACCATGCTGTCCGGTGTATAACAGAGCAAATTGGGATTTAGTTGTGAAACTTGGACATCATCATAATTGCATTAGCTGATGATTGGTGAATGGTGTATTGAATATAGTAGCTTTCTGATGTATTTTGAACTCTGTATGTTCCTTATGACACTCAATTTTGCTTATTAATAAAATGAGTCAATTTACACAAAAAAAAAAAGAGAGAGAGAGAGAGAGATTATTATGCTGTCACTCTTTCACAAATTCTTATGTGTGCTTACTACTTCTCTCAATTCTACAATTCTGAGTTGATATCGCTTAACTTTATAAATAAGGATTCTAGAAGTACCATCCAATTAATATCTCGCCTAAGTTGCGTTTGATAAAACTGAAATCTAGAATTTGAAATCTGAATCTATTAAATTATTGAATTGTTAAGTATTAAATCTAATACATTTAAGTGCATATCACATTCAATAATAAGTGAATAGTTTATCACTTAATTTTGAAAGCATCCAATAAAAGGTTAAACATAAAAGCAAACCATACAAATGTGTAATTTTAATAGACACAATATAATAATAGTTATTAAAAATTAGTTTTAAGAATGTATTCATAGTGTTTTCAAGCCAAAAGGATTATTCCTTTATTATGAAGTGTTTTTTGGTCAACCTGAAGAGTTTTTTTTTCTCAATTTTTTTGAATTTTTAAAATTTTCTGATTTTCTTGTTTTGATTGGTGGCTTGAAAACCAAGACAAAAAAAGACAAAATGTTTATGTTTACAAACTCATTTAAGGTTTCTTTAAAGAAAATTTATTTTTTAATTCAAAAGTGCTTGGGGATGTATCAATTTAAGGATTTATGAATTGTGTACATGTTTTTTAAATTTTAAATTTTTTTTTGTCTAGATCAATGGCTTGAGAACTTAAAAATGATAAATTTTAAACCATGCATTTAGAAACTTATTTGAGGTATTTTTAAGGTGTAAAATGTTATTTTCTTTATTGTAAAATTCTCATAAATGAGTTTTCTAAATTATTTAAAATCTTAAAATTTTCTTATATTTCTTGTGTAGACTAATGATGTGAACATTATTAATAGGTCTTTCAACCTTGTTATTCCTAATTAAAAAATCATATCAGCCAAGTTTTCAAAAGTTAAGGGATTAAGTAGATTTGTTTCGAGTCAAAATGGTTCACAAGAAAATGGCAAAATTGGAATGAAAGTATACTCTCTATCGACTAATAAATTCTTTAATAATATATTTTCAAATAGGTTGACAATTATATTACTAAAAGTTAAAAATGGGGGAAGCATGTGATATGTTTCAAAACCAAAAAATAGTGAGTGATATAACCACAAACCTCGAGAAGGTTTCTAAAATTATCCCATTAGAACATGTATATCAACCTTTCATTCGAGCTACGAGGAGTTGTTGTAACCGGATTCTGATACAGTATTACAGGGCCTTCCTGCCTCAAAAACTAACTCAAGGTTTTGGGGTTTTCCTCAAACTCATAACCAAGAAGTTTATCCTTTTTTTACATATGGATAAATCTAACAATAACAAAGATGCAATAGAACATGAATCGAGAAGAAGGGAAAGAACTGCGCCATTCCCATCGAAATTCGGGAATGAGAGGGAAATGCTAAAATTATCAACCAAAATCCAAATGTATTCCAAGACCCACACACTCAAGTCCAATCATACAGGAATGATTAATGGGTTGACTGACTGATAATTGAGCAAAAGTTGCAATGCAGGCCACTATTTCGGAAGAATCCTTTGAACTGAACATTGCACTTGCAGCATGAATGCATGCACCTCTATCCGTCTTCTAATTCGCTTTTGTTGTTTTTTCCTTTCTACCCTTTGAGTTCTTAGTACAAAATTGTTTTTCCCTTTCTATTCTCAACAAAACAAAATAATTTCTTCTCAAAAAAAAAAAAAGAAAAGAAAGAAAGAGATGGTTGGCTTATCACTGATGGGTCTAGATGCTGTAGAGAGCTTCTAACTGGTGCACTGCCAAAAGGAAACGATATCGACTTATCTAGCTTGATCACCACAAAGATATATATGGCTCTAATCTTTCTTTAAGTTCTGATATCTCTGGAGGCTTGAGCTGTTGTCCAATACGAATGGAGGTGGAGTAATATTTTTCCAGAAAAAGATTGGGTCACGCCACATAACCAAATATGCTTCATGGCAGGATACCTCCGCTCCAATTTCTGCTCAACTCCCGGTCGACAAAAAAACACGCCTTGTGCCTTGTAGCTTCTCTTGTAGTCTCTCTTGGCTTGCTACCTATTCATTTAGTCGTTTATCAATCATTTTGATGTCCTTAATTTGCTTGCTTGTAGTCTCTCTTGGCTTGGAACGTATTCACAATGTTGTTTTTAACATACCGATTCGCAGCAAAGACTTGTAATCAATATGATAGTTTTTTGCGGAAAAAATTTTTCCAATTTTTTGGGTGTAAATGTATTCCTAATACTCTATGACAACAATGCTGCACTGGTTATCACATTCCCAAATTTGAAGGTCAGGATATGACATTAAACCTGTTTCTCAAGGCTAAAATTCATAATTAAATTAAGATTTTTAAAATTCTAAAGAGGGCAGTTGATTTGTGAAATTCTTGGGCCTCCCTCTATTAATTCAGCCCGTGCCTTGAAAGGCATGTCAAATTTTTATTTTTTAATTTCTTCATTCTGTTTCTATGTAAGACGTTTGCTTGTAGTATATGAATTATACCCGTCTTTGCTCAGTCGTTTTATCATTCTTTTTATCCCTTTGATATGGTGACAAGTTTCCAAATGTTTTCCCCAACATTTGTGTCTATTCATATGGACTTCATTTACCTCATATTTTGGTTGGATATTCAAGAACAATGGGCAAATAATGCAGCGTACCAGGAGTAAGAAAAACAAGCTGAAAAAAAAAGGTATATAAAAAAGAAAGAAAGAAAGAAAAGACAGCAGAGAATATCCTCCTTCCCTATCAACTAAAGTACTAACATGAGCCTGTCATTTCACTTTGCCGTAGTTGTTTGCGCTTTTCTGCTTTCATGGTTTAATAACATCAGTTGCGTCCACCTCCACATGCAAATATGCAATACGGAAATATGAATTTCATAGTAGTATTTGTGTTCAATGTCAGAGAAATATGACCCTCCCTCGCTCCCTCTCCCCAAAAAAAAATAAAAATAAAAAATTTAGAGCTTTTCTCGTTCACTAAAATTTCCACAAGCCTAAAGGCTTGAAGGATGACCTTGCAAGTGCACTAAAAGCAGAGGAAAGCAGATAAGAGCCTTTACCAGGACATATGATGCAGAACGATCGAGAATTGAGCTAGCTTGGAAAGGTTTGCTTTTCTAGCTAGCTAGGGAGTACTTTTATTGCTTCAAGAAAGAAGCCTTGTTGATTTTGTGAGGAAAAGGTTCTATTGCAGTGAAGGAGGAGCAAATGTGACCCACGGAAACAAATTAAGCGGATAACCCGCAGGCCCTGCCTAGCTTGCTGGATAGGAACATCTACCCCGACCCTGCAACAACAGAGAAACATGATCAAGATCAACTTGGCTTTTTGACAGAATCCAAAGCAAACTACTAGGCGCAGTGCTATTAGCTTTATTACAGCCAACAAATTGAGGACCCGATCCAATGCCCACCATTTCTGGTCCCTCCCTCCAGTCCATTGTCCTTCTCCACTGGTTTTAGCTCTATGCTGCGCAACCGGACATCTCACTAACAGTCAAATTCAAATACCTACAACAAAATCTCGATCAGGGTGTGCTGAATAATATCTACATATACTAAAATAAGATTATTGATATTTGTTAAGTAGCACAAGAAAAAATAATAATAATAATATGAGCATGCACTTAGGTAGGTTACGTCCATTAACTAGTGTTCGACGTAAGAATATTTTGTTCGCCATTGTGCCCTTCCAGTGAAGTAGCCATAGTCTCTATACAAGTTCTAGATTGTCTAACTGCAGAAAGAATCCAATGAAAGACATTTCCTGCATCGAGGATTCAAGGCCTAACCAACGACCGGAATAGCGATGACCGGGGGAAACAAGTGAGAGGAAAATGGACATTGCACAAGCCCACCAAAAAAAGAAAAGGTGTTTAAGATTCAATCAGGCCGTTCATTTTTTATCGGGCGACGGGAACTATGAGAGGAAATGAGTGAGAAACACATAAGGGCCCCCCACGGGATGTGGGGTTGATGGAGCCATTAGATCCCGAGGAAGCTCCATTAATTTAAGTCTGAGGATCATGAGTGTGCGTGCTTGGACTTGGATACATGGCAGCACTCAGCACGACTGCTGAATGGGGATGGAGTTGGCGATTCTTGAAAATTGGCTGTGAATCATCGTGTTCGGCAATATCAAAAGCACTAAGTTATAAATTGGAGGTCATATTGTACCAAACGAAGTACTAAAAGGAAAGGGCAAAAAAAAAAGGCTGTGGATCGTATGATCGCTCGGGGAATTGGTTTCTGCGTTTTACTGCACATATAACACAATGCTTACAAAGCGTTGGCGAATTGGAAAGGTGTAAAGTTGATGGGGATCGGGGAATAGTGGACTATCAATTCAAGAGACGACACGAGAGAGAGAGCTGAGAAGGACAAAGCACAGTACAAAGTCCAAGAGCAAATTGTTGAGATGAGATGAGATCAAAGAGTCAAGCTAGCTTGGCAGCTAGGTGAATGAATGTCGGGGGTTTGGTACTGTATCACATATCATACCAACCAATTACAGAGTCGCGTCAAGCAGAATCAGGAGGAAACCATCGAACTTTTCGTACTATGGTTCAGTAGCATCGAAACGACATGCGATCCTTTCACGATCAAATAGTACTACTTTTACAACTATTGTCCAACTTTTGTTATCCAATTCAGATTACCACCATTAGCTAGCCTAGAGCACGGCAAAATTTTGGCAGGGGAAGGTTGATAAGATGCCTGAATTGTATATCACCTTGCCTGTGCTATGCCTATGCGTTGCGTCGCAGGTGAATGTTTAATGCGGGCGTAATTAATTTTGTTGCACGACCACTTGAAATTCTTCTGACATGTATGTGTACTAAGCCTGTGTTGTCGCAATGGGGTTGAGGATCCAAAATGCAGGTAAGCAAGCACTTGACAAAGTTTTAGGCATCTTGAGATTTGTTGCGCGACGGGGACTTGCTTGCTCTAACTTGTTCTCTACACTACAAAAAAAAGAGGTTGGATGTTTTGACCTCTTAACTTAGACTCCAAATTCCATGGAAAAGCTAACCTTTCATGCAATTTATACCTTTCATGCATTTGCCGGTAGCAAAACCAATGATGTGAGGAAAACAGAGAACTGAATAGGTCGTCGTTAGAAAAGGTTGTTTGTTTAGAGTTTAGAGTAATTCTTATGATTGATTAGGGTGTGTGTGTGTCACTGTGTGTGTGTGTGTGTATATATATACATATATATATATAATTAAAATTATAATGTAAAAAGGGTATGATTGGAATTCGGCTGAATAGAAGAATCCATGGGGAAGCAAACGCAGCAACATCTCGTCAAAAATGTATGCATGCAGGTACGTGGGTGTGGGGCGAGGGCTCACTGCTTGGGCTGTCACCTTACACGTGTCGGCCAGTTAAACCTTCCTACCACTTGACCAAGACCCCCCCTCCCCGGCGGGCCTGCCCGAGGCCCAATCAACAGAAGAGTGGGGCCTTAAACCCCCGATGTCCCAGTTGATTTCCCACTAAGCCGTTTTAGCCAAGGAGGCAGCTATAGCCTTCTTCTTCTTCTGGGCAAATACTCATTCTTCTTCTTCTTCTTCTTCTTCTTGTTTGAGACCAGAGATCACATTTCACCACTACTGCCTATTACTAGTACCCAAATGAAGGTCATATTTTACCCTTTCCCTCTAATTACATTTCTTCTCTGATTTCTCAATTTAATAAGTTGGCTAATGCTCTGTTTTCTATGCATAGATCTTCAATTGGGTGCACCGTCGCTTTATTCCTAGAGGTACATATTTTTGGTTTACTAGCTATTGCTTCTTGTTTAAATTAATTAGTGGAACACAACATATTTGGGTAAGGTGAAACACAACACATTTTGATCATCTTCCTAATTTTAGACTGCTACGCTACTACTACTACTACTTGACTATTTTCTTCTCTCCGTCTTTTTTAAAAAATAATACATTTTTTTAAAAAAAAATTTTCTCCACGAATGATGATGGCAGATGGATTGGGTCAGAACCATGTGAAAAAGCATGAAGAGATCCCCCTGGCTAACAGCAATGATGATCATGCAGAAGACACAGCAGCCCTACTGCTTGACAAGGTTGTCCCGGATGATGATGATGATGATGAGATGCTCCAACTATTCCAGGGTCATAATTATGATGGTTGGGGTGGAGCTGGGGCTGGTATTCTATCCATTGGCACATTTGGGCTCGACAAAACTCTGGGCATCAATATTCATCCTGAACCAAATAATAAGGAGTTTTTCGGGCTGAGAGGTAAGGATGACGATCAAGAACCGGAATCAGAAGATGACGACGACCGACAACGCTGTGACGAGGAGGAGGAGTCTGATCATCATGATGATGTGGAAGATGATAATGATGAAATCGACTGCGAAGAAGAATGGAACCCTTTGGTGTACGACAAAAGTGGTGCTCAAAGGCCAATCAATGCTTCTGCCCTCGTCATCGGCAACAGCAGCATTCATAATGATGCCAAACCTGTGCGTCCTCCTCCAGGTAACCTCCAGCTGCAGCCGGACACCCCTGATCACGACGACGAGCACATTCATAGCAACTACTCCAGCTACAGGAGGATCATGATCAACACCAAGAAGGAGAAGGAAAGAATCACTCTGGCCGACCTGTTTTCCGCTGATTCTGATGATGCGATTTGGATGGACGGGACTGCCAAAAACAACATCCCAAGTTGTGATTACTTGCAAGCGCAGTGCATCAAGAACCAAGCCGCCAGTGCCACTCCGCACCCTCCTGACCGTGCTAAACCCAAGAACGGAACGTTACTGTTCCCCAAGAAACTCATCCCTCTGGTCAAACAAGATTCACGTCCCATTCAGAAATTGCACGGGGTGAGTCGGTCATTTTTTAATTTCACTCTCCCTTTATCCTCCTCCTCCTCCTCAAGCTTTTGGATCGTGCGAAATTGCATACATCGACACAACTGCTGCATGGTCCACTTGATTTGGAGATAACTGATTGATTCTCCTTGTAACTTGCAATCACATCTAATAATACTAGGAGTTAATTAATTAAACAGCGCTAATTATTACTTGGCAATGGACGTATGTGTACGAATAAATAGCGCCAATCTAACCGACTGCGTTAAAACAGCTGATGAAGAGGATGTTGAAGAGAAAAATTCACCCGGACGTTGTGGCAGCTGGGAAGAACAACGCCTGCGCTGCCAATGAATCGGTTTCCCTTCTTCAAAGTCAAGGTATCGTAATTTTTCTCCAATTCCTTGCACTTTAACCTAATTAATTAACTATGTGTTTTTTCTATACCTATATAATCATATGGAAAAATAATATGCATGTGGTTTCTACGACTTACATTGCTAAAACGAATCAGCGAAGCACATTGGTTTGGGTTTGCACCAAGAATTGTCTTGAAAATCTAGTAGCTAAGATTGAGATTCTAGCAAATAGAGGTGATCCCGCTTCGTATTCGTGCTCCCTCCCCCCTTCTTTCATCCCACTCCTTCTTTGTTAGAATTCTTTTTCTCTACCAAAAAAAAAAAATTCCAAGATTTAACAAGTAAACTAAACTCAGAACAAGTTTTCATTTGTTTAGTTCAAGTAATCAAAAGTCCAAGATTACACGATCGGTACAGAGGTGCAAAGTCTCATTCTTATTATATATTTACAGCAGAGCAAATATGTGATGGAAGACATCGTACACGCTTTTAAGATTACCGAACTATTATATCATGCATATTTGGAATGCACGAAATGTAAAGTTAATTTTGCAATGAGACATAAATTAATTTGTGCACCATTTAAACCTACTAAAATTAGAGTTCCAGACATAAAAAATTCTAAGCTCAGCAGTGCAAGTTAAATGAGATTTTTTTTTTTTTTTTTTACGTGGATGATGATGATGATGATCATATCTCATACCCTGGATTTTGATTCCCCACTCCACCGTAAAATGGGTCCCTCCAGAAAATAACAGAAAGATGATTCCAACTGGAAAGTTGAGCAGCAACAATTAGTGTCTCAAATTATCTTTCTTTTCTTCACCACCACCAAATTTTCAGACTCTGCATGAACAAGAACATTATTGATAATTGTGGAAAAGATGCAACTAAATGCAGCTCATCTGCTACACCCACTTGCTGCTTTTGAAATAATTCTCCATCACTTCACAATGTTCTTTTGCTATCTTAATAATGTAGGTGAACAGTTTGTAATGAAATGTATGGGTGAGATTCATAATATACGCATAAAAACTTGGAACGTAAAAGTATTTTTCATTATTTAAATTTTTAGATTAATATTATTGTCTTTTTTTCATTTATCGGATTAGTCCAATATTAAATTCTTAATCAAAATTAATAAAAATGGCTGATATGCCTCATTTTTAAACTTAGAGAACGAGAATGGAAATTAAATCAAATTTCAATTTTTTTAGAAGAAAAGGCAACAATAGTAAATATGATACATCAACAAAAAAAAAATGACAATAGTATTAGCCTAAAAGTTCATATAAACTAAAATAAAAAAATACTTTTTTGAAAAAGAAAAAACATGGTTAATATTACCTCTTTTTGTTAAAAAAAATTGGTAATTGTGTCTAATTTAGTATTATATTATTTATCCTTTTTGTTTGATATAAAGCATAACAAATTGAAGAAATCATATATAAAAGTGAATATTGCTCCAACAGAAAAAATTCAAAGGATATGAACTAAATGTAAACTTTTTTGGTAGCTTTTTTTAGTTCAGCATTGTTGCATGGTTGGTACAATAGAGAAGATGTATATTTTTAAGTAATGAAAGGAAATAATACTAAGTTATAGGTAATTTCATGAATAAAAAGGTAATAATGTCATTGCACTCACTTTTTTTGTATTTCTAATTTTGACTAGTCTTCATTGGGGGGTAAAGTGTAAATATTTAAGATTGGAGGGGATAAAATGTGATGATCCACTAAGTTCAGGGGGCAAAGTGTTATTAAACCTAATATATTGAGTGTTTTTTTTTTTTTTTTAATCTCAACTAGTGGTTGTTTTAGTAACAAATGGTGTATTTTCATGTGAAATAATTACTTATCATTAGAGATAATTGTGGAACGTTGTTTTCTATAAATTAACAAGTCTATTTTACAAAATAACTAAGCTAAATCATTTTGATCATTTCTTAGTGGAAAAACTTGATTTTTGATTTCAAATTCTCTCTGTATCTTATTGTATCTTAAGGGCAATTTTGGCTATCATGCCTTAAGATCATCAATCAAACCCCCATTTTGTTTAATTGAAATTTAGTGTTCATAAATTTCTATAGTCTTGGTACTTCGTGTATCATTAACATCAACAAAGAACTCCAAAATCAAGTGTAATGCTTTATGGCTGCGTAAATTAGCTAGAAAAGCAGACTATCTCAGTCGAAACTATAATTCTGAGTGCTTAATGGAATTTCATGTGGATAAAATCTGTAACTTCTGCCCCCAGTATTACCCCCTCGATACATGAAAGGGAAAAAAAGAAATTTCTTACCTAAAAAATATAAGAAATAAAAATCGATAACTTCTTGATCTTAGGATTATTTTTTCTCAATTATTTCGTGTTAATTGTGTTCTTATTATTCTGTGCAGATAAAAACATGTGAGCTGTGAGCAAAGCAGCTGCCTACCATGTCTCAGGAGATCCTCTACTTTGCAGCTCTCTTAGAGAACAAGTATCAATTTAATCTACCTTTGGTGATTTCTGTCATGACGAGATTAATAGTCTTTTGTGAGTTTAGTCACTTCAATCGCTTTGAAAATGCTGTGTCATTCGAACATCTTATTTGGGTTATTTGCTTTAGCTGCCGGTATTTGGTATGAACAGATGGCGTTTGTTGTCATGCATCTGTACGTATGATATATATTCGCTTGTACTTCCTTTTTTTTTTTTTTTTTCTCTCTTATATGTAGAGGTTTTGATTGATGTATATATAACATATGGGCATAAGGTGCAATTAAATCGCGTATGAGCAAAATCTATGATCATCATTAACAGTAGTGATAATTACCTTTACCTGCAAGCACAGAGGTACACCTGTATCTGTGGTGCATTAAATATTTCTTCTCACAAATAAGTTGCAAACCATTAATTGTTTCTAAAAGGGGCAAAAAAAAAAAGAAGGTTATTCGAACGTATGATGCATCGTATATTTGATTTTGTTCTCTTAAGGACACTGTTTTCAACGTATCATTGAACAAACCAACCAACACACAAGCTACTAGTAGATTTATATGAATGAAACTATTAGCCCTCAGCGCCTTGACTGCTTAAACCTGTATTAATTGGATGATAGCTAAGGCAGAATTGGTACTTTTCTTCCAAAGGACCAAAAAATTTTTCTTGCTGGAGAAAGCTCCAATGAGCGAGCTGCTCTAATACAATGTTTCAATGTCAAAGTTTTGATTGAACATTTGTGAATTATTGAAGGTGATGATCCACGACTTTATGTAGAAAATGTTATTGCTGTTTTCCTCCCCCATGGGGAAAGCAGGATGAGGTGAGACGGGAGGAGTATTTTTTGTGACGGGCATATCTGCCCTGATGTCATCTCTACATCGGGCTTGAGTAAGAGTTTTTTTTTTTTTTCTTCTTCTTTTCTAAATTTAAAAAAAAAAAAAAACTGTTTAAGAACTCTGAGTATCAATTTTTTTTTCTTTCGCTGGGGTCGAAAAAAAGTAGTACATCGATATATAATACTTAAATTGTTTAGTTTGCTAAAGAAGCACAGAAGGTCAAGTTAGCCACTCCAACCATTGACTGAAGTGCCCATAAAGATGAACTATACTATATATAGTAATTAGTAGGGGAACGAACATTTTTGCCAATAGCAAATATGGTGAAATTGGGGATCTTTCTTCTTTCAATTGATGCCTTCTTCCAATCTTAGTAAAAAATTATTGCACGGTGGCGGTGCAGTGCAGGGGTGAAAAATTATAAAAAAATTTCGATCGCATTTCTTCAATTGATGAATTAATTAATTAATGCATGAAAGGCCCTTAAAGAGAAAGCGATTGGAACTTGTTCAATTGGTGGGTTTTGTGGGCGCGGCCGCTGAATCAACCCCCGTGCGATGCACGAGGTGAACAACTAATGTTATTAAATTCCATGCATCCATCCAGAAATAGCGAATCCAGGTGCGGTGGTTAATCAAAGCATGGAAGATGCTTAATTATAGGCCAAATTAAAGCTGCGATTAATTTCTTGAAGTGGAGGCGTGCCCCCACCCCCAACTCATCATAAGACATAAGACATAAGACATGAGAAGAGCAGACAATTCTATCATTATTGTCCCTTTAATCCTTGTGCAAAAATAGTAGTGACATCATGTGCACTGATACCAATCATTTTAAACTAATCAAGTATTATTACAAGAGGACATTAATTATAGGCCCGGGTGGGGTGTTTACAAATTACTACAAGACAAGAACTCGCTTGGTACCATTACTTAGTAGTAGTAGTAGCGGTATAATTAGTTAGTATCACGGGGGTAGAATGTAAAATTCTTCTTCTCCCTCTCGAATTATTAGCATGTTCCTTCCTTCCGAAAAAAAAAATTTACTGTATTAGCATGTTGTCTTGTAATACCGCAACAATTTTTATAAAATTGTACTGTTACTTCGCTGGATACCCTCTTCTACTGCAACTGTCTCTGGACTCCGAAGCCCAAAGCTACTGCTGCTGCTGCTAAAGTAAAGAACAGCCATACACATAACAAGCTTTTCTGGGCTCTCCCTCTCATCATGTGAGTCTCTGCTAATGCTCTTGTTTTAATGCTCCTTTACATAATATGTAGGTCGTAAGAAGCTTCTATGAACTAACATTAACTTGCTGGCCTCCTCTCTCGTTGGAGCAGATTCGAAGAGATGACGGATCGTAGAGTTTATGTCTTTGATGAGGTTGCAAGGCACGACAAAAGGGGGGACACCTGGCTTATAATCTCCGGGAAGGTTTGCATCAATTCTTTCTGGTCTTTCATTTTTTTTTCCCTCGTCCCCTTCGTTTTCCTCTTCTCAACAAGTTTGAAGATGTGTAGTTGGTAAAAGTAGGCAAGGCCTAGGATACAGTTATAGTACGTTTTTATTTTTGTTAACCCATTTTGATTCCTTCCTTGGTGGGAATTGTTCGAGTCGCAAATGAATTCGAATTTGGATTCAGGAGTATTGCTTGGGTCCTTTTCTTCTCTCGTAATATTGCTTTAGAAGCTAAAGATCACTTGTGGGATCAAGAATCACCATGTTCTTCTTTTAATTATCAGTAATAGAAGCAAGAATCCAAAATGCCCCTTCCTCTTTTTCTTTTCTCTTAATGGTATCTATGTTGCATAGCCATATCTATTGCCCCTCTGGGTCCTTCATATCCTGGATAAACATTTCAGTGTAGCATGACAAGTGCTTGTCATAAACTGCAGAAAGAGTTACTTGTCGTAAACCGCTTCTCCTGGATCCTTCATATCTATTAGAAATTTTTCCTGGATCTGAGTCCAGCACATAAACTGCAGAAATGAGTTACTTACTTTTGGGACCATTTGATCAATTACTGTCACAAACTAAATTATCTTGGTGCTCTATACTCTCAAAATCAGCTCAAGTTGTTGCAACTGAGAAGAGGAACCTACACTCCAAAGCCAATGATTTTCCTTTTAAGGAAATCTTCCTGAAAGGCCAAACTGAAATGAAGATGCAATTTGGGTCGATTTAAACATTAGCATTTGGAGAAGGTGGATTGGTGCTTCCAGTGATCATAGCCATATTTTTGAAGGCAATGCATAAGCCTGTGCTCACTACTCATTGGTGGTTTTGTTCTCTTTCCCCAAGCTGCTTCTTTGTGTTGACATTTAGCTTACCAAACCTGCCTTAGGTATAAAAACCTTGCAGAAGGCCCAGGATAACAGGTTGTTGGTTCTACCGTGGGTTTGTCTGATAAGCGCATTAGATATGACTTGAGATTCTGGATCTTGTTATAGAATAATTGACATTTGAAATGCGTCTTACAACGGGGATATAACCTCAATTACTTTAAATTCAAAATTTTGATGCATCTCCAACGAATGAAGAAAGCTAAATTCAGTTTTCAAAGGAGGGCTTCAGTTTTCAGAGGAAGCAGCCCTCCCTGACTTTCTAGATGAATCAATGAATTAGCTTAAAAAGATCCTTGATATGGAACATCAGAATAACAAAAAAATCTATGTTTAGAAATCAAATTTAACTTGCCCAAGTTTGGAGTTTAAACTGCTAAAAGAAAGAAATATCAATTAGACTTCAAAATGGTAGGAATCCATTTGGCCTCGACAATTTTGGATACATAAATTTTGTCTTTGTATCTGTGTCTTACTCTTCAAATTCTCTATGCACTTTTGGGTTGAAATGCTAATATCTTGGTTCCAGAATTGTGTTCTACGTGCAGTAGAGTGCAGACTTGAGACAGTTGAAATGCTTCATCTTCCATGACATTAAGAAAAGGAAGCTTCTGATTTTTTGTTCTTTGGTATTTTAAATTCCCAAACAACAAAGTATACCAGAATTGTAATCTTTCACTGACTAGTTTGGCTTCCACTTTCTTTGAATGCTCTCTTGTTCTGTTTTTAATTTAATGTAATCAGAATTGGGAAGAAAATTGCCAACCTTCTTGTCTCACACATCTGATTAAACTTTGGGGTCCTTTGGCTTTATCTGTTGGATACTATGGCCCCCAGTATCTAAGTTCCAACAATTAGCTGCCTCCCAATGAAGATTAGGAGGTGGGCAGTGTCTTCGCCCATCTTTACTCATTAAGCACCTGCTTTTTTAGATTTATTAGCTTCTTCTCAGCTTCTTTATCCCGTGAGCTTCTTAAGATTGCAAAGCACAATCTTAAAGCAACCATTTTCTGACGGGTGCCTTCTTAAGGATTTGGCAGTGATCTGTCCTCATCCTATACACATGCAGTTTCCATCTCTATTTATTGGTGTTCCAGCTGTGTGAATAGAGAGACCTGCAATATGCTTAGATGCTAGCTGTTTCAGCTTCCGTTTATTTGAAAATTCGGATTTTTGATAGTGTTTTGGCACAGACCTTACAGCTATCTTTGCTACACTAGCCTGTCATAGATAAAACCTATAAACATAGAAAAAATCGCACTTGAGTTTCTTTGTATGTTGTAGACTATTTGTCACTCCAGAATCTGGCTCTTGAGCCTTCTCTTCATCCAATCGAGTGGTATGTGCTCCCGCTTGCTGTCATTTAAGCTCAAATAAGTTTCCAATCCCAAATGACAGAGACGTGAAAATGACATCAACCAAGAAATCTTGGCAGCAGTGCTGGTGGTGTTGTATGAAGTGGCATGGAGAAAGCAAATGTAAAAGAGGCTTAGGCCACCGTTCTAAGATGTGGATTTACCAATAATTGATGAAAAGATGACTCTTAAGTGCTTTAGTGTAACGGCCCATAATTTGTTGCTATACTTCTGCGATACACATTCCAGTGGTTATGTTGTTTACTTGTAATCCTGCATTTGGTTTTAGGTGTACGATGTGTCCTTATTTCTGGATGACCATCCCGGGGGTGATGAGGCCCTGCTTGCAGTAACTGGTGAGAGGTTCATCTTATTGATCCAGCTTAAAAGTCTATTCATGATGATCTTCTAATGTTAATGTTATCAGTTTTTATACCTAGCCAAGACTCTTTCTGAATTTTTGCAGGGAAAGATGCCACAATTGATTTTGACGAACAGAACCACAGTGAGGAGGCAAGGAAAATGCTGGTTGACTACTACATTGGTGATGTAGACATATCGACTCTTCCAGTTGAACATGAAGACACAACTGAAGAAGCAGCGGCTTCTGCAGGAATCCAGACTTTTGGAGGTTTGGTTAAGATATTGCAATTCCTGATCCCCCTGATCATCCTGGGATTAGCATTAGCTCTCCGCCAGTACAAGAACAAGGAATAGGCAAACCATTTGATGGTGTTGTTATACCGATGCCCTTGATTGACTTGCGTCTGCCATTGGAATAATGTTAATTTGCAGTCCATTGTGTTTGTTGTAAGTTGTATACCTTCAAAACCGAACCACAAACCTTTCTGTTTTTCTGCTTCTCCTTCACATCTGCTGCGCTTGAATTTCATTACTGGATCTGATTTGTTATAATTTGTTATTTAGGTTATAAGCATCTGATCTCGAAGCTTAAATCCTCGCATATGCATTAGTGAAATGTGGCAGGGGCCGATGGTTGAAAACACGGCACGAAAAATGGCAACTCAACAAAAGAAAACGCAGATGCAAAGGATGAGACGCCTGCAAGAAATAATTAAAAATCATGTCAAATGTTGAGAGACGAAACAGGCGTCCGCATGCGTTCAAAAGAGGGAGAAAATAGGAGTCATCTTTTTTTTTTTTTTTTTGTCAGAAATTTTAAGAATTAGTAGTTAAACCTAATCCCAAATTAACCTCAAAAGTCATCTTGTTGGGATTTTTTGCCTTTTCACTTTTCACTTTTGGGTGGGGTCTAAAAAGAAAACGTTGTTATCAACAGGGATGAGAATGAAAAAGCAACGGTCAACCGATCTTAATATTTTGGGTTATTATCACTTTATCTCCTTAAATTATATCATTTACTATGAGTTTACTTACTAACGCTATCTTTTAGTCACTTCGCCTCCATAAGTAATTCAACTCAACTCATTACAAAATTTTAAACAAAAATACCCTTTTACTCTATAGCATTACTATATTATTATTATCACTTTATCCCTTTAAATTATAGTGATACAATCACTTTAATTCCTAATATTATTTTCTACGTATTTTATCTCATCGTTAATCTAACTAGTATGGTAAAAAAATTTTAAAATATATTTACCCTTTTTATATATAATTAAAAATAAAAAATTGGAATGTTTATTCTTCCTTTGTTTTTTTCTTTAAGAGATCCAAAAATACAAAAATAAACAGATTTTCTCAAATTTTTTTCACACTTATTAATACTAGGAAAAAAAAAGGAAACAGGAAAGAAGGAGATATAAAATTAGATTTTACAAAAAATAAAATAAATAAATAAAGAAGAGTGTAACTTTATCGTATTACTTTAAGGTTGTCGGGATTAAAATTGAAATTTGGTAGTAAACAGATAAGTGAAATAATTTTAAAATAATAAAAGTATTTAATTCTTTTTTATTTGTATTTTAAAAAAAATGAATTGAGCTCTCTTTCTCCCTCTCCCCATCTTTCTATTTTTTTCAATATTAATAAGATTGTGAAGAAGAAAAAGATTAATACTTCGACTTTTTTTATACTAAAAAGAAGAAAAATCACTCTAAATTTTTTATTATACAAAGAGGAGGGTACTTTCTTCTAAAATTTTTTAACTTGCTAAGTTGGTTTAATGATGGGATAAATTGCTTAAAAAATAACTCTATGGGATAAATTAATAATGAGACCATAGTTTATGGGATTAAAGTGATAATAATTTTAAGGACTAAACATGTCTTTTCACTTTACTTAACAAACTCCTTTTAAGATTGAGCGTTAGTCTTGGAGGTAAAGTAATTAAAAAGTAACGTTAAGGAGGAAATTGATAATGGTACCGGATGTTAAGAAGGTAAAGTAATAATAACCCTAATATTTCGTAGAAGCTCCCAAATCAATTATGGTAACCCAAAGAGCACTTTAATATCCGTAACAAGGAATGGCATTATTATTGGGGAACACAATACTACTACTACAAATAACTCGCAGGTACTCGTAGCATATAGTGTGCTTCTGAATTATATCGAGAATCTAGCAGCATTAATGTCGAGCATGATCCTCAAGAAATACTTCATCAGTTCACGAAGATGAGTCCACTGATCAGTACAGGAAGAACTGATGAATTACTTTTCTGTTGCTAGTTGGGTCCCAAGGGATTTGCTTCTGAATTTACATGAACTAATTAAAGGTATTCCCAGGTTGCTGTCTAATTAACAGCACGAATCTTAGGAGAATATGCTTCACGTTAGATAGTCTTGACTGATTTCTGTCATATTATGGAAGCGATACACGCGTACAATGCAAAACGATGATCGACTGCCGCCGACTATATGCTGTACAATAATACTTGTAGATTTTCCAAGCATACATATAAGCTAAAAAGTTGTTGATCATCATTTGTTTATGTGCCCAAACTGCACTTAAATTTGGAGGCGGAGTGCTGACACGAGATGTGATCATTTTCTTGAAAGTCACTAGTAATATTGACTATTCAGTATTTAATTTAACTAATTAAGCCCAAATGGCCAACTCACAAAACTGTTTTATTTTCCCTTCCCCGTGTTTACTTACACCTCCACTTATTCCCGCTTCTTAATTCAGGCCTCAATACTTATTTTACTCGCAGCACCCAGACAAAACAAAGCAATGGGCAGCAACGATTAGCTTTAAATGATTTACCCAAGTTGCATCCCTTCCCTTCTTTCTTCAGGTGGTCCTCCAATCTAATAAGTCAAGACGAACATCCAATCCCTAGTGGTTTTTTTTTTTTCCCCTATTCTTGGTGGTCTTTCAATTCTCCCACTTAGTGAAAGATAATAAGTATGATACATATGGCTTTTGTGTTTTTTGCAGCAGGTCATGATCGATCAATTTACAGATGTTCTTTCTTGCTATCCTTTTCGTTTTCCGTCGGGCAGTGGTTGTACTCTTGTGCAGCGAAGCGATTTGGTTCGGTTATACATGTATATACACATATATCAAGGCTGGCCTTTCAAGAAGAGTATATCTGGAGCGATGCGTAAAACTGTAAAAATCTATAAATGGTTCTCTTAAATTGGACAATACATGAAATTAATTTGTAATTGATTACTTATTATAGGGAAAGAATGCATAGTTTCTTCAATTTTGTAAATTAGACAATGGATTGAAACAAAGAGAGACGAAGTTCAAATGAGACCAGAAACATGACATTACTGCTAAAAGAAAAAGGGGGACCAAGTACCAAGAGAAGAGTTGGAGAGAGACATGCATGCAGCAAGAAGACGATGTAGGCTATAGGGACTTGAGGACTGAAAAAAATAGCACTAACAATAATAATAAGGCATAATTTACGACAAATCAGAGTGCACAACACTACTGATATCTGTGTTACTTATCCAAACGGACATGGGGTGTCAGCGGATCAAATCAGAAGCGGCTGGTGATGGCTGGACCCCCAAGGCAGGTTGTGCACGATCAATGATGATGCTAGCTACTCTTCCGCAATCAATTAATGAATGAATAAAAACCATAAATGTCTGGAGGGATATTCGTAGGTTCACAGGTAGGAAGTCTCTATCGCGCCCGGAAGAGAGAGGCCAACATTGCTCATCACATCGTTTTCAGTTGTCAAAGCCTCCACACTCCATAGCCATAGGTGCTCTGCTTTTGTTTTGTTTTTTTGGGTATATATAGACTATAAATAAATTAGTTCAGTACTTACAATGAATACTAGGTCTTCTGGGGAAAGCAGGAACACCCCTCTCGAGTACGAGTACTGTTCTTCCACCAAACATCCTAATAATCTTTGAGGACAGCGCGCGCGCAGGTGTCACAGATACACAAGATAGAAATTGCATCTCTCACACGTACGTTTCTTATCCACAGCACAGCAGGACGGAAGAGGAGCTTTCGTTAATCGTCGTCATTTGCAGAAGTAATAAGCCCAAAATGCCAATTGGAACACGCGAACGTACAGGACGTAACATGTACTCTCTTCTTCTGCACGCGCATGTGCACACATCTATTTCACTTGTGTGTGTATATATATATATATATATATATATATACTAGCAAGGGTTGGCTGTGCTATAGTACCCGCCTTGAAGCGTTTAAGGTTAGCAAAATTTGATGAAATATTTGTCAGTAGAGTGTCATGTGTGAAAGTATACGTAAATTATCTATATTACTGAAATGGAGTGAAATTGGATTATCAGTATTTAAATTTGAACAAATGAACTTTGTCATTTTTTTGAGTAAAATATGAGTCATTAATGCTAATTGAAATTATCAAGTATAGCATGCAAATTTGATGAGAAAAATATATATGTCTTTATTGCATTTTATTAAGATGCTTTTTTTTTCCTCTTTTAATGATAGCTTTCAAATATACATTTTTTTGTCATTGTCAATGGATTTATAATTGTCTACATTTTTTATTTAACAAATTTAATTCAGTGTACAAATTAATAATATACTTATATACTTTTTTGTTTTAAAATTATATGTATAATTTGTTCAGCAAATATACGCAAAGAAATTGAAAAGCAGGAGGATTAATAATGGTTAGCATTTTTGCAAAAGTTTTTTGTGTTTGATAGAGGGACATCTATATATGAATTGGATTTATAACTTATCAGTAAATTTGCTTTTCAAGGCAAAAGAGATTAAATTGAAGTACATTAACATAAAGGATAGACAAATACAAGATAACAGAATTAAAACATACATAGGTAGTAAGTCAAAGCAGCTAAGTCGAAGTACATTAACATAAACGATAAATAGATACAAGATAATTAAATTAAAACACAAGTAGTTCAGTTATGAAGCACATAAGCATTATATTGTTGGAAACTAATTTTATGCATAATCACTATGAAGGTTCATTTGAGTCTCTTGGCCAGCTCGGACTTGTTCAGCTTCATAGCTTGTGATAATGGTAAAAGCTGTTTCTTTGATTGTTTTTTCTCTTGGGGTTGCTTTCTTAACAAAGCACAGGAGTCTCTTTCCTTGGAATATATTAAGTGGCAATGTCAGTTCAACTATATAACTTTAAATGACAATAAAAACATGAAAAAATATAAAGTCAAATGTTACTAAATATTTGAACATGAATAAATCAAAATAAAATTGACACACAAAAATGTACATTGCGTTAAGTAAAAATAGTAATCTTGTTCTTTATAATAGGATAGAATAAATTTTAAATAATCTTTTGCTTTACATTAACTCTAAATGATAACTTATTTCGACAAATATAATTTTAAATGATAAGGTTGAAAACTCGAATAGAAATAATTAAATCTTAAGTTAATTTGTCAAATATAAGTTGAAATGTTAATGTAAATAGTAATAAATATAAATTCTAATTGAATTATATATGCTCAAAATATAGAGATTGAAAAGTTTACTCAAAATAATTCAACCTTATAAAGAAATGGTAAATGCAATATAATTTGGTTCATTGAGCACATTTAAAGCAATGCAAGTCCATAGAGAAAGCAAAAGAGAAAGCTCAAAATTTAGACAATAAAAATATGAATAAACGTAAAGTCAAATGTTGCTAAATATTTGAACATGAACAAATCAAAATAAAATTGACACAGAGAAATGTACATTGCATTGAGTAGAAATAATAATCTTGTTCTTTATCATAAGATAGAATAAATTTTAAATAATCTCTTACTTTACATTAACTTTAAATGATAACGTATTTTGACAAATTAAATTTAAATGATAAGGTTGAAGACTCGAACAGAAATAATTAAATCTTAAGTTAATTTGTCAAATATAAGTTGAAAATGTTAATGTAAATAGAAATAAATATAAATTCTAATTGAATTATATCTGTTCAAAATGTACAGATTGAAAAGTCTACTAAAAATAATTCAACCTTATAACGAAATAGTAAATGCAATATAATTTGGGTCATTGAGCACATTTAAACGATGCCAAATCCATAGAGAAAGCAAAAGAGAAAGTTCAAAATTCACACAAAATGCCACGTGTCAGCAAAAGAGACTACTATAGTAACTATGACCATTTGTTTATCTTATAGTAAGATATATATATATATATATATATATATATATATATAGACGTACACACATACAAACCAATGTTTTAAAAGATGAGAGCATCCGACGTGCCATTTTATATCTTCCTAAATGGAGCGAAAACCCCGAGGTAGGGGATGTAAGTCTCACAAAAATTTTTATTTTTAAGTATATAAAAAATAAAATATACAATAATGCTACAAAATTACAATATTCAAGCACATATGTGTTTATATATATTACTTATAAATATAAAAATTGATAAAATTAAGGAAATTACAAAAATATTATTATTGTCTAACAAGTAAAATCACAACACAACTCTAACTCATACATTAGCCATCTAAAATCATGTTAATAAAAAATAGTTATATTTTGGGATCAAAGAAAAGGAAAAGAAAAAAAGAAAACAAAGTCACAGATGCTTTTGTTTTGTATTTTTTTTTCAAAACTATTTCCACAGAAAAAAAATAAATGGAATCATTCTTCAAAATTATTAAATAATAATAAGGATAGGAAACAAAGATAAGGAAGATAAAATAAAAAATTCAAAATTAATAAAATTACAAAAATGCCCCTAAAATTTGGGGCATTTGAGGCTCGCCTCAGCAATGTCTTTTAAAATAATGTGAATGACTAATAACTTTTTTTTTTTTTTCTCTTCATCTAATCCTTTTGACATAAATTGACAATCGACAGGGATATGATATATATGTAAATATAGGTGATAGTGGCAGGGATATGAGACGAGGGCCAAGGGGCAATTCAGGGTGTCGAAAGCAGTCCATAAAATAAATAAATAAATAAAAATCTGAAAGAGGGGACCAGCTGCAGCAGCTTCATTAATTAATTAATTAAACCCTTGATATTCATCGACTATTATAAACCCCTGACGCACGCGCAGCCTATAGTCGTTCACCTGCTGCTGCAGACAATCGCCCAAATAATTGTTGCCACTAGTATTTTGCAATCCTACAGGTAAACAGCAAATTAACGTGCCAATAATTTGTCATTTCAATCTGATGCAAATCATTAGCCTCCAAACGTCCAATTTCCTACTATTAATCTAATTAGACTTGGTCAACTCCTGCAGCGACGACCATTTGGCTTTACAATAATAATGAGTTGTTAAACTTAAAAGGGCGCTTGATATTTTGTACCTGCACATGCAACAATTACCCAATGCATATTGGTGACCAATGGAACGGTTGCCGCTGGCCTGTTAATGAATACTGCTGTAATTGATGACATACTTCTTTATATACTATACTTTTCACTTCGTTTTCCCGGTGGAGCACAAATTTAAGGAATAGTTCTATGCTTTACAAGTGGACGAATAAGGAAAAATAGAGCGAATGGAATCATCTACAAGTGTGTCGAGTTTTTGCTAGAATCTGGAGGAAAATGTGTTAGGGAGTTGAAATGTAGCATCCACGTGTGCCTATAATACATACATACATATATTATATATGATTACCGTTTAAATTACTGATACGATAAACTATAACTAAGAGAGATAAAATCACGCCAACACACCAAGTACTTTTATAGGACCACACGTTACAGTGGATAGGGCGTCACAATTTTCATTTGAATTGGAATAGGGTGTCATGCATCCAATAGGGTCGTCTTATTCAAATTAATAAATGGATATGAAGACAATAATTTTTCTGTAAATAAAAAACTAAAAAAAAAAAGTTACGAAGCACGGAACTAAGTGCTACGTCAACCTAGGAGGAGCTGGAGTCAACTTAAGAGCATGTATAAGCCACCTCTCTGGTTCGAACTTTGTCGAGACGTAAAGTTTTACGAATGACGGTAACATTATTGTTAAAATTTTGAATTGATAAATAGTACCTTTATTTATAAGTAACAAGTTTGACTTAAAGCATTTTGAACACATCGATTCATGCATTAATCCCAATTCATAAGATGGCTCGCATCTCTTTGTGCATTAATCCTAGTTCATCTTATCATCCTCAGTACATTTTCCCCCATGTTGGGCTTGGGATCTAACCGTTCCAAATCGTTTACAATCAAGATTTCTGTTACATGACTTTATATATATATATATATATATATATATATGCATTATCACGGTTGAATGGATGACACATGAACAAATTTTAAATTTAAATTTTACATATGTATCATATATCTAATGATAATAATGTATACACTGACACACACTGTATATAAAATTAATTATATATATATACATATTACTTATATTCATAAAATACTGCTAAGGACGAATCAATAACGCATGGTACTAATCTTAGGCCCTTCGTGATAATGCATTTTTTGGCCGGGCTGCAAAGGATTGACACAAACAAACAATGTTGTTAAATCAAAAGCTTTGTACAATTTACATGCAAGTTGCTAGCTACTTGCCTCTAACATCAAGTGAATACAATTATACATTATCTCCGTCAAATTCTCGGGGCTCTGCCTAATAATTTAAAGTAATGTCCCTCTCAATCCTCCCGTGCGTGCGTCCAAAAAAGTTGGAACATACAATAATATACTACGGGCCGAAGGTTATGTCATCAGTCAGTAGTACATACATATATATACATACACACATATATCACTTTTCGTTTTACGACTTGCTCTTGAAAACTCTATCGTGCATGCTCAAGTTTCTTCATGGCTCGAAACCAACCTAACCATCATTGAAGTAATCATTTTCCAACAAGAGTGTGCTTGTTTTCTAATAGGCCTGAAATTCATTTTCTAGTGCTCGTTTTCTGCACGATTTTTTTTTGGTTGGGGGCCGGGGGGTTGGAGGAGAAGAGAACCACGTTGCTTTTTGATTGAATTTTCTTTTTCTCCTAACTTAAATTTTCTATTCACATGAATGTAATACATAAAATATATTACAGGTTCAAGATAAAATGAGCACGTACATTTTACAATTAAGAGTCCTACTACTAAGGGCACAAATGATTAAAAAAAAAAGTGGGTTTTGTATCAAGTTTTTTTTTCTGTGAAAATACAAATATTTGTCGAGCGAATGCATACATACAAATTAGAGGATGGGTTCTAATTTTAGAGTGTCTGTAATGAACCCAACTTATCATTTTAGTAAAATATATTATCTTGTGCCTAGAGAGAGGGTATAGATTAAAAAATAACCCATAATGAAGTTGTTTTCCACGGTCCGGCATAAGTGGTTGTTTGATTGGTCAAAACTTTTGCAGAGTTCCCTTGATAAGGTTGGTCATTACACTATATTCCAGATTTCCGTTTGTAGTTTAGGATTGTACATCGACGTCCTGTGTTAGTAAAATATAGCAACATGAGCCTCGACAAGAATGCCGCAATCTTAATAAACAATAAGGGACTCGGCTTTGTCTTTTATGCCATAATCTTTATTAGTTTGATTAGTATTTTGCAGCTTCATTCATTAGATGAAATTCACTTGAGAGTTTTCAAATTTATTCAACTCCGACATCATTATTAGTTTTTTTTTTTTTGGGTGTTGTTCCAATTCGATTCCATAACTGTGCACTCAAACTAGGTCATTAGTTGGCCATTTTTATTCATTCCTAAAATCAAGAAGGTGGTCTCTTATTCTCGATTGTGTAAAAGGTGGTTTTAGAAAATTACAATTTTTTAAAAAAAGCACCAAAATAGATACTTCTGATTTTCAGCAATTTTAGACTTGAAAAATTCAAAACTAGGTTATGAGAAGCAATTAAGAGCACAACAAAATAGCTTTTTTAAAGCCGAAATCTAAAATTAGGTTTTTGAAATCACTTGAGAACAAAGCATGTATCTGTGGTAAAAATCGTGTATCGTTTAGAGTAAGATTTTCCTTATGATGAGAGCTCACCCGCCCAAAAACTGAGCAACGGAAAACCTCAATGATTTTATCATTTAGTATTATTCATTGAAGCTTCAAACTTTGCTCAGGTTTGACTCGATTAACATTAAATTTCACATTTATATGTTTGAAATTCAAGTTACTAAAGACCATTTTGATTTTTTTTTTTTTTTTATAAAAAGAAAAGCTATTTGAGTTGAAGCTGATAAATACGTAAGTTAAATTTAGTAAAATAAACAAAGGGACTTGAAGATAGATTACAGAAGTTAAATTGCTATTTAATTGCCTCTTATTATACTCCAGCTGCGCATATTTATCATCATCAAGTATTGGGTTTCTAGTTTAGTAATTCTCTTATAGTATGGTTAGGTAGGGCGATTTTTCCAACCCCAAAACCTCTGCAGTTGAACTTGATACGGTTAGTGTGTGTCTGCCTCAAAGTGGAAAAGAAAAAGAGCCATTTGACCCAATTTCATTTGGTGGAATATTGAACCAATTCTCAAAATGAGTAAACAGACAGGTGGTAGTGTGTAAATCTCCTCGCGACTTGCAAATAAAAGTTGTTGCTAAATTTGTTCCATATGATCCACAAATTCACAAAAAAAAAAAAAAAAAATTAATTCTTTGGGCTAATAAATACTACTAGTACTCTGTGTGTGTGTGTGGTTTTTTTTTTTTTTTTTTTTAATTAGGAAAGGAAACAACAAGAAGTAGCATATGTATAGGATGTTTGAAGGACGCAAGTGGGGTTGAGAATTAAGAGAAGCGGGCAAAAAGTATCGTTGACTTTGAATGGTTCTTCAACTATCCTGTATAATCCTGGACAACTAACAGACAAAAACTCCCACATTACCAAATTCCTCATTCGCGCCCATCATCTTCCGTACTTTTAAATCAGTTGCTTTCTTTTGTCCCACCTAAATTCAGAATATATATATATATATATATATATGTATGAAGAGATGATCAGCTTATTTATTCCACATATATATATATATATATATTTTTTGGTAGTGTGGTGCAAGGGGCACGATCTCATAACTCATAATAGTAGTAATTCATAACTCTCTATCTTCAAGCACACGACGATTTATACCCATGCAATTTAGTCAGTCAAACCTTTTTTTTTCTTTTTTCCTTCTTTGTCTTCCCTCTGCTGCTGCTGCTGAAAGAATAGAATGGTAGTGGAGAGAAAAGTAAAGAAAACAGAGTGAAGACAAAGAGGGCTTTACAAAAGTTTCACCATTTTAATGAGAAATCATTATTGCATTCCGATACTTATTAAGATGCTGATTTATGTACAACCAAGTAACTGTAGAAATACCGAAGTATATTAAGAGAGATCTGGAGAAGAAAAAAAGGGGGTTTGGGGGAAGACATTTTATGGCACTACCGCTATGTCATATCGGTAGTAGTGGTGGTAGGAGTAGTAGTCTGCTACTTGGTGTCGTTGCGTGACTGTGTGTATGGTCTCTGTCTGAGCGACCGGCATCGACTCAAGCCTCAGGCTAACAGCCGCCGGGGTCGCACCCTCACCCTCAGCGGTTCCGCCATTTCACATGACAGCCGCAGCACCTCACCTAAATCCGGCGCACCCTCTCCCCCAAACTCAAATTCGAACTCGTGCAAAAGCGAAGCCACCCAAAAGGTCACCGTGGTGAGGCCCAGGGCCTTGCCGGGACAGCTTCTTCTGCCCGACCCAAACGGTGCTAGCCTCAGGTCTGATCCCAACACGCACAACCCCGCCGCATTCCCGCCTCCGCCGCATTCCGGCTTTGTTAAGAACCTGTCGGGATTGAATTCCAGGGGGTCCGACCAGACTTGTGGGTCCCTGGTGATGGCCCACATGTTTACCATAGCTGTGGTCCCCCTCGGCACGTTTTGACCATCCACCGTGGTGTCCGTCACAGCCAAACGGGCCCAGGACAGGAGCGGGCCCGGGGGGTGCAACCTAAGTACTTCCTTGACCACCGCCGGCAGATATGCGGCGTCCGCGATGTCAGGCTCCACCAAGGCACGTGACCCCCCGCCACTGAGTTGGTCCAGCTCCTGTTGGACCCTGGTTTGGACCTCCGGATGAATCACCATCCTGGCCAGGACCCACTCCACCAATACCGCTACTGTGTCCGTACCTCGAAATATCATTTCCTGCCCACAAACAAACAAACAACAGAGAATTCCTTCAATAAAAGTTACAAACACACCCAACCACAACTTCTTCGCACACAACCACTATTTGTGTGTGTGTGTGTTTCTTCCGTTTCGGAAAAAAAAACCCAACCACAACTTCTTCACACAAAACTGTCGGTCACTTCGTCATATTCATCAATCATACTAATACCACTGTTGTGCCACAACAGTAATTCCCTTGACCTAAAAGTAACTTTTTTTTTTTTTTTTAGTGCAGGTCAAAAAGATCAAATCCTTTTGACTTGTACTCTACTTTAAAATTTCCTGAACAGTTAATTCTATTAATTTACTCCCAATTCTTGAAAGAAAAATAATTAATCCTCTACTTATTTGTAGCAATTATAATTAATCGGCCAGGAAATAAGTGGTTTGACTTAATTTGAGAAAAGACTTTTCCTGTAGAAATATTCTCGTAATCCCTAAAGGAAGAATACAAACGCTAAATTTATATAAAAAAATAAATAAACAAAAGCGATCATCGGGGAAGCAAAGAAAAAGTTGACAAGGGCTAATCAAACTCTGTAGCAACTATCTCTTTCCCATTCCCTCCATCGCAAAAGATAAAGAAAAAGGCCAAAAACAGCAACGCTAACACTTTTAATCTTCAAGCTCGACTCGATTATGTATTACTACTAAATTTACTGCCACTACTTATGATTATGAAGTGGCATCAAAATGATCTTTTTCCTTTCTATTTTTTTTTTTAAAACCCCTTCGGATTCTTTCGGGAAATTTCAAAATGGAAGGAACGACGGGAAGGCTGGGCAAATCATAACTGAATTTTTTGGTCTTGAAAAACGTCAGAACAAAATCCTCTAGAGTAGCACCAGTACTAGGCTACGAGCTAGCTAGCCGGTACGTACTAGTATGTATAAATAAAATTTTGCAAGTGCGCTTTGTAACTTAATATATTATTATTACCCAGAGTACGGCGATCATGTCAGAATCCGACAACTTGTCTGGTCCCTCAAGGTTGAGCAAAACGTCCACAAAATCGCGGTCGAATTGGGTATGTTGATCGCCCTGATGACGATGCTGAGCCTTCTTCTTATGTTGGTCGATGATCCGACTGACAAATCGGTTCACTTTGGGAACCAGGTTGGAGCACCTGAAGCGAACTTTTTGCAAGTCAAAATCGGCCAACCAGGGAAGGTGGTCGGACCAGTTGAATACACCCAGAAGGTTGTATCCCTCGTCCACCAGCTTCCTGAGTTCATCCGTCTCAGAGTGGGAACCATCCTCCTCCTCCTCCCCCTCCCGCAGCACCAAGCTGTATTTCCTTCCAAACACAGAGCACATCATGTGGTTAAGAGAAGCCAGCTTCAGCACATCCCTGACGGGGACCACGCTTTCTTTTCCTCCACGCCTCGTCATCGTTTCCACCATCTGGGAAGCTATTTCGAACCTCTGGGACTGCGAGGCTTTGATCTGTTTGGGACAAAACAGATGCGTAGCCGCGATTCTTCGGAGGGTTCTCCAGTATACCCCGTAAGGAGCGAACCCAATAGCTCTGTTGAACATAAGGCTGTAAGCCGACTCCTTCATGGGACGATCACCGAAGTCTGAGCTGTTCAATATCTCCCTCGCCACCTCCGGGTTGCACGTCACGATCACCCTCGTCTCGCCCAAGCTGAAGGCCATCAGACGCTTGGCCTGGCAAGCAGCGGCCGCGGCCGCAATCTTGTGGTGTGCAAGCCCAGCCATGAGGTCCATGCTTCCTATGAAAGGAAGCCCTTTTGGCCCCGGTATTATTTTAGAGTGCTTCTTCCACGGGGACATGAGCTGGACCGTAGCAGTACTAGTGGTGGCAGTTCTAGTACTGCAACTGCTAGAAGCATTTCTCCTCCGGCTCCATTTATGCCTGCCCCAGGCTGGGCCACCTGGATGAGCCCAGTAGATTAAGTTGATGACTAGATACACTAGGACGACGAGAAACAAGAAACATATGGCATTTGCGGGAGTTACGGATTTGCTTTTTGAGGCCAGAGGAGCTAATAACCAAAGCTGCCGTTCTATGTCTCGTCTCATCGTAAGTATTTTTTCTTTCAGCAGTACCAAATTTTTGTTTTGTTTTGTTTTGTTCTGTGGGGTTCTTTTTTGGAGGGGAAAGAAAATATGGGAATATATATATGTACCACACTAGTGTGCGTGTGATTCGTTTGTTTAAACGTTCAAACTATGGAGGCGGCTCTTAGAGGGAGCAGCAGCAATAGCAGTAGTAGCGTATGAGTATCTGGGCAATGGGCACACCATGGACGTAAAGCCATTAGCTGATTTATATAGGGACGGCAGCGAACTGTTTGTACTAGCACTTTGGGTTTTTTTTTTTTTTTTTTGGGGGGTGGGGGCCCATCCGTATTATTCATTTTAATACGGACTGCGAATCATGTATTTTTATTTTCCTTTTAAACACCGAGTGTTGGCCAAATAAAAAAAGTAAGTCGTACTACTAGTAAAAGGGCATTGAGAACTATGGGGAGGAGGGCGGGGAAATTGAGAAGAAAGTTTTAGCGGCGCCGCCACGAATGCATGACGAAAGTGGAAAGAGCAAACAGCGAACCACTGGAGCGTGGGAAGCACGACGCATTGGCTAGAGAGGCTACTGAGACTGCGTGCTTTCTTCATCTCTCCTGCGTAAGAGATTTACTACTCGCGATGCCTAGTGGCGGAGTAGTACTACTAAATTTTACATTTACCTAATTAAACTGCGATTTTTTTTTAGGAGGTCTTATGTTGATGAGGTCACCCTGTGTCGTCGGCACTGTTTGTCATGTGGCATTGTACAGATACTACGACTAATTCAAACACGAGTTCCATTGACCACACGGTTAAGGTTCTGATTCGTTCTTCCTTTTTCAAGGATGGAAAATCTTTTTTTTTTGGATTGAAGCATCTAAATGAAATAAAAGTAAAGAATGGAGTGCTTGAGAATAAAATTGAAGTGGAAATTAATATCAGCAGAAACACTTTAGTCTGTTAAATCGTTCTCTTTCTGAGCAGAAATTCCGAAGGTCCGTCCAGTGCAGTAAGTGATGGTGGCTTTTTGGCCGTAAAATAAATCTGAAGAAGCTCAGATTGAGGAGGCGCATGAATCGTACGTGAGGTTAAAGAGCACGTAGTTGGGAGGACCAAAACTTGGGACTTGGAACATTGGATTGAGAGAAGAAGGATGACACGTGTGGGTAATTCTGGCGGGACGTTGTCGGGGGAATAGGGGTTGGGTGCACCTGACTCCCATGCCCACTTTTGTTTTCTGCGCCTCGCTCCTCAAATACACTGTCTCTAACCTCTGGGAATACACTGCCGCGATGGCAGAATAAAGGAACCGGTGCGCCCTGTGCTCTGCACCCAGATCAGAAATGGAAACGAGAAACAAATTAGAGCTGGTCTGGTCTGGTCTGGTCTGGGTAGGGATGTAATCGAGCCAAGTCAAACTCGAATATTGCTATACTCGAACTCGATTCGATTCATATATACTTAGACTCGAGCTCGACTCGAACTCGACCGAGTACAAAAAATCAATACTCGAAACTTGGCTCGAAAAATTCGTTTTAAACTCGAGACTCGACTCGATAAGGCTCGATTTTTAGTCGAGCCTTATCAAGTCGAGTCTCATCAAGTTTTTTGACACACTTTCGTCTTTTCTTCCTTTTTTTAGACAT
Organism: Coffea eugenioides; assembly: GCF_003713205.1. Classification (NCBI taxonomy): domain Eukaryota; kingdom Viridiplantae; phylum Streptophyta; class Magnoliopsida; order Gentianales; family Rubiaceae; genus Coffea; species Coffea eugenioides. The sequence continues at coordinate 79,467,054 of NC_040036.1, forward strand.
TTTTTTGCCATTATGAAATTTTATTATAAAGAAGAGTTTATTGTAAATTCCGTAAAATTTATACCCATAATGATAATTTTATAATTATAATACATATATATTATTTAAATTATAAATATATTATTTAAATACCCCCGGTTCGACGAATAGCTCGACAAGTCTCGAGCCTCAAAATATTAGCTCGAAACTCGACTCGAATGACAATCGAGTAGCTCGAGACTCGGCTCGAACTCGATCAACCCGAGTTCAAGCCAAATCGTTGACCGAGCTACTCGATTATGACTCGGCTCGCGTACATCCTAGGTCTGGGTGCCTGGGCTGATTAAACAGCCAAAATGAAAAGGAGGCACATCGTACCGTTGTTCAAACCGCCACGTTTCGGTTAGGGGTGTAAGCAGGACAGTGGTGATGTTGACAAGACTGAGTACCCGTTTATCGAAGCTTCTGCACACGCGTCCCTAGAGAACCCAAGAATAAATCCATAACCCCCAAAACAAAACACCCACTCTCCCCTCTGCTCTCACAAGTCACAGGTCACAACACAACAAATAATTATGAATACCGATACAATTAATAGCTGTCGGTAGTAGTGCTTGCTAGCCTTTTCACTTACAGGGATGGATAGTGTGGTCTACGTCTCACCGGTCAACCAACCGGCATTTGTTTGAAGATGAGCCGCAGGATGGATGGCGTGACACCAAAAAAATACATATGAGTTGCATCTCTTCTTCTCATCGGGTTAGTAAACAATTAGTGCCTCCGGATACGAATGAACTGAGTATTCGTATATTTAACTCATCAAATTAATTAGCTCAAATTCGGTCAACATGAGCTCGAATCGAAATATGATCAATCAAGGCAACTCCGCGGGTATGCATGAATCTTTTGCAGCCCTAGCCTGGAAACAACCAAAAATTATGGCCGTTTGGATCAAATGACTACTAGTGCTGCATCAGAAGTACTACTAGTGGTGGTGTGTATATATTTTTTTTTTCCGGAACTTTCCTTTTCGTGTTTTTGTGCGGAGGTATATAAGTACATGTAATCTTACCTCAACGACGACGATAGGCGGCATGTGATTCCGCTGTTGAATGAATCAAAAGGAGAAAGTCCCCCCGTCCGTTCATGTTGCTGTGTGTAAGCTAGCATCCAAAGACTTAGTGGAGAATGGTGATAGCTAAAGCACGAACACTGTACACCACCATTATTGATTGTGTTTTAGACGCATCCAACCTTTTTATCTCTCCTCCTGCAGTCCATCATGTTTCCCCCGAGCCACTGAATGCATCTCGTTTTGGTTTGTACCTGAATGTTCAAAACTAAAGTGCTCCACCACGGATTGAAAGAGTTTTAGCTGCATTTCGATTTCCTTATGCTGCATTTAATTCATCAAACAACTTATAAGAAGAAACGGCATACTTTTACTTTCAACCACATGTTGTAGACAGGGAGCACAAAACTGATTAAACAGGCGTATGTTCTTACCTTCCTAACAGTTCAAAAATTAACCGAATGAGCTTCTAATTCACGGTTCAAACTGATTCAATCCGGTTCTTGTTACTGTTCCACCAATGGCTGTAAAAAAGCATATATATGTATGACTTGCGGCTTTCTCATATTTGAAAACGATATCTCATTTAGGTAGGAACAAAATGGCATATTGTTAGATGGTTATTAGTTGTTTTAATTTTCGACAGAATCAATACCTAATCCTGTTGTCCACTATTTTTGGCTTAAGAACGGTGGTGTCACAGGGATATATTTACAGTACTATCATGACGTAAAACCTTAAATAGCATTTCAGCCCCCCACAATTAAAGGTGCTCCTTAAGTGGCTGGTGATGGATGAATGTGAGAATCAATCAATGCAAAATAGCATAGTGTATTACGAACTTTTCCACGTGACCCGGGATTGGAAATCAAAATGTTTAATGTTTATTATGGAAAGAAAAGAAGACTGCAGCTGCTTAGTATACATGTAGTAGCTAGTGACAAAAAAAAAAAAAAGAAGCCTCAAGACAGTACGTAGTGGCTCGACGGACGATTGAGAGAGCTTGGATTCTTGAAGAAGATGTACCCTATTTTTATTGTCATTATTAGATCTTATTTGGTGGCATAGGTGTGATTGCATCATTGCCTACAATGATTGATTTCTTCTTTTCGTCAAAAACATTTATTAAAAGAAAGCGAATATTTCAAAAACAAGATCCTCATCCTCAACATCTACATCAAATTGAGGCCATATGATCTATCGTATTGAGTTCTCTTATAGCTTTGTCATTGTAAAGGGTGGGTGGGTTGGCCCAACAAACCCTCTTTTAATTTGGTTATTGATCACTTGGCTGGTTTTTACTTACTTAAAAGCCACACCATCCCCGAAACAAAACAAAACGCTCTACAGTCATTGATCCCTTTAATTGATTTGAAACTTGCTTGTCACTGATCACTTCCGTATGACTGCACTGCATATACCATATATGGTGAGGACTGAGGAGGAGAAATCATGGGAATTGAAAAGACCCACGTTCTCGAGGTTCCAACCAAGCAGATTTTGAGTTTGAAGGGACCAATCGTTGGTCCGACGACAGGGAAGAAATTACTTATGTATGGCCAATACACAAGAAGAGGAAGAAGTATTCATTATTGTTTTTGGTTCTTGGGATATTCATATTCATATTATTGAGGAGGAGACCATCACATCAATGAGAGCAACAATGACGTTAATAGCAAGTACTCCTAATCTAGTACTAGTAGTTTTTTTTTTTTTTTTTTATATATAGTACTAGTCTACAAATTAAAGAGATGGAGAATGAGTCGGAGGAAAATGAATGGTACGTAGTACTAGTGCTCTAATTAATTTTAGAGCTACTTTTATGCATTAATTTACAATCTCTAATTAATACCCTCAGTGCTTAAGAGGATAATTAATTACTGTCTAATTAATTGACACCTGTCTTCCTTACATTATCACCCCAATCACAACCTTAACTTCATTTAGGTACACAGCTCCTCCAGAAACACACACGTATCAACACGCACATGACAGTAGCGTATGATATGGATATTAGAAGACGACCCGCAATCACTGTATACAAATTCTTCTACTAATTGGTTACTTCTTCCCGGGAAGGCTGAACAGAAACTTCCCATTTGTTTGTTGTCACGGCACTGTAGTTTAATAGTTAGCAGTTCCTCAGGGAACAATCCAACACTGCATCCGGTTGCGTACCTACACCTCCTCGGCCTTTTTCAAGTAGAAGAGGAGGATTCTCAAAACGACAATCTTCAGTACATCCGGCAACGTGTTTCCGCAACGGTGCGCGCATGCATGGTGATTCATGTTGTGGTTAGTTAATTTCACAACAGTGAATATAACTTGTTTACAAAGAAGAAAAGAAAGCGCAACACTATGAACAGACAGACAGCAGATATTCAATGCTAACAAGTTGGTGGCAAAAGCAGCTTGGGCGTGCAGACAATTATAGAGCGAATAAGGAATAATAAGCCACTTAATTAAGACCAATGGATTGCAACACCCGACCCAAGAGGCTAGCAAATTAAGATCGATGCTGCCTAACCCAAGCACTTGTTTTAAACAAATAAAACATGCATGATTGGATGTGATCTGATGCCGTAATCTAATCCAAGATTTACTTTCTGACCCGTTTCGGATGTGGTCAATGGTGGGGAGGTCTAAAGATTCTCGACATCGATACCGATTTGCTTACGCTAGAAAATCTGAATCTGGAACCATACAATTACGACCAAAGGATATGTCTCAGGTTCCCATCCATCCGTGGTCCTTTGTAAAAGCGCCTTTTCGGGTTCGACACACTACTACTTGGCTATATATATATATGTATGCACAAGTTGGCACACCTCCCTTTCCCTCTAACCTTTGATATATATACAGCCAGCCACTTACGCTTTGACTATAATAGTTGAGCTGAGGATGATGGACTCTAACAGGTGCGCTCTGGTACAAAGGGTCCTACCCCATTATATATACATGTGTTTCTGCCGGATTGGATTGCAATGAGGTATCGGAAGCTTTCCTCTTTGGGGACGCTGGACTATTTGGGGAAACACGTCTTTGCGTGCTTGGGGAGCTGGAAAGGATATGTATATATATTTGGTACATGCCTAAAACTTTTGTCTGCTCCAAGTCTCCGTTGTTCCAAGATTTTGAAAGGATTCGATATGTATTTGCAATTCTTAGTGGCTGCAACTTGGTTCTATACACAGTCAAAACTAACAAACTGACATCTATGTCACTATATATGTTTCTTACTGCGCCTTTTTCTTTGTTTTTTTTTTTTAATGTGGAATTTCTCTCTCTGTCCTCCTTTGATCTGTTCATTTCATTCTGAATACGATGGAACAGCATCTAGTTTTAGCATATTCGAAGTATGTGCTCCAATGAGTCACAGGAAGGAAGATGGCGAATCACACAGCATTTCATTAATTTGCATATGGATATAAATTTATAAAAAGGCAGGTTTCACTGATCATACCTAATTTGCATCCTAAACATTTGAAACATACTACTATATACTATTATTGAAATTTCCGAGGCTCTGAGAAAGTTCTTTGCTTCACATGATTACTTGATGAATATTCATAGAGCATGCACGGTGAAACTATATCATCAGCCTTTCTTTTTTTTTTTTTTCTAGCTAATAATATTGGAACTGTCTAGCCGCCATGTCATAAGCGTATTACCCAAATTTGTACAAGTTCACATGCAAAAAATATACCAACCTCGTGGCACCATATGGCAGTGTTTATAAGACAAATGCTAATCGGACGCATGCAGGAGCTGATCGTCGGGTTAGTCAAAAGTTGCATGGTACCAGTATAATTTAAGGAAAGAAAAATTAAGTAAAAGTTATCGGCTGAGGACCTTAGAGAGTAAAGTAAGTGCTTGAGGAAGTTGACTTTTTTTTTTTTTTTTTTTGGTTGGCGGCTGCATGGAATGAAATCCATCAAAAGTTTGAAAAGGCAAAACCTCCTGGGAATTTCTTTATATCAATCTGCTCTCGAACATCCATGACAATTTTGACAACCCTCGTACGTACAGAAGAGAGAATTATCAACGATCTCCCAAATATTTTACCTTACCTGCTGTGTTTATAATAAGGAGTAATGCCGTCACGTTGCATATGAAGAAGCACAACTGTGAGGGTTTTGATTAATTAGGTGGCAGCGACGGCGTCTCGGTTGACTGGGAAGTCAATTAAAAATTTGGGAAAAAACCGGATTGAAGGTCAACTTGTCCTTCCAAAAAAGAAAAAAGGTCAACTCAGTGAGTCATGTATTCACTCAAATTATCGGTGGTGACGTTAACGGTGAGCATCGGGCAATTGGCAGGGGCAGCTTTTTATTATTAGCTTAATAATCTAACATCCACGAAAATGACATGTTGATGGACAAGAAGACGGTCTTCCCAGAAGTATTTCTGCGATCGAGCAGGTTAGGCAAGTCAATAAGAAACTATTCTGAACGGCTAACTTTTATTGTAGCACCTTTTTTTTTTTTTGGCAGTGTAATATAGGTAAGATGAAAAGTTTGTTGAAGAAATAAAAAACGGGTTTAGAGAATTTCAAGCCAAACAATTAATTCTTTCTCGAAGTGGACCTTTCATTTCTTTGATGTGATAAAAAGTGAATCAAAAGCATGCACGGCAACTAATTATTGATACCAGTATTTGTAGTGCTGAACGACTTTGAGGTCAAATATTTGAAAATTTTTCTAGTGGATTTTTCAAATGCTATAAAAAATTTTAAAAAGTAGTTTAAATTTTTTTAATTTTTAAAAAATATTTCAAAATATATTTTAAAAACTCTACTGCTCTTAAATATTCCAAAACATTTTCTAAAAATATCTCAAAATATACTATAAAAACTCTGCTGCAGTAAAATTTTTCAAAAACACTCCCAAAAACACAGCTAATCCTATCCCCATCAGTAGGAGTTATTTATAATAAGGCAACCTGCTGATTACCATTGCAGAGGCAAAAAATCTTGCCCCTGCTCCTTGTATCTTTGATCACTTCACTCTTTGTCCAGTCAAGAAAGCCTGAAAAAGGCGGGGCTACCTTCCCCGGAAGTAATAAAATGTGATGCTTAAATTAGTGAAACGGAGGTAGGAAAGAAGATGGGAGTATTGAGAGAATTCAGCAATTAAAAAGAGAGGTATATTATTACGTCCTTTCATATGACCATTTCTCCTTTTATTCTTCTCAGAGCGATGGGCCATGTCATCATGCTAAGATCTCGAGGTTGGTTGGAGTCTTGTGATGAGATGTCAACCCGCTTAACTTCCCTCATATAATATAATATAATATAACTGGGTTGATGCTTTATTAGTAGTCACATCACATATATGATATGCTCTTTTATTTATTGTTTAATGCACGGTAACACTTGTCAAGACAGCTGACATCCACCTCTTTGCCATTTCTTCTTCTTTCCAACCATGAAGATCGGGCTTGAAGTGATTAGTTTTATCCATATTCAATTTCCTTAATTCAGACAACTTAATTAATTAATTGGAGAAGCCCAAAGATAATTTTTTGAAGTGTCATATAAATTGAAGGTAAAAATAAAAAATCTCGAAATAACCATTGGCATCTCATTATTACTCTATAAAGAGGGGAAAAAGCGTCTTTTTTATTTAAAGAAAATTTTCAATAATGAATTCTTTTTGACCAAAAATTGAATAAATCTTCAGTTTCGAGCCCAAAGAGTGTAATTAGGTACTGGTGGGATTATGCAATTGATAGGCGAAAAAAATAAATAAATAAAGAGAAAAGAATGGGGAAGTGTCAAAGCATTTTGGGCCCGCTGCAGCATTTTACAAAAGCAAACTTAAGCCAGAGAGGGCCGAAAGCTCTCTTGATTGGATGACAGACCAATACAAGTGTTTATTTCAGTGAAATGAAATGGGCTGAACTTTTGGATTGTTTAAAAAGCCCAAACAAAGCTCATTGATTGAGGAGTGGAGTTAAAACCCTAACTCTCAGCCGCTGCGCACGCTATAATAAGTGTCCTGGCTAGGCGAAACGGCGTTCTAAAAGTAGCGTTAAAAAAAAAAGGGGGAGAGGAAGAGGAGGAGGAGCCGCCGGCGGCAGCTGAGAAAATATGCAGATCTTCGTCAAAACCCTGACCGGAAAGACCATAACTCTAGAGGTCGAGTCCTCGGACACCATCGACAATGTCAAGGCCAAAATTCAAGACAAGGAAGGTAACTCTTGCTTTCATTTCATTCTTGTACTCTTCTCTTCTCTGATATTTTCAGATTTTTTATTTGCTCAATTGTGTAGGCTTTGCTAATAATATTCTTATGTGCTTTCTGTTTCTATATTTAAAAATAAATAAATGAAGGGATTCCTCCGGACCAGCAGCGGTTGATTTTTGCTGGAAAGCAGCTGGAGGATGGCCGTACTCTTGCTGATTACAATATCCAGAAAGGTGATAAATTGTTTTTTTCTTGATTTAGGTCCAATTCATCTGTGCATTTTTACGGGGCTTATTGTGGGAAAATTTTTGCAGAGTCGACCCTCCATTTGGTTCTGAGGTTGCGGGGAGGGATCATTGAGCCCTCTCTGATGGCTCTAGCTAGAAAATACAATCAGGACAAGATGATTTGCCGCAAGTAAGCTTTCATTCTTCTTCTCTCTCTCTCTTTTTTTTTTCCTTGTTTTGGATGATATATTCCTACGGCTATTTTTTGTATTGTTAATTACCCAAGAAATCCTAATGTATTGGTGTTGGGTTGGTCTTTTGAACTTACTTTGGGACTGGATCATGGATCAAGTGTGATCCCACAAAATATTTACTGTTGGCTTGGTATAATAGTAGCTGTCATTTCTCGAGGTTGTTGATTTGGATTATTTGTTGAGAGGCTAAACTGGATTGGAACTAGTTTTTAGGGCAGTTGATCAATGATTGGAACTGTTAAAGCAGTTCCTTTCGTTATCTTGTGGAACAACGGAACAGGGTGTGGTACAAGAGGAAAAAGAAAAAGATGCCAAGTTAATGTCAATCTGGGGTATGGTTCTAGTGGGGCTTCATAAGCTTTAGGACTTTTTTTTTTTAAACCTTTATGCTTCCTTCTTCAACCAATTTTACAGTCTTTTCACCTCACATTAGGACTTACTAATTGACCCTAGGTCCTTTTTGAGTATGCCTCTCCTCCAAGCATTTTTATTGCTACCTGAGGATCTGGGTTGTGTTCGTCATTTTCTTACTAACCTTTTCTGGCTATTCCTCCACTACCTTTACTAATGGACCCTAGCTATTTACTAATGCAACATTCTTTTGCTATTCCGCCACTACCTTTTGTCTGTTATCTGATCGCGTTTTGCTTTCCACTTGTTTTTATTTTGGCACGGGCAACAACGAACTGTTGAAAAGTTATGTCACTATATGGCACATTGATTTCTGTCTTTTAGTTGACCTTGTTAAGATTGGTAAACTCTGTGGCAAAAAAGCGCTTTCTAAGAATGAATGTTAAGATCAATTGTGCATGTCTAAAGTAATTAGCTGTGAAATTTAAGGGCGATCAATGGTGAGAATTTTCCTGTTGAACTTATTCCTTGTTCAATGTGCTATTTTTATGGAGGGTGAGTCTTTTATGAAGTTATCTCTAACTCTTTGCAAGTCAAAATGCCAGAATTTTCTGCTTTAGATCATTTAGCATCAAATTTTGCTGTTGCATTTCTATTTTATTTTTTTTTAAGGATGTTGACCGAATTTAGAATCGTGGAATGCATGAGCTACAGTTCTTCTGTGTGTTGAGGATTTTATCTGTGACTAAAAATTTGTTGGGAAGCTACAAGAAATGGACGTTTGGTTGTCCACAGAATTTATTCCAATTGACTCAAGAAGCAAAAATTTTCTGACAGAAGTTCTTTACTAGTATCATGCTGACACTTGGAAGTATTTTTCCAGTTGTTTGTCACTGCCAATTGTGCTGTATGATATGTTGGTTTTGATTGCTTTGACTTATCAAACTTGATTGCAAGGATATATTCATTGCAACCTGATACACACACAACTGTCAGCCTGTAATAGTTATGCTATGTATGTCTTCGTATGGATCACCACTAGAATTGTTAGATGCAAGTGTTTTATTAGTTCTTCAGTAGCATTTGTTCTTTTGCCAAGTTAATGCATTAACTAATTCAGTCAATCATCCCTGTAATCTGGTCTGGGTCTTCCAAGCCAAATGCAGAAATTGTGTGTTTGCGAAGGTCCATTCCTTCACAACTTCTTAACATTTCTCTCTTAGTATGATAAAGTACTTATTATTTTTTTTGTTTGATTATTTTTTGCATTAGATGCTATGCTCGTTTGCATCCTCGTGCTGTTAACTGCCGGAAGAAGAAATGCGGGCACAGCAATCAGGTATATTACCATGATTTTTCTTCTCTATGATAAAGAATCTGTAATCTGGTTTGTGCTTTTCTGTAACTAATTATATTTATTCATTATGCAGTTGAGACCAAAGAAGAAGATCAAGTAGACATGCTGCAGAGTTCTGAGCCAACGAGTTATATTTGTCTGGTGTTACATCTTTTAGTGCTTGTTTGGATTTACAAAAAATTTTGCGGACAGAGCCAGATATGGACCATTTTGTTTGCTTAACCGTAATCTTGAGGATTTGAATATTCAAGATATCTCTCCGTCACTCCAACACCACCCCCCCTCCCCCCTCTCCCCCTCTTTCCTTCTCTCTTTCGTGTGCTTGTTCTGTGATTCTGCTTGCTGCATGTCAATGTGTGACCCGCTGTGAGATTTCTGCGTTAAGGGATATGGGGAAAAAAGCCATCCTTTTTCGCTCTCTGATGTGTGCTTGTTCTATGATAATTGCATCACAATATATTGTTCTAGCCAAGCTGTGCGGAAAGGAATGGTTATGCTGCCTGAGGAACCAGCTATTTGCCCCAACTGGTTAATCACTTTCAAGTTTACTGCTACACGCGAACAAGGTTTGTCACTTGTCAGTCACCAACTCTGAAGCTTTTGAGAGTTGATAATACTTTGACACCGAATGCTGCTGTTTGATTGCTTGTGCTCCTTAGAATCAAGCTGCTTATCACCTTGCTTTATTTTGTCGGAGAAAAGGATGATTTCATGTCTAATTAAATAAATGACTGATGAGATCATGAGAGAGAGGAAACGTCTAGCTTTCTATACAAGGTCCCTTGGTTTGGTTGGTGGAAAAATTATACAGATTTGAAATATAAGATTCAAATTGCACCATGTCTAATTAATACAAAACTATAGGCTCACGCAAACCGTTATTAAATATCAGTGGTGATAAATATGGACCTGTTTAAAAAGTTAAACACTGTTCCGGTGCACTATCAACTCCTCCTGCCCCTCTCCTGATTCCTGCTGTACCAAACATATAAAGGTCAGATGTCAAATCCAGCCTCCCAGGCCGCTGAAAAATGAAAAACCAGAGATTAAAGAGAGAAAAAAGTGTAGAAAAACTGCGGCAGAATGTAATCCGCTGCTCTTTAATCCTAATCAAAAGGTTGCGACGCATTTCAGTGAGAAGCTGGATCTGCCATATTGGGTGGCCCGAATATCAGTCCATCAACATCCACAGGGAGTAACAACTTCCGCCACAGGCATCCTGTAGAAAGAGTCTCCTGGGGTTGGACAATCATCATAGTATCATTCTGTCTTTGACACATTCCTATCACACTCACAGAGCTGCCTTCTTTTATGTATCTGCCATAATTAGGTACATGGCACTTGAAAAATATGTCTAAGTACCAGAATATCAACAGTGGTAAAACAACATGTCGCGTGAGGAGTGTGTTACCCTTCTTCCAAACGTAACAGACGAGCTTCAGCAGAAAGGTTTCTTTCTATAAGCCATTTCCCCAAGGTAGAAGACAGAACCTTGCATTTCCTGGTTGTTTTTACTAGTCTACTCTCGATGATCAAGGGAATGACTTTACAGCCAGTACCAGCCTTCACCAGAGCTCTGATGCCAGACCTTCTGTCGGTTATGTAGAAGTCAGTTGAATATCTCTGCCAAAAGAAATCCTGAACATATCACTTCACACTTATTCGCTTTAGATAAGTTTATGTATCTGTACGAGCAAGGAGAACAGTAAAGGACAAAGAGGAGTACTGGAAGCTGCTTGTGGCGACAGCAGCTAGAGAAAAGCAATACTTGCATATACCCAGTTGCTCACTCTGGGTATATCATTGGTAGCAAAAGCCAAATGGAAAGGCAAATTTAATGGATATAACGCAAACTTTCTGATCTGAGATTTAACATTGTTAGACTGAGCCAAAAGTCCACTCTGGACGCCCACATAAATAATTGACTTGAAATTACACCTACTAGCCAAAGATGGGCTGCAGTTTGTTGAAATTCGGGTTTACCCAGTAGGCTGTAAAATATTTCTATCCTCTTAGTCAACTAATTCGTGGAAGAAAGTAGGGATGAAGACTAACGAAACTCATCCCAATTAAGCAAACAAAAAGTACAGTGGAAACTAAAATACAAATTACTGATAGGCTGCTATACAGGCTTACTTTTTGGTGATGCAGCGGAGAATGCATACTGAAAGATGAAGAACAAGAAATTGTAGCTAGACGGTGTGGAAATGCCTGGGGAGCAGTGTCTTGCACAATGTGATTTTTTCTTAGCCAGACGAATTTTGAGACATAACTTCAGACCAAAAGGTTAAAACACAGAAATTTGTCTGATTTTGTAAGTTCGAAACAGCTTTCTTTCTGAGAATGCTGCCTTTTTCTTTTAAATTACGAATAGGGGCATGCTTGTGGTTATGCAATAATTAAACTAACACTCACCTCATGGTGTAAGCTGGAATACTAAGCTCACGTTTGAAGTCATTTGAAGTTACTAGAATCTATGTGGCACTTACGAGAGATCCTACAGAACAATAATAGCTTTTGCAGAATTGGGGCTAATAAAGTTGGAACTAAGCCGATGGTAGGGATAAGATGCCAGCATAATCTTCTCAAGCAAGCCAGTTATATAGTAACCAACCAGGAGAGACCAAGAAGTTTCATTGACCAACATCTATGTAATCTTCAGCCTACTGCTACATACATACTGTAGCAGATAGTGTACACGTGTTATAGAATTCAAATTTCACAATTTGGTTCGTTGCTGCAGGAACTTAGTTTAAAGACCAAACAAAATAAATGAAGTGAAACTAATCTATAGGTTCTCAACTCCAAGAATAGATCAACATGATCTATGGTCTCAATTTCAAGGTCAGAGGTCTGAGCAAAATTGCAAATATACGAAATAGCACAGTCAACAGGTAGAGAGAATCAGCCATACCTCAGAATATGCCAGTCTCCACTGGAAGCATGATTTCATATCATCAATGGGTTTCAAACCTGGTTCTTCAAACTCATACAACAAAGTGGATGTGTAGATACATCGATTGACTTTCTCGTATGAAGACTCCAAAGAAACACTTCCGCAGGAGGAAACCTATAATTGTTGAACGAAAAAGTTTGGGACTGGTCAGATAATGCAGCAAAAGGCTGCAATGATGTAGAATGAATTGCTAAGGAGATCAGGCTATGAGTTTAAGTTGATTTGATGCAGCAAGACAAGTTGCCTATGTTAACATGGTATGGACTGTGTAGATGCCAGTAATGCAATTTTGTGAATAGAGCGTTGATGACTCAATGTGCTTAACTTGTGTTCCTCTCATCGCCATTTAAGCAAACAAATGCACTAGACGTCAGAGGAAACTGCATATACCAAAAAGTCATGATCATCAAAAATATGTCTCTTTCTTTGTGCCATGTCTCTGGACAGTTGAGAAATGGAAACCAAAACGGTTCATTTATCTTAAAAAGACATAAATACATAGACGCATAACTTTGAACCAATATAGGCTGGCCTACAACAGGGTTGGACCGAGAATATCCATTTATTAGTTTGGTATAACTAGAACAGGAAGCCTTTGAACGAAGAACCACACATTTATGATTGAGGCACAAAGTATAGGTACGACTTCTGAATGTACTTCGTTAGTGTATCAAGGAATGTTCTTAGAGCAACTACAAGCGCCATCATCTGTTAGCAAGTTAAAGTTAGGCAAGTAATCTATCTATATGCACCTCGCCAGCCAAATTGAACACAAAATTTCGGGTAATAAGAATAACTTGAACAGCGACACCAAAAACCACCTTTACTACAAACAGGAGAAGACCGAATGAACATATGCTAGAAGTAAGTAATGGTTTCCATCTTTACCTAGTGAAATTTGACAAAATGAGGTGGGATTTTGCAAATTTGAAGGGGTAGGTGTGGAAGCGAAGAAAAAAGAACATCTTTTATGCTCTCGTATGTATCCTTGGTCGTTTTTCTGTCTATCTTTTGCTTATCACGAAAATTATGTGAAGGGAAACGAAAACAGAACGCTTGATAATCGGGGTAATGGAGGTTGTCCCGTTTGTGAAGTGAATCAATGCCATGGATGATGCATCCACCTTTTACAATAGTTACTGAAAGATGAAAACTTTTGCGAGGCTGGATCGAAATAAGCTTCTTTTTTTTTTTAAAAAAAAAAAAGGTCGGGAAATAATTGTGGGATACTAAAAGATCAACTTAGTAGTAAGGTAGAAGTAGGAAATAGAATAGCAAGAATTACGCCAGTGAGTTTGACGAGCTGGCCTGGAGCTGCGAGACTGAGATCAGAATCGGGGAAGAAATGGAGGTAAGAGAGAAGGGCCCCATTTCTCCTGCTGCTGCAGCTGCCGCCGGAATTATTGAGAGAGTTCCAAAGGAGAAATGCGGCGAGTAGAGCTGAGAAGCAGAGGAGCACAAGGAAGAAGAGGGCGTTGTGGACCACAACCAGGATGAAAATTGAGAACCCCAGTCCCAGTGTGAACAGTAAGAGCAGCAGGTAGATTGCTGGTGTTGGGATGATGGGATTGCAGCTACCAAAGCAGCCTTGCTCTTCTCCTTCTCCTTGTTGTTCTTCTTCTACAACCCTCGACCCGGCGTTTTTGAAGGGCAAGTCGTTCATTTTTTCATCGGAGATGACAAAATTGGGAGGATTCGGGCCGCGACCACCACCCCCAATTGCTGGGAAAAAGGTTGGAATGCAAGATAGACGTTTTTACCAATGGTTGTACTACTACTGGTAGTGGTAACTGTGGTTTTCTTGGAAGCAGAGAAAGTAGAGTAGTATTACTAGTGCTGGTGGTGGTAGTAAATCTAGTTGGAGGCTTGGAGGACTAAACGGACGTTACCAATAATGCGTTTTTAACTAATAAAAAGGTTTTTATATTTTTTACAAATATATTTTTCAATCTTCCTCTTATTTCATATTACTATTAATTTGCTATAATATATTTTTTTATAAAAATTTTAAAAAATAATAATCCAAATGGATTATTAAGGTAAATGGCATACTGTCTCTGCTAAATTTGGTTCAACCATACGCTACTAAAAGTCCATTAAACCTTCAAAGTCTCTTGGAGAGGCATCCATATACAAGCTATTCTTTTGTGTTTGAGGTTTTTCAAGTCCTTCCATGTTACTACTACGCATTTTCGGATTAAAGCCAAAGTATAGAATAGTGCTTAAAAACCAGACCAGATGCATGCAATCCATTGTCCTTGTTGACTACCCAGTATTTAGAGACTTTTTTTTTTTTTTTTCTGGTTTTGGTTTTGGAAGATTGACTGAGGAGGTCTTACAAGAAAGAGGATTGTTGCGAAGAATGCAGATGGCTATACATCATGATCAGATGATCTTTCAGCTCCCTAAGAGGCTGGCTGCCCTCTTCTTCTTCTTCGTCCTCTTCTTCTTCTTCTTCGTCCTCCAATTTTTGTAGTAAAATTTTCATTTTCAATACCAGAAATCCCACCATCTGTAGCTGCTGCTTGGCTGGTTATCCAATAGACCATTAGATTCCAAGCTGTCCCATTCTTGAGGGGATGTCAAAGAACTGTCTGCCGGCTCCACTACATTCAAAAACTCAAGTGCTCGTCTCCAATTCAAGGTAATCCGGACTAGTTCTGCTGCTTTTATAGCCGTCATCATCTGAATGCACTTGATCACCAGCAGCTCCATATTTTAATGCATCCAGACACATGCTTGGCTGAGTATCGAATAACCGCTAAAGGTTTAATTTCCACATCTGGTTGTTACAACGAAGAAATTAATTTCCACATCTGGTTTAATTTCCACAATGGGAAGTGAAGAGAGTGATGGTGGTTGCTTTTGTTTTCAGTTTTACACTTTTTATTACCAACTTTTGAATGAAATTATATGTTTTGTAGAGATTATAATGGTCATTCCATATATATCACCCCCAAAGGATGTATCTGTACTTTTGCAAACCCGAAGGAAAGTGACTATAATTGTCATGAACCTAAAGGGAGATATGTGCAATTACCCATCTCAATATCTAACAAATTATGACAATAATAGTATCGGATAATTTCATGAATCTCTCTTAAGGTTCCTAACAGTTTCAATTAGTACCCATTAACTTCAAAAATTATCTCTTGCTTTTCCTAATGTTAACTTTATGTAATATTGCCAATATATTTCAAAATATAATGTTAAAAACTTATTTTTGGATTTTTTTTTTAGTGTTTTAGGGAGGGTTACTATATATATATACATACATACATACATTTGCAATTGAATAACCATCATACTAAATGAAACCTTGAAACCTTCATCTGCACAAAATGCAAATTATTATAATAGAACTAGGCAGTATAATTATACAAAATTAGTCACTAATTGTTGCAATTGAATTAATTTTATTTTTTTAATATTCTAAACTTGATGTTTTGGGTTTGACTAAAATATCTTTTACCAATTATTAATATATAGGTCTAGGGTCGCTTTTGTATATATTTTTTATGGATTGAATTATTTTATACATAATATTAATAGGTATTGACATATACTAGATAAATAAAATTTGACTTGAAATTACCCATATAAGTAAACCTACAAAAAATTTTCTTATGATCCCATGCTACCCTTTTTATTTTGTGGGATCGGAACATGCAACCTATAGTTAAAATGAATCCGATGTTAGAAAATAATTAACACATTCCACTAAACCATTTTTTATACCTTTTTTTGGAATATAATTCATTTTCATAAATTTGGACATAAAGAATGCTTCTTAAAAGCTTTTTAGATTTTAATTTCATCTAATAAAAATAATTTATTACTATTATTATACTTTAAAATGTAAATCCGCATATAGCACGGATCACAATACTAGTTATATACCATGGCAGCATCATACTTTGTAGAAGATTATAGCAGTGGAATTATATGCAATCTGGCAGTAGTAATAGGGGTGGAGGGTTTGGCGCGGCACAGCCTTTGAGTCTTTGACTCCTTGAAGATGCATGGACATGTGGAAGTTATGTGGGATGGATGGATCCCACAAATTGGTCGGTCTTTTTGGTCTCGAAGTTCTCGCAATGTAAGGGATCACCTAAATAGTTAAGGAAATGGGGACGCGGCAGACCGGGGGTCCACTTCTCTTTAATGAGAAAACTACTCTACTTTTCTTTGCCTTTCCTCCTTTATTTTGTTCTACACAATGGGTTCGGGTAGGAGATTATTTAGAATTTTTAAAAAATATATTATTACTATAGCATTCTTTTTGGTGTGATGCGTATGAGATACAAAAATAATTAAAAGGATAAAAAAAAAATCTGTTTAAAAATGTGTTTGTAATGTAATCAAAAAAATTTTAACAAATAAACCACTATCCAAACACACTTATGTTAACATTTTCTTTTATTTATTTTTCTACAATTAATATTTGGATTGATCTTGAGTCTTGTGTATGTTGAAAGTGTATCCACTAGCAACTATAGATGCATGATATATGTCACTTAGTTTGAATTTGAATTTAAATTTAAAATTTTGCAGAAAAGGGCATGCACATATATATAACATGCATCAATGTTCTATATTATACATCATGTCAATATATATATATATATAATTTTTAATATTTATTATTACTTAATAGTAATGCATTGTTTAAAATTTCAAAAAAGAAGAAGGTAGAACTAGCATATTATATGGGGATAATTTCAGAAACCTCTCCGGAGGTTCCTAACTATTTCACTGATTTCTTTTGAAGTTTACAAAATTACATTAACTTTCCCTGACAAAAATCTAGGCCCAGTTACTTATATCACATAGTGTGAAATTACTATTATACCTAAAGACATTATGCATTAAAACATCTTACAAAGGAGTGATTAAGGCTCAAGTTAATTGATTCCAATTGATTACTGAACATAATTACGGTGAAGTCCTTAATAAGAAACTGTAACTGCAATTACAAATATGGCGCCAATTGATACATTAATATGACGCCAGTTTTTGGCTGACATCAATAACAAGGACAACAAATCGGTTTTATATGATATGAGAAAAAGGCATCTCATGGAAGAAAGAAAACTAAGAAGAAAGATGGAGAAAATGAAGTCTGAACGTAAGAAAAATTCTATTAAAACTCGTGAGATTGTAATAGTAGCAAAGTGATTTCATAGTTTTAAAGGAGAAAAGAGAGAATATAGAGGCAAATTTTGAGATTTTTCGACTATAAATTGCAAATATCACAATAATATATATAGGTAATCAATCTCTTGTTATTTTAGTCTAATATCATAAAGATGACATGTTTGTTGGCTGATAAATTGCAAAGTATGACAAAAGTTATCGTTTGTTGTATATTGATAATAATGGTTTCTAACTTTTATTAGTTTCTATTATTTTACTAATACAACATGTACAATTACAGAAGGGATATTTATGGGAACAATTTTTCATCTCCCCCCTCAAAATACATTTTTAAGTGTACTTTTTTTTACTTAGACTAATTTTGTTACCAAAACATTTAATCTCAAGGGAGGTTGGGGTAGTGTTGTAAACTTCAAAGGAGGACAGTGAAATAGTCAAAAATATCAGGGATGGTTTATGAAATTATCCCTTTAATACATATATATGGGATAATTTTAGAAACCTCCCTTGAGGTTTCTGACAATTTCATTAACCTTTCCAAAGATTTGAAAAATTACACATACCTCATTTGTCATTTAAAATGACAATACTACCCTTAAATTTTTTAATGAAATCCCCTTGTTTGGTATGCTTATATTTAGAATGACTTTAAAATTATTTTTTCATTCTTTTTCCTTCTTTCTTCTTATTCATTTTTGTTTTAATTTTTTGCCAATAAAATTTTAAAATTATCACTATTATCTCTAGTTTCTATTATAACCAAATGTTGAACTAATGATTTTTTTGATGAGTTAATTTTATATGTAATTCGATGTTTTTTGCTAATCTTTGTTTTCTATTTTTTGGCATTAAAATTAACAATAAACCAAAAAGAAATTGTCCAAAATCACTACTAAATTACGATAATCCCACAATTAAAAAAAATTCATAAACTCTGAATCAATTATTTCAACATTTTATTTTCTATCTTATAAATCTAAATCCATAATAAAATACCATCAAAAGTATCCGATCATATTGATAAAATTATTATTATACTCCATCCGTCCCACTTTGATATTCCTGTTTTCCTATTTCGTCTTTCCCAAATTGTAGTCCACTTTCCAATTGAAGAGTGTTGTTGTCTTTTAATTTCTCTAAAATACCCTTATTCAATGTAAGTTGTTATTACTATAAACTGCCTTATTTAATATAGATTGTTAGTATTGAATATAATCTACCCCATTTAATGCATTTAGATTTTTCAAAACATATTGATATATAAAAAGCCAACTTCATTTAATGACGGGTATTTTAGGAAAATAGCAATCTAAATTTGTTTTTTCAACAAAGTTAATTACTTTTTCTTAAACTGTATGGAAAAAAAACTAAAACTATTAAAATGGGACAGAGGGAGTAGTTGTTTATCAAATTGTAAGTATGAATATGAAAAATTTGGCACCTTTTTCCTTATAATTACATTAAATAATCTTATAATTTTATAGGAAAGTAAATTAATACTCATTACACAAGGGCATTTTTGGGTATTCATTTCAAAATTTGATCAAGTCATTTGTCACTAAAACTATCAAATCAAGGGAGGTATGTGTAATTTTTTAAATTTTAGGAGAGCTCAGTGAAATTGTTAGAAACCTCAAGGGAGGTTACTGAAATTATACCCTTATTTATTAAATGGAGGGTGCCTAATATCATATCAGGTAGCTCGAAAACTCAACCACTCCTCTGACTCACTTTGTCTGGCCTCATTCAATACAAGTTGTATTATGGGAGTGGGACCCCCTTTCTCATGCGTAGGTAATTAGACACTTATCATTACTCACTCATCCTCTATTGCTTACGTACCGGGTACGGGGTTATCGTCCATCTAACGTAGCGCTCCTTTCCGTCCTGCCAAATTGCTATTTTTCACTGACCCCTACCCCACCCGGCCCCACTGCCCCTGTTCTCTCTCTCTGGTTTTTGGTTTTGCCGCTACTAATAGTGTGGAATAGCTGCAGCTGCTTATCATGACACAATCATTTCATAATATTTTCTCTCTACAGCGAAGACCAAAAGAGTGTGGTTAATGGTATTGGCGGCTTCTAATTGAGTAGTCGTTAACAAGAGTAGTGCGGGTTAATATGGTTGCTCTAGATGTGGTTTGAGCGAAGAATTAGTGGTTCTTGAGGTACGAGGTAGTAAGGGGAAAACGTAAGAGAACAATTAATATGCGGTGCTTTTAGGTTTTCCTAACTTGTTAGAAGTGTTGTTGAATTATGCGATGAAATGGTTGATTAATGTGTTTGTTAAGGCAAGTGGTATGGGTACGGAATAAAGTTGCAAACGAATCAAGTCGCTCGCAAGTCGGTTCAATCAAAACTCGACTCGAATTCAATCAAACATCAAATTCGAATTGATTTCGAGTTGATCAAGTCAAATTATCGGATTCGAAGCGGGTATAGAGAAATTCAACAACTTCAGCTCGTAAAATTGCAAATCGACTCGAATACACATATATATATATATATGATTAATTTTTTCTACATTGACAGTGTATATACTATCAGTTTTGAATGAATGACAACTATATAAAACTTGAATTTGAACTTTTGCACATGTATTATGGATTCAATGTGATAATATATATACTGTTAGCGAATATGAGTTTTACTTATTTTAATAGTAAAATTACATATACATTCCTAATATTTTTATTACTTATAAAGAAAAATGACTATTTTATTCAAATTTTAAAAATAAGGTAATTATTTTTTATTTTTTAAAGCTCAAACAACTTCGAATTCGATCATGACTAGACTCAAATTTGAAGTCACGTTCAAATTCGAGTTTTATATTAAAAGTTCATTTAACTCGATTTTGAATTCAAACTTGATAAAATTAAATCAAAATTCAACTCGATTGAATCAAAATTTGAATTGACCCGACTCATTTACAACCCCCAGAAAAAAGAGGTGTGTATTGTCATAGGAAGTACGTACTGCTAAAATCATGTACTGTGGTACTATGTATCATACTTCCCATCATGAATTCATCATTCACACTTGTGATACTATTGGGAGAGAGAGAATGCGTGGGTATGCGCGCGCGCGACGATGAAAAAACAAGATCCAGAAAAAAGAGAGAAACAAAAATGGAGGAAGGTGGGGGCAGGGGAATACCACCGTAGCCGAGGTGGTCGTGGTCATTTCTCAGGAAGTCCAGCAGCAGGGTGGTAGGGTCAGAGTCTGCCCATAACTTTCTTGTCGTGTTATTTTATCATATGTTTAGAGGGAGGGTTTCCTTTCCAAAACCTTGAACGCTTCTTTCATTTCGTTCTTTCTTTCCCCTCGCAAGTCGTAAGTGGAGCAGTAATACGGGGCCTTGATTGTTTATTAATAACCTCCCCACGGACCACAAAGGCCGCAACCCCTCCTCAAAACCCAAACATACAAACAAACAAATCATCATTCATTCATTCCGTTCATTCATGCACCATCAGTCTCTCTCTCTCTCTCTCCCCCTCCCTCCCTCTGTTCCCCCCCCCCCCCATCTCTTCTGGTTTCTATCCCCCTTGAACATAGGCGAGAGTTTTGGGGGATGCAAACAAATCATCTGGCCACGCCAGGCCACCACCAACACAGCCTACCTGGATTCATATGATCATTAGTGCAGCAATAATAAATAGATAGAAAAACGCTCTTTCTATTGGGCGCACAATATAAGTAACTGAATTTATCCAAGCAAGAAAGAAACATATTGGGAGATTTGCGTTTTGAGGGGAATGTTGTCTGGCTCGAGGACTCTTTTTGCTTTGATCAAACAAATTTTTGGTTCAGATCTGTTATGCCAATACCAGATCTCTGATCTACTCATCATTTTCTTGTTGATTTGCTAGAGTCGTCGGACCAGGCTTCATTCCCCCCAAAAGTTTGGGTTCTTCCCAATATTCCTTGCATAAAGATGATCACTTTTCCCTTGTGGATCCAGAGGTAAAAGGCCTTTTTCTCCTTCCTTGGCATACTTTTGAGTTTTCCTGTCTGCAGTTTTAGCTTATGAGTAACTAATTAGCTGCGCTTTGGAGTTGCTTCTTTCTTTCTCATGTATGTATGTATGTCCTGTTGGAAGTCATGCTAACTTTCCTTTCCCCCCTTTTTATTGCTACTATAGTTAGTTAGTTAAGGGCGCGCAGATTGGTGTAATGATAAGGATCTTTGACTCCGGGGAGTACGTATGTATCTATCTGTATGTGAGAGTAGTCGCAAGTGTCCGTCTCTCAAAAAGTTCCTTTCCTCATAATTACCATCTTTTTTCCTTCTCTGTTTTCTACCAGGTTATGATGGTGTTTTTTCATTTGTGTCAGAGATGTATCTAACGGGAGAAGGAACTACAAGTGCCTTTTTCCAGTGGATTTTATGATCCGGATGCTTTTCCCCATTAGATCATCCAGATCCGGCTTCCAAATTTTTAGATACTCTGATTAAAACCCTTCTCTTTGCTCCTCCAACATGCTAGCCTTCTCCGTCTTACTAGGGTTTCTTGGAACTTTTATATTAACCAAAAACACAAAAAGACCAAAAAAAAAAAAAAAAAAAAAAGGTTTCTTGGAACATTTTGGAGCAATATCTCCTCTCGAGTGTCCTTTGTGCACTCACTGCCTGTAGATAATCTCTTGCTGCTGCATCAACTTGGTAGATTTAAACCGTGGGCTGGATTTCTTCTACTAGCGTTTCATAATTCATACAAATGATTAACGATGATGTTTCAATGTGACATGACGTGTCTAAGTAATTTATCAAGTAGGAGTAGGATGCTGTTAATATAAATAGATATAGCACCACTGGTTAGATCTTGTCTGAGGATTCAATGCCACGATCTGTTTGTGTCTGGTTTAACCATTATTTCATTCAAAAGTCTGACAATTTGATCATCTATACTGACTGTAGTTCTCATCCAAGACACCCTCCGTAACATTTCACACCCTCTCTTCTGCATTTTTTTTTGTCCTTTACTTATTAAACATGGCTACAGCTTTTTAATTACTCAATCAATAGTCAATACCAATCTATCGTCTCTTGTATTTCAGGTTGGTGTCAAACATATTTACTACTACCGTTTTTCCATAGTATGTGAACTCTTGGCCAGTGTTCGAAGACCACTGGTTGCTTATTAGCCATTTATGTAGCTTGGTTTTTTGGGAATTCTGAATAAGGTACACTACATTGCGCACAGAAACATGCAATAAGCAGTAGCTACAGAAATTCTCGACTTTCAAGTTTCAAATTTTGACTGCTTAATATACTACTATGTGTATATAATACGTATGTATGCTCCCCCTCCTGTTCCTACATGATAGGAGTAATATAATAATTACGATAAGATGGCTCGTCCTTGGCCAGTTAATCATGCATTGCACCAACAGTTTATAAGCTGTTTAGTTTAGACTTTAGAGGAGGAGTGGGTGCAATTGGGCTACTCATTTATTTAATACTACTAGAGTTGGGATGAAGGAAATGACAAAAGCTATACTGCTGCTAGTCTGCTATGGTTACAGCTAGTACTACTTTAAGACCCCCTGGATCTTAGGTCTAAACATCACGTCTTAATTCACCTTTCTAAATGTCCCTCTTTCTTGTGAGTTCTGAAACTTTTCCGCCTTCACCGCCCCCACCCCCCCCCCCCCCCAATGGGGGGGCTGTGTTGCGGGGTCAAAACATTTTTCTACTACTACGTCCTTCTTGTGCTGCTGTGCAAGTGTGCATCAATATGTCAATCTTCTTTAATCGAGGTACATCCCTTTATCACCTATTTCCTCTCTTTCTTTCTCTCACACAAATATAGACAGGTCTATTTCTGCAGAGTTGACAAATATCTCCAAAAACGAAAAAACAAAAAAATTGGCAATCCAAACGTATAGTTTCGCAAATTGCTGTTAAATGAACAAGTCTGAGCCGCTGAACTGAAAAGCTGAGACTTTTGAAAGAAGAGGTCCTGTATGGTATGGTATGGTATGGTATAGAGACTCTACAGACTCAATAATCAATATGATGGTTTGATTTATACATACATAGAGACGTTATATGTACGAGTATTGCGGTCACAAACTATGGTTTTTTTTAGGTATAACTCACAGGTGTTCGCATCCGTTTTACAGTCTACGACTAATCTTATTCGAGCCGGGTCTGGCTCCTTACAGCGGGAAACTCTTCTAACGTTGTTTTTTCCATTTCCATGGGTTTCAAACTTGAAATCTCGTGGTTAAGGGATGCAAATCCCTTCCACTTGAACCAACATCCCTTGGTTGTCACAAACTATGGTTGATAAACCATCCGAGGCATCAACCAAGGTTGGATCGTGTACCTCCACAGATTGCTAGCCATAGGCAGTGGAGTATATTTTTACCAACAAATTTTACCAGCTTTGCCTATAGGAAGGATTGTGATGATCTCTTGTTAATTCACTACTACTTCCGTTTTAGTCGGGATGCCTCTCATGCTAACTAATTATACTTTTGTTTCATTACGAATACTCACAATACCGTTTTAATGGCACTTCCTCCTCCTCTTTTTTTTTTTTAATTACACTCCCCTTAGATTTATTATTATTATTTGTTGGTGTGAAAAGATAAAACTGCCTTACTTTAACTTGGATTTACAATTTCGTAAAAAAGAGGTAGTTGTATATTGAAATAAAAATTGAGGTATTCTTGTCCAATTCACCTGATCAACAAGTCAAAGGTAATTTTTGACACAAAAAAAAAAGGAAGAAGTCAAAGGTAATGCCTCTTTTTGGAAATCCATTTAACATTTCCCGGTTCCCTGTACAAATACGATCAGTGAACACTGAACAGAAGATGCTTGACTAATAGTAACGTGCTTGGAGTCAACTTGCCACTGCAGCGATTAAGTCATTATTATTAACGTCATAAAGCGGAAAGCTGATACGACAACCAAAAAGGTAGCGTCAGTAGTGTAATGGGAGAAGAAGAGAAGAGAAGAGAAAAAAAAACAAGGAGAGATGCGACAATGAAAAGGATTGTGGCTTGAGATTCGTGAGTGTGAGACTTCATCTAATCAACTATTTCTTCGAGAAGACAAATCTAGGTAAGGAAAAACATGATTAGGTTTCAACTTCTGTGTGTTTGGATAGAATAATATGTTATTTTGAAATAGTTATTGTAATTTTTTTTATATAATATATGTGAGATAAAAAAAGTAATTAAAAATATAAAAAAATGGATTGAAAAATATGTTTATAAAACAAACGAAATATTATTTAAAATAATTTAGCAATCCAAACACACTCGCATCAGCATTTTCTTCTATTCTTTTTCCTGGCCAAAAAAAAGAATTTTAAGAATAAAAAGGTTGGAACAGTCTTTTTCTTTTCTTGCTTGAAAAAGGGCAAAAAAAACCCATAGAGTTGGCACGAGGTGGAAAGCCATGACTCAGTAGTACTATTCGACTTGAGAGAAAATTCCTGTGACGCGAACTGTTCAGTTTTTGAAACTCGTTATTTTTCCCATATTTATGAGTTACTCCCTCCATCCCAAATTATTTGTACTTCTTTTTGGGACATTTCAAAATTGAAAGCATGACCCTTTCATTGACATGGAGGGAGTATGATGGAAGAAGAGGTGGATGGGATGGTTCACAAAATAGAAATCGGGCATAACAAAGAAATGGAAAAACAGTCAACTTCGTCCATAAACTTTTTTTAATGTCTATTTAGTTTCTAACTTTTATTCTTATTCAATTTGATACGTGAACTTACTTTGCTGTTCCAATTAAGAACCTCCATTGCTGTTACCACCTAGAATCAATCTAACTCCTGATTAACAAATTAAACAAAGGTATTTTGAAAATGTCATTCACAGGGTTATCATAAATCGTATAAAAGATCACCAGATAAATCTTTTAAATTGTATAAAAACTCACTAGATAAAACTTTAAAGTTTAATATTGTGATTGTGATTTTTTTACATAATTTATTTGATTTATTATAATCACGTAAGTGACGTTTCCAAAATACCCACGCTTAATTAATCAATTAGAAGTCAGATCACTTTTAAGTGATGCCACCACCACAAAAGTACTTAATTAAAACTGCAAAATAAAAGTGATTAGAAATAAAAGTTAGAAACTCAATTCACACTAGTTAAAAAAAAAAATTTAGGAAGGAAATTGGTGTGCTCGTCCAATGAAATACTAGTAAAGCATAATAACGTGTATATAAGTAACATGATTGAGCTGAAGAGCAATAATTGGATTCCGCTGTTCAATAAGGTTAGCTGACGTGTTATGTGGAGCTAAGGTCAAAGGCTTGTCTCAATCTTATCTGACTTTATGATCCGACAAAAATTGATAAGCAGAAAGGCAAAGTGCCAACATCAACAACATGGATTCCTGTCCTCGTGTGTCTGTGGTGGCTGCTTCCATAGCTCAATTAAGGAATAATTTCAGAAACCTCCCTTGAGATTTTTAATGGTTTCACTCAATGCCTCTAAAGTTTCAATAATTACATAGACCTCTCTTGGTCCAACCAAATGATTAAAATGTCTTTCACTTAATAGTTAATTCATAAAGGGACATTCAAAGTCAAAAAAAAAAGAAAAAACCTTACTTTTTATTATTCTACATGGCATTTCTTAATCTCAGAGAACAATTCCCATTCATTTTCTAATATTCATTTCTTTTTTTCTCCCTCCCTCCTCCTTTCACACTCTTCGCTCTTTCCTCCGATAACCACTCCTCCCTCTCATCAAATATCGCGCTCCTTTGTTGCCAACCACACCACTAACAATTTTTTACTATTTTCAAAATTTATCTATATTTGTTGTCTTCTTGTCTCTTTCTTACTATACAAATTTTAGATGCTTTCTTCTTCTTTTTTTTTTCAATACTTTACTCTTTACAAATGTTAGCCAATTGAAAGTCACCAAATTAACAAGGTGCAGACTGTAAATTTTATTGTCAAAATAGGGGAAGATGAAGAAGGTGGCAATGATACAGGGAAAAAATGAAATTGAGAATTCGAAGATAAAGAATTGACTATTATGTTTGTTAAGCAAAAAAGTCTAGCAATTAAAGAACTCATTAGTTGTAATTAAAGAACTGACTATTATGTTTGGACCTATATTGTTACATAAACCTTAAAAGCAAGAGAGGTAGTTGTAATTTTTTAAATTTGATGGGAGCTCCCTGCAATTGCTGAAACCTTAAGGGAGGTTTTTGAAATTATCCCCTCAATTAATTACCAGCATAATTAAGGAGTTGTTTTTCAATTCCACTTGCAAAGCCTTTTTTATAAGAAGGAGAATCTAATATTCCATTATCAAGAATTAGTTTTTGAATGTTTTACTTTAGATAAATTACAATGCAAGCTGGTTTTAGTAAAGAGCCGATGTTAAAATTAACAAATTGTTTTGGATGTGACAATATTCTCCCTCACGAATTTAAAAAGATAGGTACTATATATATGTATAAAGTATTTCAATAGAATCAAAAGTTTGTTGTTATTTATTTGAGAAAACTCAGAATCTGTTTGGATTGCATTTTTGGAGAGTTTTTTTTTTCTAGAAAAATCATTGTTCCGCTTGTTGAAATTTAACGTATCAGGGGTAAAGAAAAAAAAAAGACAATTAAAAAATGTGTGAAAAAGTTATTATCAAAAAATTTTAAAACTTTTCCATGAAAAGTACAATCCACAACCACAAGGCATTATCATAAGACTCCGAGGACTAGGTAAATGGGATTTTGCATATTTGGACAAAGGTGGCAGTTTAATCATCAAAAATCGTAAGTTATCAAGTTTAACTAAAACTACCATTTGTTGAACAAATATACGGTACTTGCAAAGAAAGGTCGTGAACAGAAGATAAGAAGACCATTTTGCAGCGTTGGATAATGTACACCATTTCTAATCTGAATCATTGGATGGGCAAATTAAAAGGGGAAAAACTGAGAAAATTTTCCAAGTGTATTGCCCCGATCTGATATTAACTTGACCTAATGATTAGTCAGTCATTGGCGACTTACAACAACCAAAATGGTGCCCTTATTTAAAAGCTTTTAGGAAGAGTGGATTTGGTAATTGGTCTCATAGTAATTCATTAGCACGGATTTACCACATCTCTGCCTCAAAGGTTGTGGTTGGAATGTTTTATGGTATGGGGTGGTCCAGTTAGATGTTGTGTTGCTTGGGGTGATAATAAACTGATAATTGAGCGAGACAACTACTGTGGTTTTTAAAAAAATAAATTCAAATACAATGAATTTTTGAAATTTTTGAAATTTTTTTGGTTTTGAAATTCATCTAGGCCTTTTGGCTGTTTTGGGGGGGGGGGGGGGGGTTTGTTTGTTACCAAAGCATATCTACTACATTCTATATGTACAATACAGAAAGCCTTTTTGTTTTTGGTGTAAGAATTTTCCTCTATCAATTCTTGTAATCCTCCTCGTAGCTAATTTTATCACTCTTACCCGACACCTGCATTGATGAACTCAATTCACTGTCGATACAATCACCATAAAGACATTATTACTACTTCATTGCTGCCTTTGATAAATGTCCTCCTTTGACTACAAACAAAACATATACACATATATATATATATATATAGGCAACCTATATACTTGTACTAATATATATATACATATATTTAGTGATTCAATTCAGCTGGTAGGATTTGATGTGCATTCGAAAGGGCACGTCCAATTCAAGGCATGAATGATTGGAAAGGAACAACAACATACACCGCCATCACAATCATGTTGGATGCTTCAGGATTCAAAGCCATCATTTCATGCCCTCTCTCACACAAAAAGTCTTAAAAAAGTGCTCCCTCTAGTGGCCTGACCTCTTAATCTATGGCTGTAAATTTTTTCTTCTCTCTCTCTATCTTTCTTTCTTTCTTTCTTTCTTTCTTTTTTTCAAGAAAAAAGTCTTTCCCTTAGTCAAACGGTGGTGAGTGTTTGAAATAAATAAGAGGTATATGGCTTTTCTTTTTTTTCCTGGTCTTCTTCCCAATTGTATTATTGACGAGAAATCGTTTTGTTATACTGGCACTAAAATTGATGGTCATAGTACGACTGACTGTACAAGGATGGATATCACACTGCGCAACGGCATGAACCAGGAGTTATGGGATGAAATTTTCAATTAATAATAATAATAAAACAATTAATACTCCTATAGGGATTTCGTGGTGCGGGAGGAATGGCGTATGAGCAGGATGGATGATGCTTTGAGGAATCCCAAGGCAGGGAAGGAAAACTCAAAAACACACGCAGCAGCCCGACTACACAACATCTACCAATTCCTCTTCGACAATACTAGTAGTAGTGTCGTTCATCGACTTTGCAAGAAACTAATTACATAGTAGCTCAAAACAGTACTCATTCCTTTCGGACCTGCACATAAAGCAGGTATTGGATATCAATAGCAAGAAAATTTTAACTGGGAATTGCCTTCACAAAGCTTCCCAATTGACAGATCCATCTACTACTGTCTATATTCATTTGTACAGCAATTTGTTCCCCTCCACCTCAAGGAGAGATTATATCCTTTAGAATACTAACAACTCCACCAAATCTTGACTCCTATAATTTCTCAAACACTAATGAAGGTCAAGGGGGAAAAAAAAAATCTACAAAAAGAATGCGCTAATGATGTCTCGTATTTGAACTACGGAGCGTCACCCCATGCAAAAATTTGGTATATCCAAGCAAACTGAGTTTTCCATCATTTCTTATCCAGTCTTTGAGAATTGAATAAGCTGTAGGGCCAAGATTCAACTCCTGCATCAGAGTGCCACAGGTTGAGAATTTTTTAACTACTCCCAAGCAGAATTACACACAACAAACAGAGAGATTCTGAGGCGCCAAGAAATAAGGAAAAACAGATAATACCCGAGCCAGCTCTTCCACTGATATTACTCGGTTGCCCTCTTGTTCGAAATGCTCAAATGCAGTTGAAGCAATTTGCTCCCAGCCGTCGAGAGCCTCCAGTTGGTATGTGCTGATTGCAGCTGCACAAAACTCCTCGAACTCCATCTTTAGATAAGAGAGCGGGGCCATCTGAAAGGCATGAGAGCAAACCCTTTTGAGGAAACTATAAAATGAAACTAAAGGGAAAACAAGAGCTCAAACAGCCAGTATGCAGTTAAAACATGTCAAACCCGCCCCCACCATGGGAGGCACACCACATAAATAATGGGCTACAGAAAAAGATATCGACACTCACTGCATTTAAAATATCAGGAACCCTCGACTCCTTCAGGGCATCGGTTGCATTCCGAAGAAGAGCCTGCAGTTTTACACATTCTCTTTTAGTTATTTGATTAATCTAGACCAAATAAGATGGGGACGAACAAAAAAAAAAAATTTTTTTGTGGGCTGTGGCACAAACTAACAACTGGAAAGCATGCCTCCCAATTAAATTTACCATTTTAAAGTTTTCGAGAGAAACACGTCCATCCTTATTTGGTTCCAAAAGCATAAACTGAGCTCTAAGATAAACCAATTCATCCTCAGTTAAAGCTTTTGATAGAGCCTGAAATTAAACAGAATAGAACGAAAATTGCTAAGAATCATAGGGCCTGAAATTACACAAAATAGATCGAAAATTGCTAAGAATCAAATTTCGACCCAAAATCAATACAGTTTAAAACATCATAGAAGAAGGCTTTTTTTTTGGGTCACAATTCAGTAGGCAAAATAAATATACAAGCATCAGGCTCGATGCGATCATGTTGAACCCACAAAGACCAGTCAACAGACTGAAA
Source organism: Coffea eugenioides (assembly GCF_003713205.1). NCBI lineage: Eukaryota > Viridiplantae > Streptophyta > Magnoliopsida > Gentianales > Rubiaceae > Coffea > Coffea eugenioides. The sequence goes on from NC_040036.1 coordinate 79,497,355, forward strand.
GCAAGCAAAAAGTCAACCATTGGGAACACCCATTATTCTGACAAGGAAATCCAGAATTTAATAGCTGCAAGTAGTTTTGATAATTTCCTGTATTGTCCGCATTTAATGTCAGCACTACAAGTTAGTTAAAATAAAGAAGGAATTTTCATCCAGAAAACTCGTGACATTCAGCCAATGAAACAATATAATTTTAATTTCTGTCACAGTAAAAACCACGGCTCATAGTGATATAATCAACAAAGATAATGGGCAGAGTGATTTCTAACCTCCAAACTCCCTCCTGTGCCTGCTCCCCAACCCAACAAGAAAAGGGGATTAAAAAAAAGCCACAAGAAGAAAAAATATGAAAAGGAAAAGAAAAACCTATCTGCCTTTTTGCACAAGCTGAACCAATTCAAATATAGGAATGGCAACAGGGCAGGGTGGGGCGAAGGAACCTTCCCCCACCCTTGCCCCGCCCTGCTTCTCCTACGGGTGCCCATTGGGGAAAAAAGTTCATAATTAATAAAAAATACATCATTAGTAAAAAGTGTAATTACTAATTTAGGATAAATGTATTAGTATAACTAATCAATAATTTGTATTAGTATAAAAATATAATTATTAGTATAACTAAAAATATTAAATATGTTATATATATATACATATATATATTTTTTGGGCGGGTGACAGTGCGGGGGTATATTCCCTCATCCTCTGCCCCACTTCTTAACGGAGGGGAGAAAATTAACCCCCCCTCCTCCCCAAATGGGCACTGGCCCCAATTGCCATCTCTATTCAAACATGATACACTATATAACAATTGAATGGAGAAACAACAAATTGTGTTATTGAATATAGGTGTCACTCTATATACTTTGGTGGATCAAGGCATTGGCCAAAAAGATGGAAAACCATTATTTAATGGAAAAAAGTTAGCAAGAACCCTAAGTATGATAATAGCCATGTGGAATGGAGAGAGTACCATCTCTAAGAAGCATGAAATAACAGGTGATATCGGGCAGCATTTCTCGAGATATAGGATCAGATAGGGTGCTGCCACTTCATTTAAACATGATCAAATGTATGGACAAGGTAATTAAACCAGAAGCACAGCAGGAGAATTTGTTAATTCCTCAGCAATGTTAATAAACAGTTAACAATGATCACGAAGGACATAAAGTATATGATGATTGCAAAATACAAATATCTCTTAAGCTTTGATGGACAACCTGAGAAATTTTAAGTAGCTGCCACTACAGAAACACAATCATCCAGAGAGATAACATGGAGAGTTTCGAAAAAGAGAACCTATATAGAAGGATTGCATCCAACACAGCAAGCATCTCAACAGAAATTAGTCAAGTAGCAATTTGGGTACCAAAATTTTTCCCTAAAGAGCCAACTCACCAAAATGAAAAACAAGTTCAAATTAACAAGGGGACAAAGAGTATACCCTCAGTGCTGCATGTTTGAAAGGAGTTGCATGTAAATATGACTTGACCAACTTGTAAATCAAGATATCAAGAGGAATAGGATGGTTTTCACTCCGCAGCCATGGGTGCGCTGTTACCAAACAGTGTAAGTTTGTGCATATTACATAAAGAACAGATTAAGTCAGCATAGAAAGCAATGTCTTAACCAAATTGTTAACATATATTTGTAATAAGACGAACAAGTAGATAACCATATTAAAACATATTACTGGGTACTTGGAAAATTAAAGCTCTAGCATAACTCTAGTGGAAAGTAAAACTTACTCAAAGCTTGTGCAGCAGTCATTCTCTTCCTGTAGTCCTTGTTTAGAAGCCTTTTGACAAAGTCCTTGGCTTCTTTTGAGACAGAAGGCCAAGGTATATCTTCAAAGTTGGGATCAGCTCTGAGAACTGCCCGGAAGATTCCAGATTCTGTCCTTGCCCAAAATGGTCTACTCCCACATAACAAAATATAGGTTATAACACCAATACTCCAAATGTCTGCCTCCAAGCTATAAGATCTATGGAGAACTTCAGGTGCCACATAGTATGCACTCCCAACAATATCATTAAGTCTTTCATCTGCACAAATCCAGGTTGAAGCACAAAAAAGTAAATAAATAAATAAAAGAAAACATATATAAAAATAAAATCAATTTATCATAACTTACAGAATTTTGGTGTAAAACCTATAACTAGTCCCAAAACATAACTAATGACACGTAAACAGAAACAGAACTAAGCTTCATCCACTCGATAATATTAGCAAAGCCCTAACAGAAAATTTGCTGCTCATTCTAACAATGGTAAATATCAACAACTATTGTCATTCTAAAACATTGACGTCATGTGAAGCACAACTAATACGCAACGCTTTTGAATCCCATTGTAACAAACTGATGTCACATGAAGCCCAACCAATGACTCACTCCTTTTTAACGAGTCAAACATTAAACTTTGCCTCGTACCACAGAAGATGTAATGAACTAGCTAAGAACTTTCGATTGGATCAGGTTTGAATTTCATTATCCATATTGAGTTTGCTACAATGAGCAAAGAAACTAGCAGTTGAACAGAAAGTTCTAGCAAACCACTTAAGCATTTATGACCTAGCTAAAAACCTATGGGCTTATCAACAGGAAAATATACTAGCACATGTATCGGACATTACATTGAAAACTTTTCTGAAGCAACAAATCATATGTTACTTTAATCAATTGTCCACTTGTTCAAGCATGCACACAAGCTCAAGCAAAAACCTTAATGGGCCTTTAAGAAATATACAAGCTACAGAAGCATGAGGATCATACAATGGACGAACCAGCATTAATCTCAACATAAAAGATACAGTAGGCGTTCCTTCAGTGTATCACCAGGATATTAAACCAACAATGTAAAAGAAAAATCAAGGTAATGAGGTCATATGAAGAGGTTTTAAGGGTGATACCTGGTCTAATGAAGTCAGAAAGACCAAAATCAATAAGTTTCATATCAGCTTCTTCACTTCTAGAGGTAAAGAGGAAATTCTACACCACAAAGAGCAAATAGAAACAGCATAAATAGTAGAAAGAGACAAGTACATAGATCAACAACAAAGCATTTGACTTATGTCAGAACAAAATTATACTGAACACAAAAAAATAGTAAAAAAAGTTGCACAACCTCAGGCTTCAAGTCCCGGTGGACAACACCTTGGAGATGACAAAATGCAACAACACTCAATATTTGAGCAACAATGATCTTAGCATCCTCTTCTGTGTATCTACCACCTCTACATTGAAGCAGCAGCAGCATATATACATAATCTCACAGCTTAACGGGCAAAAGAATTTTCAAAATCAAAGATTTCCTTTACCTAGATAATATTCTGTCAAGTAGTTCTCCACCTTCACACAACCTGTACAAGAAAATATAACAGCTCATGTCACATCCAAGAGAAAATGAAGATTCAGTGAAGTAAAGGTCATCTAATATTGAAGTAGAAATATCCATCATGCTTATGAAAAGTGGCTGAACAGTAATTAAGTCCAATAGAAACCGAGGAAGAACGGAGTAGCACATAAATTATTAGCAAGTCCCCAAATAAGCAAAATACTTGTATGCATATATGTTAATATATGAATTTTTTAGCAAAGACCTTTATGGTAAGGAAAAGATGGGATTAATTATAATAAACGCGTCGATTTATTAACTAGTACACAGGACATTTCCTTCTATGAAAAGAATTTTTCTTGTCAATTGATTCTATCCATCCTCCCAAGATAGAAAATAGTGTCAGACCATAAGCCTTTCATAAGCAATCCCTCAATTCAATTTAGATGCAAGCAGAAGTTACTTATCAGAAGATTTTTCTGATAAAAGAATTTCAATGTAAGAGAACTTTTTCCTTAAGGTAAGGCTGTCCATAACCAGAGGAGAAGTAAAATCTCATAATTACAGGAGAAAAGAACATACTCCATTACTATGTACACATTATTGGCATCTTCACAGGCATCATAAAATTTCACCAGATGTCTATGGCCAGATAGCGCTTTCAAAATTTTCACTTCTCTCCGGACATCTTCAATAGATATTGCTGTCGTCATCTGAAAATGAAGCTTGTTAAGTTAAATATCTATTTTGCTTGCAGAGATTATGGTGAATCAAGACTGTGCATGAGAATGTAACAAATAAAGTAGAAAAAATGACACTAAAATCAGATCTCTGTTGATTGGACTATATCTGAGCCAAGGAAGTTAAAAACATAGGACAGGTGAAGAGTAAAATATACAATGAATCATCAATAGTACAACAAAGAGTTAATTTCATTTAGGGGGCAAAATCTAAAACAGAATGGGCCGAATAAAAGGGGGGAAGGTGAAGTAAATATCTATCTTCCAGAATTTTGTCCCCACAGATGTGAGTGAATGAGTAAACTTAATATTCCAATTTAAGGTTTCTTTCCCAGGGCCAAATTGTTGAGCAATGCAACGTATATCTCCCCATAACAAGTGACTACTTGTCTGTCTGATTGCGTGAGTTGCACAGTTACATATACATCATGCATCTTAAGATCAAACCTATCATATAGCACAAATGACAGTTAACATGCTTTGTTCCCTCACCACCTTTTAACATCCCCACTCCCCTCTTTACCAAAAAAAAAAAAAAAGAAAACAAAAAACATCATTTAACAAAAGCAACTTACTAAACCTTTCTAATACGTGCAAATGGACTGTTGCAGCTAGGAACGGTAGTTTCATGCATAGTATTGGTAAATGCAGTAAATCCTGGTAAGGAAACACACATTTTCAACTTACAATATTAAGTAAATTGTGATGATACTAGTCAAAAGAATTTGATCCTGGCTACAAATTTAATCACATGCTTAAAACATGCAAGTCTTACCCCTACAGAAAAGATGCTGCCTGTGCATTTTAAGATGAAATTTGCTTATAGGTGTTCTCAATTGCTTTTGAATTCTAATTTATTGGTCTAAGAAGTAGCCCTTAAGGTGCTATTGAGGACAACTTTTGTCTTTTGAAGGCTTTTAAAACAAAAATATGCTTCTAAATTGAAGTACTCCTTATAGGAATTTTTCCACAGTAGCTTTAAAAAGCTAAAGCATAACGAGATTCAATGCCTAAAGGATTTAATTATGTTTGATTTTCTTTTTCCTCATTAGATATGCAGTCGCTTTAAACAAACCAGCCTATTATAATATTTTAGAATTAGAAATAGAACACTTACTATTGCGAAATGGAAGGGGCTTGTCTTCCACGAAGGACGACAGTCTTGAGTTTATATCAAATGAAAATTCAAGTTGTGACTTGCTTTCTACTTACATAGATCGTAGATGAAGTCATTGGTTTAGTAGCTTTACTAAGAAACTTTGATACAAGGATAATCACAACATTTTTGAAATAATAATTCCAACGCATCCTCAGATTTTCGTACTTGTCGCAAATGTCCTAGCTAACCCATTTACTATAAGGAAAGAAAACACAAATGAGCAACTAAAGGCCACCTCATTTTTTAAAATCATAATGATGGACATCTTATTCCCCAACCCCCTTTCACCAAATAATAATAATATGGAAACTTTCAAGAATCCTGGAAAGCGAGTACTTTCCAGAAATTGTTACAAATTCTGACCCTCTGTATTAAGATCACTAACTTGATATAACAATGGAAGAAAATCCGGTAGATGCTTTGCAACCACATGCTAGAAGAGATTCACTAAAATATGGCAATGAACTACTTAGGGTGCAAAAGCTGTAAGTTTTCACTTTCAAGATGAAAACTAAAAACCTAAATCCTCTTGGCTTCCTGCACCTTACAAGTCCGAGGAAGAAGAGCAACTTTAGTTGATGCCTCAAGCAGAAAGAAACAGGAGCTGCTAAATTTTTATACCAGCAAAAAAAAAAAAAGAAAGTCTCTGATGATTATTCAAGATATTTAAAGATTCTCGTAGAGCGTAACACCTTTAAGATACAGTTAGAAGATCTTAAAATAGCAGCTAGAAATTTCAACTTTAAAGCTAGATAAGGCACCTGGCTGGATATAGTTTGTATTTGTCAGCTAACATCCACAATATTTTCCTAATTAGCAACAAATGAATGTATGGATAAGCTTTAGCACTATCTTAAAATAGCAGCTAGAAATTTCAACTTTAAAGCTAGATAAGGCACCTGGCTGGATATAGTTTGTATTTGTCAGCTAACATCCACAATATTTTCCTAATTAGCAACGAATGAATGTATGGATAAGCTTTAGCACTATCTTCTCATTTCCTAATCTCGCTTCCAATGGGCATAATATATCTTCTCATTTCCTATTCTCACTTCCAATGGGCTTAATATATCTTCCAAAAAGGCCTACAAATTTTTTTTTCTCACATTAAAGAGCATCTTCAGTATTATTATAAGAAGTCTCTTTGGTACGCTAGAGGAGGAGCTTTAGTGGGTATCCAAACATTGGACTGGCGAGACTTTCGTGCAGCAGTTCAAAAAGCTTGTTTTTTCTGTGGTGATTTATCATATTTGGAGGGCACGTAATGCTGCTATATTCAGGTCTGCTTCAGTTTTGGCAGATAGCATCATGGAAGCTATAGTACAGGAGATTAGGCATGTGGCTCTTGCATGGGAAAAGATCCCAAAGTCTTGTGAAAGCTGGAAATTGGATTTGGAATGGAATATCCCATTAACAGTGTTTAGTTAGTGTAATGGTCCGATATAGATTCTTGTGGTAGTTAGTTTAACGTGTAAAATGAGATATTCTATCTTGTGTACAAATTTACCTGTCCCATATCAATAAAAGCTACAATTTTGCCTAAACAATTATAAGAGGTCTCTTATTCAGGGCCAGATGGTATGTTAAAACATTTACATAAGGTGAAAGAAAACAAGAAGTCTGATACCACTCGATGTGAAAGCACTGAATACTTGCTAGTATACACTTGCATGAGAACTTGTGAGACAAAGATCAAAGTCACACATGAAGATTTTATTGGATATTGAAAAGCAACAGTCGAAGTGTATCAAATAAATATTCACACTCATTAAGTATGGACCCTATAGGCTTTGTCAAAGAGAAGTAGAATGAAAAAGGAATAAACAAACAGTGTCATACTAAGTACCAACAGCTTGATGGGCTATTCCACTATTTTGATACCTTCCACAAAAATCCTGCATTGTATTCCACATCCAATCTTGTTTCAGGCTAGAATAACAAGTGCTCAAATCTTTGAGATTTCACATAATATTTTAATCCTTAGACAGTGCGGTGAACATTGTGGATGTTTTCAACTAATCATTACTAAAGTATATCATACCTCAATAAAACTCCAGCAACTAAAAGAGCAACTCAAAACTCTTAGATTCTAGGTATCTAGCATTGACTTCCCAACAAACCAAACAAAACAGAAGCTTGCCAGCATGTGGATGTTATAAATTTCAGATTCCAAAAAGGTTTGAGAATTACTTTTTTACATTACAAAGGTCTTCAAAATTCTTTCACCCTAATGTTGGTTACACATATATAGAATAGGGCAGCAAACGAGCCAAGTCGAGTCGAGGTTTGGCCTAATTGAGCTGAACCTCGACTTAATTTTACCAAACTTGAAGTCGAGCTCGAGCTCAATGAGCTCTCAATGCCAAGTTCGAGCACAAGCACTATCTCAAATATGAGCCGAGTCGAGCTTGAGCTCGAGCTTAAAAAAATAAAAATAATTATTTTTTTTTTTAAATGAATAAAATAGTAATTTTTCTTAACAAATAATAAAATATTAGGAATATGCATGTGATTTCACTATTCAAATGAATATAGTATAAATAAAGTATAAAATAGGGAATATGCATGTGAGAGCTGGCTTGCGAGCTAACAAGCTGAGTTATCTTTGAGCTCGAGCTCCACTTGGTCAGCTCAAGTTCAACTCAAGCTCAATGTTGACTGAGCACAAGTCGAGCTTTGATCTGAACTGCTCGCGATCAGATCGATTCGTATGCAATCCTAATACAGAAGTCTGCCTTGGATCAAGTTAAAACCGCAACACATTCAACTCATGGCCTCGAGGACATAATTCATTCCAAAGAAGTGTTTTGAGAATCCTTAGGAGATCCAAAGCATTGTTGTTAGGAAAAGCCCTCAAATTTATCTATAAACCATTTGACCCTACCAAGAAAATCAAGACAAGGCATGATAACAAAAGTCCGGAGTTAAGAATGCAACGAAATCAAAAGCTAATATGTATTGTTAACATGTTGGCTAATTAAAACAAACAGAACGAGCATGTACGACTTTCAACTGTGTCAAAGTCTGGAAAACTCTGTGTTAGATTTTCAATAAAGATACAGCATAAGAATCTAAGCAGGCTTTGCATTAGGATTTGAAAAAGTTTTACATGCTGTCCTACCAGACAAAGCCTGAATAATTACGTAGAACCATTTAATCATTTCTACCAGGTTAAGGCAAGTTCAACAAATACAGAAGATCATTTAACTCTCAACCTTAACTCAGTTACACCTACAAGAACAAGCTGAAAACATAACAATAACTGTCTTGCAATCATTCATGTATTCCCCAACAACTCAGAAGCTTATACACTGCTGCCGAATATATGTTAGCATTTAATCACCGGATTTGCTGCTGAGACGTATGCTAAGTTATTGAGCTTTCATGTCTCCGCTTTTGTAGCCCTGAGCCTTCTATAAGTTTCAGTTTGGATCAAAAGGGTCGGATGCTTATGAAAAAAAAAAAACTTTCTATAACAAAAACCAGGCAAGGCAATTTAAAAACTGGCAATTGAAAGAAAAGAAAATTAAAGTTGATGACTAATCATTAAGACCTTCTGAAATTGAAATGTTAACCAAGCCCATCAGCCGAATCCTCCAACAAGGAATTTAATTCAATTATCTAACTAGAACATTGCAACTACAACTACAAAATCCACAACCAGTAGGGCAGAATATTGATTTGAATTCTGTTGCCAAAAAAATGCAACTACAATGAAGAAAAATGGAATCTTTATCCAATGCCACTTCAGCTGTAAATGGCGATGTTGTGATACAAGCAAAGCTCGACTTAACTCAAAAGTTCAAACCTTTGAGGAATCAATCAATCAATCAATCCGCGGAAAAAGGAAAATGAACTTAGTTTACATATCAAAGCAACTAAAACTGCAAAAACATGCAATCTGTTGAGATTTGGAAAGAAGAGATGGAGAGAAATTAGGCATTTAAAAAAAAAAAAAAAAGGAACCTTTGCTTTAGAGATGATTTTAACAGCAACAGGAACGTCTTTGAGCTCGCTCTTCTTGCCCTTAGCAAAGCACGTATGACCAAAATGGCCCCTGCCCACCTCTTTCCCCAACTCATACTTGGCTCCGAAGTTCTTATTATAACCAAAGTTCTTATCCAGGGAGTGCTGATGATGATCACTTTCGGTGGCGACGGCGGTAGTGGTAGAGTCCTCGGGGATCGGGCCCTCACGCGGGGTCTTGGGATATCCGAAGCGCCTGGCGAGGGAGGCCTTGATGTGCTTGGCCGGAGAGGGGGGCGGGAAGGGGCGCTTAAAGAATCTCCGGCCAGGAGTGGACCTGGCCGGAGAGGGGGAGACGCCAGCTGGAAGAGGACTGGTCCCACCTGGTCCTCCTCCCTGAGGATAAGGACTGGGCCAGGGGTTGGGACTGGGTAGGGCGGAGGATCGGCCGGGAGTATTTTTCACAGAGGGGATGTTAACCCCGCCGTTATTGGTGGGGGAGGAAGAGGGGCGATCATCGGGGAGGGAGGTGGTGGGCCTACCGCTGTCCCCAGTGGGGATCGTCTTGCCATAACACTGCCCCATCGAAGAAAGCAGTAGTAACAGGAGGAGCTCAAATGTGCAAATGCTGATAAATTTTTCTCTGTTTTTTTTTTTTTTTGGTTGGTTTGTGGTGGGGGTGGGAGGACGGGGAGGAGAAGTGGGGTTTGGGGGTAATAGTAGCAATAAACCTCCCTCCGTCGGTCCGGTGGATCGGAGGTGGGGAATCAAGTCAAAGTGTAAAAGGGTCTAAGCAGTAAGGAAAATGGATCGGGATAAGCAGCAGCATCTTCCCGGCCGGGATCTGAATAGCCGGTGAAGATGAAAATCAGGAAATGGGGGTGGTGGGGGTATGAGAAAGCCCCCGCAACAGAAGAAGAGAGGACAAAGTTGGTGGCAGGAGTAGGAGAAGTAGGATGGGATTTTGGGAGTTATGGAAAAAGACAAAGTTAGTCGGGTAAAGAGAGAGCAGAAGAGAAGCAGAAGCAGAAGCAGAAGCAGAAGCAGTGCTGTTGCAGAGAGAGAGAGAGAGGGAGATCTACCAGTACAACAAACGGCGGCGAGAAAACGTTAAAATTACCGGATGAAGGAAAAGGCGGATCCGCCCCTCCCTCCCCAAATCCACTCCTCTCTCTCTCGCCCACCTTCCCGGTCAAGAGTCAGAGACTCGTACTCAGATTTTACTACACAAATTCACTCAAAAACCCAACAAAAACCCCCGTTCAGTGCAAGCAGCGAAAATCATTAATTTATTCACAAATAAAGGAGATCATAATAATAATAAGTTTATAGCAACCCACCCCTACCTGCAAGGAGGTGAGGCGTCGCTAAAATGTCTTTTATTACACCAAAAAAAAAAAAAAAAGAGTAAAATGTTGCCAAGAATCTTTTGTGTTTTTGTCAATTTTTTCCCTCCTTTTCTTGCTTGAAGGGTAGTAAAGGGAAAAATGGCTGTCGTTTACTTGTTAGTTATTAGTTGTAGACAAGAGGGGACCGGCCCCCAAATTGGATAATAGAACAATAGTAGAGAGTATTTCATTTCCGAAAGGCATGGCTGGTTCGGAACTCACCACCGTTTCTCATACACATCATGCCCTTATTAGACTCACTTTGAGCTTTAATTTTGACAATAATAATATTCTTTGAAAAAACATACTCCGTACATAGCTGGTACGCTCCGTACAACAATCACCACAACAGCATAAGACCGAGTAGGCAACAGCCGGATCTAGTTTGCGACGAAATCCACTTAGGGGTAATGGCGGCGCCGGAGGCGGAATTTAGACCCTGCATCCATCCGCTTCCGTTTTTGACACAGCATTTTGTATTAGGACTGGGGCGATCACGCGGTGGATGTTGCTATGGGTCACCGGCGGTTAGACTTGAGAATGTTCACGCGTAACTTTTATGCAGCATCAAGGAAACAAAATGTGAAGTACCAAGAAGATTATCCATTTCAGCAAAATTATTTATAGCTTCAAGTCAATAATAATATTTTCCATGCTGTTGCTCCACCGAGTATCGATGAATAGAAAGATTTTAATCAATTCGTGATATTTCTTGTCAAAAAAAAATTAGATAATCAATCCGTGCCATTTTAAATACTTCAATTGTAAATATTATGACCATTTATTCTTTACTTTATAAATAGTTTTTTTTTTTTTAAAAAAGAGAGAGATGGAGAGAAAGTCAGAGATATCATTATGCTGTTTTTCGGGGACGGGGTGGCCAACCATTGTGGGGGTTGTCGAAGGAAGCACCGGAAAATAGAGGTTTAGAAATGTGTCGTCAATAGAGGCGTGCCATTCATTAGGACGTGAATAACTACCACTATAACTTCCATGTCATACTACTAACTATCAAGCGGAATATATAGTACCAGTGCCATATTTTGGATTGGACACTGGAGATGCCATATGTAGCCGTGGCCGGTGGTGGATGCATAGGACATCAACATGAATATATACATGTGAGTCGGGTGTACAGCATTATTATTAGGGAAATTTTCAAAAACCTCCCTTGAGGAGAAGGAGGTTTTTTACAATTTCATTTAGCTCTCTCACGATTTTAAAAATTACACATACCTCCTTTATTATTATTTAAAATGGCAATACTACTCTTAAATATTTTAATGGAATTTCCTTATTTAGTATGCTTATACTTAGAATGACTTTTAAAATTATTTTTCATTCTTTTTCCTTTTTTTCAATTTTTTACCAATAAAACTATAGAATTAGTACTATTAGTTTCTATTGTAATCAAATGCCGAATTAGTGATATTTTTATGAGTTAACTTATATGTAATCCAATATTTTTACTGATCCTTGTTTCTATTTTTTGGTATTAAAATTAAAAATAAAAAAAGACCCAAATTCACTACTAAATTAAGATAATCCCACTACTCGAAAATTTCATAAATTTTAAATGAAATATTTCAACATTTTCTTTTCTATCTTATAAATCTAAATCCATAATAAAATACCACCAAAATTATCCTATCATAGTGAAAAAATTATTATTATAGTTGTCTATCAAATAATAGGTATGGACGTACAAAATTTGACACATTTTTCTTATAATTATACTAGATAATATTATAATTATATAGAAAAATAAATTAAAACTCATTACACGAGAGTATTTTTGGGTATTCATTTAAAAATTCGACCAAATCAATATTATTTTTAAAGTTTTGTTATTAAAACTATCAAATCAATGGAGGTAGATGCAATTTTCCAAACTGGGAGAGAGCTTAGTGAAATTGTAAGAAACCTCAAGGGAGGTTTCTGAAATTATCCCTTATTATTATGGTTACTGAGATTAAGACTCGCATCCATGTGGGGCATGGGTAAAGAGTAGACGTGACAATTCACGTTAGCTATCAGGCTTGATGGGCACTTGTCCTTTGGAGCATTTAAAGCTTTTTAGTGAATGACTTTTTTCTACTTAATCATTAATGAAATTAAAATATGAGTTTTACCAATTAGTACTTCAGAACAAGAGGATTACCTATGATTAATTCTTGCCAAAAAAGATTCAGTTGTAATGCCTCCCTCCCATACATTTTCAAGCAAGGGTCTAGACAGCATGTATATATATATATATACACATACATACATATTGAGCTTGTTAAAGCCTCTATAGGGAATTACAACCATTTTACTACATGTTAGATTAATTGTCTGAGATGCAGTTTCTATTTGTTTTGTAAAGAATGATTATGTCAGTCGTTTATATTGTTTAGAATCTTTAAAATACTACTTTCATTGATACTAAGGGACTAATTCCTCACTGTTTGCATCATTCAAGTGTGCATACATATCACAACCTACTGCAATGAACTTGTTTTTGGTGTGAGAAAAATTGAAATGAGGGCCGCTATAATGTACTACCAGATAATTATCGGAATTCTTTCATAACGATTTATTATAAGTGAATGGAGAAACCTCCCCCATTATTCCAATATTATAAACTTCTAAGATGTTATAAACTTCTTTATTAGAATTCTCGCATGTGATTTCAAAACTATCGTCAAAGTAACAACCCTTTCCAATGCCGAATGGATAAGGAATGGTTACGTCACCACATTTTGGGTCGCAACCTTTTTCTGCAATGGATTCTAATTTTGATCATTGTGCTTGCGAAGCCAAGAAGATTACTGCCAAAAAGAGAACTGTCATTATTCATACTCTTTAACAAGTTTTTGATGGTTTGCGTATGTTGTTTCTTAAGCACATGTATATAACAGGATTGAATGCTTTGTACAGATATCTGTATTGGGATAATATAGAATTAACCCAACTGGGTTAAAGTTTCTTTACTTTTTGTAAGCACTAATTACTATAATATATAGGTGTGTAGTGCTATACTTATTACTTCCCATCTAGAAATAATAAATTTGGATAAAATGTTTCTTTATATTAGTAGGGGTCAAGGGGTAAAAATTTGGTCTTTGGCAAAGTATATTACTAGCAATTTATGAAGGTTTGTTCTTCATTGCTATCACCAAATTAGTTCTTGAAGAAATAGCAGCAACCACCTCTTTGACTGCACAAACATCAAGTTCAGCAAGTACTGTGAAAAGAAACTTGCCCTTCAATGATCAAATCACAGAAAAGGATTTCGATGGAACCCATATTACTTCTGCAGCAGAGGTGCAAGACTCCATTGAAAAAACATCTGAGGCTAAAACTCCAGCAAAAGAAAAATTAAATGCCAGCCCTGCAAAGAAATGCAAGACTGCCTTGCATGCACATTAACTAGCATTGCTAAATTGTCAACCTTTTTTGTTATGCCATTGGTCCAGACTTTTCTTTTGTTATCAATCACTTCAAATTGTCTTTTGGCATAATACCATGATTTATTACCTTATCACTTTAATTGACTAAGGTTTTGTTAACTGTGTCTGGATATATATGGATTGATTTGAGTTTGATTTTCTAAATATATGCTCCACTAAAAGTTTAACTACAAATGCATCATCGTTCAGTGACTACGCACAGCCAGTCCAGGCTAGCACTAGTACTAAACTTGCCCATGTTTAAAATAATTTATATCCTCAACAAGCGTATTTAGGTCTTGTTGAAATGCACGTAACGGTTATGAATTTCACGAAGTGTAATTGCAAGCTCCAGGTGAAACGCCGGAGATCGTTGCGGGGCGGTGGATATCATGTCGGGGCTTGTGTTCAACTTTTCATTCTCCATCATTGCATGGTCCAGGAGACTTAGATGCCGGTGGGTTCCCGCTCTAAATAAACAGTGGTAATGGATGAATGAACGAATGAATGCTTCTTCACCTTGTAATCCTCACCGGAAACTGGGTTGGGCTCGTGGATTTCTAATGACTTCTACAGCAGACCCCCTTTTCTTATTTAAACTGCTTTTTCATTTGGGCCAGTTTAGGACAGGTCCAATGCCCAGAAAGCCCAAGTTCGATCAGTTCAATTTTGTTTTGCAAGTACAGTAGTATCTCTCCATAGATGAGATAAGGCGAACGATGGGAGCAGGCCGTAGCTTGGGCAGCATGCCGCCATTGATGCACACACAAATTACACGGGACAACATATTATGGTAAATTAAATACACTACTGTTAGTACTAAATTAAATGGATTAATATTTTATAACTGTTGTGACTGACTGCAGACCCATTGACAAAAGCGGCCAACAACCAACCGGCGCAGATATGTTTGCTTCTGGTCCTTTTTGGATGTCAGTTAGCTTAGGTTTTTTGTTTGTGAACAATCATCGGCTCCATTTGTCGTCATTATTGTGTTACCATCCTTTATCTTGCCTGCCTTTTTTTTTTTTTTCAGCCAACGGTTATAAACTTACTCTATCCTAATCTATGGGAGGGGGGAAACTAAGAAGATTGTGATAAGGGACTAGTGGGTATGCAGATCCAACTAGATAAAGAAAATATTATGACACAATTCTTAAATTTTTTTCGCTGCAGGTGAGGTTGAACTGTCACTGAGCCGCCATTGGCCCAGTGGTTCTTTCCTGCCTATTCAACCCAATTCCCAAGTTCCCTTACAACAACACGCTAGACTGCCACTTTTTTTTGAATTGGCTGCCCCAGAACAACGTGTAGCTTAATTAATTACCCCCTATTACAACAGAATCCTAGCTAGTGCATGAATTGGTGATTTAGTTGAGACGTGACATCCCCTGGTTTTACCTAATTTCCTTCCCCCCGCGATTAACCAACGAACTTACGTCTCCTTTTTTATTATGATATAGCAGTACTCTTCTTACCAGTTTCCTTTGTGTGGCTTCCAGGTTACTCGTCACGGGGACCTGTTTGACATGTGTAGTGTTTGTTTTGACTTATCAATTGCGTAATTATTAAGAATCCACTTTCTTTACTTTTACGTTTTCCTTTTCATTTTTCATTGTGCATTTTGTTGTTTTCTTTTTCTAGACAACCATATCAGAAATTAATAATTGTTCTTTTTCTTTCTTCCTTGTTCTTATATATATATATATATATTTTGTAGTTGACAACATACAAGAAAATTGTTGAATGAGAGAGGAGAATTGGCAAGCAGGATGTTGAAATTTGCAATTGATAAAATAATAGCTGTGAGATACATTAAGGATTAATCTTTTATACACTGACAATATATATACTATCAGCGTCGAATGAATAACAATTATGCAAATTTTGAATTTGTAATTCAACTTTTGCACACATGTCATTAATTTAATGATGATAGTGTATACACTGTCAGTGTACATAAGATTTACTCATATCTTAATTGCATCATAGGAAGACATTGATTTTAATTAATAATACGACTACTAGTAATTTCTTTTTATTTTTATTTTTTTTGTAAGTGCGAGGTTTTCAATTTAGAATCTTTTACTTACAATTTCTTCCATCTTATCATTCTACCCAATTAATACAACTACTAGAAACGACACCACGCTCGAGTTTTAAGACATAATTTAGGGTTTGTATAAATTAGATATTTTTGAAAATATTTTTAAAAAATTATACTATGACATATTGTGTTTCAAAGACTTTCACTGTAGATGGTTTGTATGAATTAAGTGTTTTTTGAAATGTATTTTGAGATATTTTTAAAATTTTATTAATTTTTTACCACCACCACCACCGCTTCTTCCTTCTTCCCTACTCCTTCCTCCACCGCCATTGTCACCCCTGCCTCCTCCTCTATCCCCCTCTTTTCACGTCCTTCCTCCTCTCTCTTCCTTTCTCTTCCACTTCCTTTCCTTCCCTCATTCCTCGTCCTCACCTCTCCCCTTCCTCCCTTTCTTCACATAACCCATTATCTTCCTCTC